>NC_137351.1:32655114-33180114 GCF_965287045.1 Carcharhinus amblyrhynchos | reverse complement strand
GTGCATTTCATAACCCAACTTGTACTGAAGCAACCTTCACCAGGCTCACACTTTCATTAAAGAATTCTCAGTTCTTGATTGATATTACAGTTTAGTGCCAATTAGTGTCAGAACATTCCAAATCACTCCCAGTCAATGAAGTTTTGCAAGTGTAGTCCACAGAGGATCCTTTCAGTACAGTTGGAGGCCATTTGGCTCATCAAGTCTGCACTGGCATTCTGAAACACCCAGGCCCACCCCATAACCCCATGTATAAACCTTGGCTAACCCGCCTGAGCTGAACATGTCACTCCCACTTGGAGTACTGTGCGCAGTTCTGGTCGCCTCACTACAGGAAGGATGTGGAGGCTATTGAGAGGGTGCAGAGGAGATTTACAAGGATGTTGCCTGGATTGGGAGGCATGCCTTATGAGGATAGGTTGAGGGAGCTGGGACTCTTCTCCCTGGAGAGACGAAGGTTGAGAGGTGACCTGATAGAGGTTTATAAAATGTTGAGAGGTTATAGATAGGGTGGATTCTCGGAGGCTATTTCCCAGGGCTGAAATGGTCACTACGAGAGGACACAGGTTTAAGGTGCTGGGGAACAGGTACAGAGGAGATGTTAGGGGTACGTTTTTCACTCAGAGGGTGGTGAGTGAGTGGAATCGGCTGCCGTCGGTGGTGGTAGAGGCGAACTCGCTGGGGTCTTTTAAAAGACTTCTGGATGAGTATATGGGATTTAATGGGATTGGGAGTTACAGATAGTTCGATGGCCTGGTAGGTATGGATATGATCGGCGCAACTTGTGGGTCGAAGGGCCTGTTTGTGCTGTAGTGTTCTATGTTCTATGTCAGAACACTAAGGGGTCTGTACTCGTTGGAGTTTAGGAGGCTGAGGGGTCATCTTATTGAGATGTATAAGATAATGAAGGGGATGGATAGGGTAGAGGTAGAGAGATTCTTCCCGCTTAGAAAGGAAAAGAGAACTAGGGGGCACAGCCTCAAAATAAGGGGGGGGGGCAGTTTAGAACGGAGTTGAGGAGGAACTTCTTCACTCAAAGGGTGGTGAATCTCTGGAATTCTCTGCCCGTTGAAGTGGTGGAGGCTACTTCGCTGAATATATTTAAGTCACGGGTAGATAGATTTCTGATAGACAGGGGAATTAAGGGTTATGGGGAGAAAGCGGGGAAGTGGATCAGCCATGATCTTATTGAATGGCGGGGCAGGCTCGAAGGGCTAGATGGCCTACTCCTGCTCCTATTTCTTATGTTCTTACATTCAATTTAGCATAGCCAACCCATCTAACCTGGATATTTTTGGTGTGTGGGAGGAAACTGGGGCACCCGGAGGAAATCCAGGCAGACACGGGGAGAATGTGCTAACTCCACACAGACAGTGTCCCAAGGCCGGGTCCCTGGCGCTGTGCCATTGTGCCATCCTGTTGTGATGTAGAGAAATATGGCTGCCAAGAGCAAGATCCTATGAACAGAAATGAGGTTCAAGTTCAGCCTTGGAAAAGCTTGTGCCTCCTTCAGCATGGCACTCCCTCAATGCTACATTACCAGTGGCACAGTGGTTAGCACTGCTGCCTCACACTGATAGGGACCTGGGTTCAATTCCCAGCTTGTGTCACTGTCTGTGTGGAGTTTGTACATTCTCCCCATGTCTGCGTGGGTTTCCTCCGGGTGCTCCAGTTTCCTCCCACAGTCTGAAAGGCGTGCTGGTTAGGTGCATTGGTCTTGCTAAATTCAACTTCCATGTACCCAAACAGGTGCTGGAGTGTGGTGCGTAGGAGATTTCCACAGTAACTTCATTGCAGTGTTAATGTAAGCCTACTTGTGACTAATAAATAAACTTCAAACTTGAAGTGTTTTGTCAGAACTTGGGTCAATGAAAGGTTAAAATCTCTATTTTGTATTTCTGTCAATCTCCTGCAGGATGTTTAAGAGCACACGGGTTACAATCGGAAGGCCACAATTTACCCTCAGGTAGGGTCAAGATCACCAGCCTGAAGTGAGTTATTACCGTCTGAAAAATGACATCAGTTTCCCCATCTCCTGGGTAAAAAAGCCTTTGGGATAATAAGGTTGAAGATAATTTAGAAGATAATAGCCAAAGGAAGTCATAACTGTCTGAGTTACATATTGGGCAAAGATAAACCTTTACATAAGAACATAAGAAATAGGAGCAGGAGTAGGCCATCTAGCCCTTCGAGCCTGCCCCGCCATTCAATAAGATCATGGCTGATCTGTCGTGGCTCAGTTCCACATTCCCGCCCTCTCCCCATAACCCTTAATCCCCTCGCTTATCAAAAACCCATCAACCCGCGTCTTAAAAATATTTAGCGAGGCAGCCTCCACCACCTCAACGGGCAGAGAATTCCAGAGATTCACCACCCTTTGAGTGAAGAAGTTCCTCCTCAACTCCGTTCTAAACCGCCCCTTTATCTTGAGGCTGTGCCCCCTAGTCCTACTGTCCTTTCTGAGCGGGAAGAGTCTCTCCACCTCTATCCTAACCATCCCATTCATCATCTTATACATCTCAATGAGATCTCCCCTCATTCTTCTAAACTCTAACGAGTACAAGCCTAGTTTATTCAGCCTCTCCTCATAGTTCAACCCCCTCAACTCCGGCATCAGCCTAGTAAACCTCCTCTGCACTCCCTCCAAGGCCAAAATATCCTTGCGTAAGTACGGCGACCAAAACTGCACACAGTACTCCAGCTGCGGCCTCACCAATGCCCTATACAGCCGCAGCAAGACCTCCCTACTTTTATATTCAATCCCCCTCGCTATGAAGGCCAGCATCCCATTCGCCTTCCTGACCACCTGCTGCATCTGTAGGCTGGGTTTTTGCGACTCATGCACAAGGACCCCGAGGTCCCTCTGCACCGTCGCCTGTTTTTCACCACGTAAGTAATAGTCCTTCACTTCATTGGCCATTTCATTTGGCTAATATCTAACTCTTGTCACTGTTGGTCTTGGGCATGGGTGGGTCAAAGAGGTGATTGATGAACTGGCCACTATAGTTAAACACGTCCCACGCCAAAACTCTGAGAAGAATCAATGCCCAAAAATTAATGCCTAATTGTTGAAAAACATGGGGAGGAATCGGTCAGACCCGGCGTAGGGACACCAGCGGGCAGTTTCTCAGCTGGTAGGATCTGCCGTCCGATGTCGCCACATGGAGGCAGTCGGGCAGGGCAGCCAATGAAGGAGGTGGGTGGGGCTTCTACACTGCTGATCCAATCAGATGGCTGGCAGCTCTGCAGGCCGTCATGATGTGGAGATGCCGGCGATGGACTGGGGTAAACACAGTAAGAAGGTGTTGAGAGACCTCTAACTCTGCAGGCAGCAGAGGGAGCCCGAGAGCATCTCCATGTCAAGGCCTTCTCACCGGACTGGCAGGCAGGCAGGGGTCAAGCAGGGAGGCCCTGGCGATCGGAGGGAAAATCGCTCCTATGACGGTTGCGTTGTGCCCTGGGGCTTTGGCCATTGATGAGCCTTTCTTTAGGCCCTGGAGCCTCTGGCTCTGATGTGCCTCGCCCTACTGGGGAAACAACCTCCTCCTTAGAATCATAGAACCCTACAGTGCAGAAAGAGGCCCTTCAGCCCATCGAGTCTGCACCGAACACAATCCCACCCAGGCCCTATCCCCATATCCCTACATATTATACCCACTAATCCCTCTAACCTACACATCCCTGGACAACAAGGAGCAATTTCTTAGCATGACCAATCAACCTAACCCGCACATCTTTGGACTGTGAGAGGAAACCGGAGCACCCGGAGGAAACCCACATAGGCACGAGGAGAATGTGCAAACTCCATACAGACAGTGACCCGATCTGGGAATCAAACCCAGGACCCTGGAGCTGTGAAGCAGCAGTGTTAACCCACTGTGCTACCGTGCCGCCCCTCCTTGTAGCCAATCACCTCCCACATGGTGGGGGAGATGGGGTGTTGAGAGGGGGGCAGCAGGGGGTGATCCAACACCAGCTGATGGAAAAAATGGCCTTTAATTGGACCTTTCACTTTCTAAGTTGGCCACTTGCTCCTAGTCAGGGCTGGGCTAGTCAAGCCACTGCCACTCCCACCAGTGGGAAACTTCTCCATCAGCAAGGCTGCCTGGCATTTTATCCCATTCCTTTGCCCCATGTGTAAACCCAGGAATAATGAATATTATCCTCCCAATCACTTAGCTCCATCGGCCAGGTCACTGAGTGGGCCAGCGGCGGGGGAAGGGTTAAATCAGCCTTATCTTGGGCAGGAGATTGCCAGCTCCCTACTTGTGATCTGTCTCTCCAAAATCCATTAGTTAGTCTCCTAAGTTTGGTTCAATGCTCATTAGCGTCTACTTAATGTCATCCGTGCATTAGGAAAACATGACCAGAAGGCAAAAGCTTCGAAAGCCTTCTGAAAATGCTCATCTGAATTTCAAACAAACTGCGCATTAATCAGAGCCACTCTGGAGGTGTCACAGGCTCTAATGGACTGAGAAGCTTTGATCTGAATTTCCATTTCTGGCTCCGATAAAATTGTCCTCTGTTTTGAGCCTGTTGCAGTGATGTTCGCCATGTGCAGTCCCCTGGGGGGAGCTGAAAGAATAGCTGTATATACCACCTTAGACCATTGGATTTATCAAAAACACTTTACAGCAATGATGCACCTTTTGGATGTGTCATTACTGTTGTAATGGTGGTCATGAGAATGGAGAAAACAGAATTCAGAAGTCCAAAGACAAGAATAAACAGTGCAACGAGTACTTTATGAAGACTTTCATCCTCTTCCACTTTGGCTTTGGAAACAAGTTTAGTCCTGGTCCAATTCTTGATCAGCTGATCTCGCCCAGGGGAGTAAGGTCCTTTCACTCACTCTAGCCGAGACCCACTTGCTCTGTATCAACCACAGCTGTCATGATGTGGAGATGCCGGCGTTGGACTGGGGTAAACACAATAAGAAGTCTCACAACACCAGGTTAAAGTCCAACAGGTTTATTTGATAGTAAACCCACAAGCTTTTGGAAACGCTGTTCCTTTAACAGGTGTGTGGGAGGTTCTGCTTCCTTCAGAACTTTCCACACACCTGTTAAAGGAACAGTGTTTCCAAAAGCTAGTGGTGTTTACTATCAAATAAACCTGTTGGACTTTAACCTGGTGTTGTGAGACTTCTTACTGTGTCATCCACAGCTGGACAGGTCACATCAGGTAAGGGCAGCTTATGTTAGCCTCCATTGTTGAATAGTTGTCCGTGTCGACACCTAGGTGAGGCAGCAGAGGGTAGGGCCCGACCACAGCTGGAGAAGGTGGCTGGAATTTTATTGGCACGCCTGCCCCGATTCCGGGTGCCGGGTGAGGCTCGGAGGACAACATTTTCTACTGGCTTCAGGCAGGATTGTACGAACCTCGGGGCAGACACGCTGGTAAAATGCTGCCCAGTATCTTCGAAGAGTAAAACTGCATCTAAACAATTCACTCTATCGTAGATTTGTACAGCTTTACAGTGTAGAAGAATCATACAGTCCCTATGGTGTAGAAGGAGACTATTTGGCCCATTGAGCCTGTAGCAACTCTCCGAAAAAGCATCCCACCCAGCCCAGCTGCCTGCCCTACCCCCCTGGTAACCCTGTGCATTTATCAGGGCCAATCCAACTGACACGCACATCTTTGGAGTGTGGGAGATAACCGGAGCATCTAGGGGAAGCCGGCAATAACAGACAGGGGGAGAAATTCCACACAGACAGTGACCCGAGTCCAGAATCAAATCCGGGTCCCTGGCGCTGTGAGGCAGCAGTGATGACCATTGCGCCACAGTGCCGCCCACAAAATATTTCACTAGTCTGCGTGGCCAGGTTTGGTCCTCTGCTGGGTGTACGCAGGATGGCCTGTCTACCAGCCTCTCCACGTCTCACCGCTCACTCCTCCTACTCCCCCTCTCTGTCTGCCAAAGTTAATCAGTCAGATTTCAGCTGGAGTAAGATTTGAGCCCAGGTTTCTCGCTTCCCAGCCTTCTAGCACTGTGCCACCACTCTCCCATTCGTTCCATCTGTCCTTTGAAAGAGCTCTCTAATTAATTTTAGATGTTTCGAGAGTAGCCTAGTGCTTCACGTTGTTAGTGTACGCTTAAACTGGACCAGCAGATGGGCACCACGACAGCTCAGTGACTATCACTGTTTGCTGTGCAGACACATGGATTTGGGCCAGTGTCTGTGGGAGTTTGCGCATTCTCCCCGTGCTTGCGTGGGTTTCCTCCGGGTGCTCCGGTTTCCTCCCACACCCCAAAGATGTGCTGTTAGGCTGATTGGTGTAACAAATTGTCCCTAAATTATTATCCCCTTAATCTGGTTTCCAATGGGGGTACCATAAGCATAAACATGGGTCAAGGGTGGAGGAGGAAAAACACATTGTTAAGATGACAGCGCAGGCTCGTTGGGCCGAAGGGCCTGTTTCCCGTGCTGTGTTGTTCTTCTTTGTTCAAACTATTCATTTTCACACGCAGCTGTGATCTCTTTTTAAAAGTTATCATTGAATCTGTTCCACTGTTTACATGGGGCGGATCTGTTTAGAGAGGGTGGACAGTGATAGCCTTTTTCCTCGGATGGAGAAAGCTAGCACGAGGGGGCATGGCTTTAAATTAAGGGGTGGTAGTTATAGGACGGATGTCAGGGGTAGGTTCTTTACCCAGAGGGTGGTGAGGGATTGGAATGCCCTGCCTGCTGCAGTTGTAAATGCGCCTAGTTTGGGGGCGTTTAAGAGATCCGTGGATAGGTTTATGGATGGAAAGGGATTGGTTTAGGTTAGAGGGTCATTGCTTTTTAACTGGTCGGCGCAACATCGTGGGCCGAAGGGCCTGTTCTGCGCTGGAATGTTCTATGTTCTATGTATTGCCTCATTCCAGACAGTCCACCACATTGGGGCAACTCGCTGAGTGAAAACGACTCTGATTCCCCCTCCCTGTTCCTCAAATTCTGGTTACGTATCTCCCTGTCAGCCAGAATAATGTCTCCTTATCTCCTGTACCCTAGCAAAGCAACATGAAATTGTGGGCTGGTCGAAATTTCTGCGTCAGTGAGCAGGGTGAGATTCGATTTGAAGGTTGTGATGTTTCCTTTATTAAAAGGCACGTCCTTTAGCGAACACTGTGCTGAGTTAGAGATTTTCAAAGCAGAGCACTGCCTCCTGCCCTGCCCTCAAACCTGTCCGAACATTAATTGGAATTGTGACCATTTGCCTGTGCACTGATCTGTTTCAGTGCATTAGTAACAGCGGCTTATCCCTGACGTGGAGACTCGAGCTGCTTCTCCTTCCTGATTGGTGGTAGCCTCAGGTTAGACCTTGAGAAAGTGCTGGAAATTGATGGCAGCGTACAGGCATGGTGAGGAATATTCCACAAACATGTTTGTGTGTGTCTCCAGGCAAGTTCAACTGTACGTAAGAGCAAATTAGGAGCAGGAATAGGCCATTCAGCCCCGCTCCATTATATGATATGACCATGGTTAACATAGAACATAGAACATAGAACATTACAGCGCAGAACAGGCCCTTCGGCCCACGATGTTGCGCCGACCAGTTTTTTTTTAAAAAAAACAATGACCCACTAATCTAAACCAATCCCTTTACATCCATAAACCTATCCACGGATCTCTTAAACGCCCCCAAACTAGGCGCATTTACAACCGCAGCAGGCAGGGCATTCCAATCCCTCACCACCCTCTGGGTAAAGAACCTACCCCTGACATCCGTCCTATAACTACCCCCCCTTAATTTAAAGCCATACCCCCTCGTGCTAGCATTCTCCATCCGAGGGAAAAGGCTATTACTATCCACCCTATCTAAACCTCTAATCATCTTATATGTTTCAATAAGATCCCCTCTTAGCCTCCTTCTTTCCAGCGAAAACAACCCCAAATCCCTCAGTCTCTCCTCATATGACCTCCCCTCCATACCAGGCAACATCCTGGTAAACCTCCTCTGCACCCTCTCCAAAGCCTCAACGTCCTTCCTGTAATGTGGGGACCAGAACTGCACACAGTACTCCAAGTGTGGCCGCACCAGAGTTGTGTACAGTTGCAACATGACGCTGCGACTCCTAAATTCAATCCCCCTACCAATAAACGCCAAGACACCGTATGCCTTCTTAACTACCTTATCTACTTGATTCCCAACTTTCAGGGATCTATGTACACATACACCTAGATCCCTCTGCTCCTCCACTCTATTCAAAGTCCTCCCGTTAGCCCTATACTCAACACATCTGTTGGTTGGATTAAGGGGTCAACTCCATGACCCGCCCACCCCCAATGAGCTTTGACTGCAGAAAGTCCATTCACCAACTTATAGAATCATAGAATCCCTACAGTGTAGGAAGAGGCCCTTCGAGTCTGCACAGAACACAATCCCACCCCGATCCCCATATCCCTACATATTATACCCACTAATCCCTCTAACCTACACATCCCTGGACACTAAGGGGCAATTTCTTAGCACGGCCAATCAACCTAACCCGCACATCTTTGGACTTTGTGGGAGGAAACCGGAGCACCCGGAGGAAACCCACGCAGACACGGGGAGAATGTGCAATCCCTACACAGACAGTGACCCGAGCCGGGAATCGAACCCCGGTCCCTAGAGCTGTGAAGCAGCAGTGCTAACCCACTGTGCTACCGCGCCGCCCCAACTTCATCTCTTAAGTTCAGGCTATCACACATCATGGGTGGGAATTTCTGCACTTTCTGTGGCATGTTCTGCAGCAGTGGAGGTACAACAGAATCTTCTGGTCCCATCGCTGTCAACAGGGTTTCCCTTCCCGCCGTCAGTAAACCTGTGGCGGGGTTTGACGTCGGCAGGACTGTAAAATCCCGTTGGTGCGAACCGGCTGGAAAATTCCATCCCATTTTTTATGGGTGATGTGGACAACTAAACAGAATAGGCAGCTTGGCTATGGCTTATGTTATGAAGAGGAGGTTGATCCTTCCTCTGAGAACTAACACTGAACCACGCAAAGAGGAGTACCTCACTCATAATCTGTAAAAGGGAGTGTTAAGTGGTACAATCTACTCTTCAGCAACTTTTAGTGGTTAAATCAAAATAACGGGTGGCACAGTAGCACAGTGGTTAGCACTGCTGCTTCACAGCTCCAGGGTCCTGGATTCGATTCCTGGCTCAGGTCACTATCTGTGTGGAGTTTGCATGTTCTCCCCAAGTCTGCGTGGGTTTGCTCCGGTTTGCTCCCACAGTCCAAAGATGTGTGGTTAGTTTGATTGGCCATGCAAAAATTGCCCCTTAGTGTCCTGAGATGCTTAGGTTAGAGGAATTAGCGGGTAAAATATGTAGGGATATGGGGGTAGGGCCTGGGTGGGATTGTGGTTGGTGCAGACTCGATGGGCTGAAGGGCCTCTTTCTGCACTGTAGGGTTCTACGGTATGGCAACTCCCTGACACACACACTCTCAAATCAACATATAACACTATTTATCAAACTCATAGTGAACAAATTAACTAAACTATTAATAAAACACAATTCTAATGGGATGCTGCTCAGAAAAATACAATTCCCACTCTTTAACAAATAAAAATCTAGAATTTTAGTCACTCTCTAAATTACAACCAGGTTTTTCATCTTCCGGAATATTCTGGGCTTTCTCTGTTGATTCTTGTGTCTGGAACTGCTTTCTTCTCTGGTACATTTGCTATCGAGGTGCTACTTTGAGCTGAGGGCTTTGAGCTGGGCAGATGGCAGTAACTTGTTCTGTTTTTTTGTCCCACTGCCTGTTCTTTTATATCCGTGATGACAGATCAACATCCCCCACAATCGGATTGGTCCTAGGTTGCCAAAAATCATCGGATTCAAATCTGATAGGTTGCTGGTATCCGAGTGCCTAGTTTAAACTGATAGGCTGAATTTAAAAAAGTCAAAAGTCTGTTACCAAAGCAACTCTGCTGCTTGACTTTTATACAAATGATTCAGTCTGGCACCATATGCACCTGCATTTGAAAAAACATAACTTTGCAACATTTCATGCCACCTCTATCAGTACAGGCCCCTCTCAATACCAAAGATACGTGGGATCAGGTTATTGAGTTGGATGATCAGCCATGATCATAATGAATGGCGGAGTAGGCTCAAAAGGCTAAATGCCTCCTCCTGCTTCTATATCTACATTCCAATGTAAGGCTGGAGGGCCTTTGAACCTCTTGACCTGAAGCAAGACTGAGCACAAGAGTCTAATCCCATACGGGGTACAGACTAACCTGCTCAGCCTCTGGGTTTCTCTCAGCCAGTAGCATACAGACCCAAACACTAGTAACAGCCATCACCCTGAATGTTTCTATTTAAATCAGGAACGTCCTCGGAGCTGAGGCAGCACAATAAATATTCATTTCCCTGCTCGGGTCTCGGAATTCCATTTATCAACATCTGACTACACTTCAGCGCATGTTGAAACTCCTGAAACGTTTGCCAGAAGAAATGGAGATAGAATTACAGAGCACAGGAATCGACTCTGTGCCTCACCAAGCTCGTCTCCCGGATACTGTAATCCCAGAATCATACACATTCCCAATAACCCTCATTAGCACACTCTTAAACAAATCCCCTTCCAAAAGCAACTGTAACACACTCTGCCACAAGAACACTCAATTCAGACAGCTCAATATTCTAATCCTCTCTTAACCCTGAAACATTTCAATTCTAGTTGAAAAAATTTCTCAGATCTTTCTTCATAATAATTAGACTTTTAAGTGTTGTCGTTGGGTTAAAAATTCATTCGAGAGAAGCATTCTATAAAGCTCAGGTTAAGGCTGGAATTTTACCGGCATGCTGGCCCCGATTCTGGGAGCTGGGCAAGGCTCGGAGAACGGCCTTGGGCGGGATCGGACAAACATTGGGCTGATGTGCCGGTACAAATTCCACCCAAAGCGTCAACCGTGGCAAACTGGTAGAACTCTCGTCTGCCTGAGGTTTGTGGGTTCAAGCCCCATTACAACATTCTCAAATCGAAGCCCAGTGTGTACCGCAGGAGTGCTGCACGGTTAGCGGTGCTGTCTTTCTGATGATACATTAGGATGAGGCATCGTTAGTCTTTTAAACTCAGCATAAAATATCTCAAAACACTATTAACATAGATCATACATAGAACATAGAACACTACAGCACAAACAGGCCCTTCGGCCCACAAGTTGCACCGATCACATCTATACCTACCAAGCCATAGAACTATCTGTAACCCCCAATCCCGTTAGACCCCATGTACTCATCCAGAAGTCTTTTAAAAGACCCCAGCGAGTTCGCCTCTACCACCACTGACGGCAGCCGATTCCACTCACTCACCACCCTCTGAGTGAAAAACTTACCCCATTCTCTATACCTGCTCCCCAGCACCTTAAACCTATGTCCTCTCGTAGCGACCATTTCAGCCCTGGGAAATAGCCTCCGAGAATCCACCCTATCTATTCCTCTCAACATCTTATAAACCTCTATCAGGACACCTCTCAACCTTTGTCTCTCCAGGGAGAAGAGTCCCAGCTCCCTCAACCTATCTTCATAAGGCATGCCTCCCAATCCAGGCAACATTAAGGACAAGAAATACAGCTGCCCTTGAGACCAAATATCTCTTGAGCAACATCACTAAAGCTGGTTAACTGGTCATGTTTGCAGGATCTTGCCTGGATGGTGTCAAGCTTCTTCAATGTTGTTGGAGCTGAACTCATCCAGGCAAGCAGGGATTATTCCATCACACTCCTTGTAGATGGTGGACAGACACTGGGGAGTCATGAGGTGAGTCACTCACCACAGTATTCCTAGCCTCTGACTTGCTTCTCTAGCCACAATATTTATACGGCTCGTCCAGTTCAGTTTCTGGTCAATGGTAACCCCCAGGATATTGATAGTGGGGGCGTCAGTGATGGCAATGCCATTGAATATCAAAGGGCAATGGTTAAATTCTCTCTTCTTGGAGATGTTATTGCCTGGCACATGTGTGGTGTGAATGTTACTTGCCAATGTCAGCCCAAGTCTGGATATCGCCCACGGCTTGCCGTATGTTGACACGGACTGCTTAAATATCTGAGGAGCCACGAACGATACTGAACATTGTGCAATCATCGGCGAACATCCCCACTGACCTTATGATGGGTGGAAGGTCATTGATGAGACAGCTGTAGATGGTTTTGCTACCCTGAGAAACCCCTGCACTAATGTCCTGGGACTGAGATGATTGGTCACCACCAACCACAACTATCTTCCTTTGTGTTTGCTTTAAGAGATCACACACCAGGTTATAATCCAACAGGTTTAGATGAAATCACAAGCTTTCGGAGCACTGCTTCTTCGTCAGGTGAAGATTGCTGCGAATACTTCCGCCTTATCTTTTGCACTGATGTCCTGGGCTCCTCCTTCATTGAGGATGGGGGAGCCTCCTCCTCCAGTGAGCTGTTTAATTGTCCACCACCATTCACAATTGGATATGGCAGGACTGCAGAGCTTAGATCTAATCCATTGGTTGTGTGATCACTTAGCTCTGTCTGTCTGTGATGATTGTCGCTTCAAGAACAACACGGCAGAGTAAGAGTTACATAGTCTGTGTGACAACTGGGACTCAGGGTGTGGAATGGTGAGACAGGCTCCTTGGCAGACACGTTTTTGGGAGCTAGCTATAGCCATGAGGATGCTGTACAATTCTTATTAATAAATATCTTTTGTATTCATTAACAGTAAAAATCTATCTTTACATCTGGCGACGAGGATAAATGATCCTGATACTACATCTAGCCCAACACCTGTGAGCATCCTGAGTTAATCAAAGTCTGAATATGAAAGTACTCACCAGAGTGCCTCTCTATGGTGGAATAGACCCATTTGCCTCCTCCATGGAGGACTGGGTGCAATATGTTGACTGTCTTGGGTATTATTTCCAAGCAAGTGAAATAGGGGAGGAGACAAAATGCAAAGTGCTCGTGGAACTCAGAACTATAAACTTATGCACAGTCTTACAATCCCAAGCGTGCCCAACTCCAAATCATTTAATGAGCTTGTGGATTCAGAGAAGGCTCAATTATAACCACAACCATCAGTCATACTCCAGAGATTCACATCTAATTCAAGGGTGAGACCTCAAGCAAATCGATTGTGCCTTACATTGTTAAACTGAAGCAATTATCAGAGTGTTGTAATTTTGCAGCCACTGTAAATGACATGTTGTGGGATAGGTTAGTCTGTGGTGTGAAAAACGATGCTATTCAACACAGATTGTTTGTAGAAGTTGACATAAACTTTAAATGAGCAACGGAGATAGTGCTGGCCATAGAAAGCCCTGAAGAAGGTGCACAAGGGCTTCCGAGTACACAAAATGTTCACCTGTTAGCCAGCCCGAACACCAAAACTGCCATGAAGCAGGAAACAATTTCAACCACCAGCTAAACAAAAAGGTACAAACTGGGCAATCAGTCAATAACGCTTAAAGTGGAATGTTACCAGTGTAGAGGTAACCACACCCCTAAACCATGTCAGTTTAAGGAGGCTGAGTGTTTTTATTGTCACAAAGGAGGACATTTGATAAAGCAGCGCAGAGCTAAGTCGAGATCACCAAGTAATTGATCAACTGAGATGTTACAAGTTTCAAAGGTGGAAGAGCTGAGTGTTAGTGACTGCAATATTCACTCTGTTTAATCTAAAAACAGGAAAGACAGACCCTGTCTATTACTGTAACTCTCTGGGAAAAGGGAAAGCCTCTTCAGATGGAAGTGGATACAGGGGCATCAGCCACCATGATGGACAAGCATATAGTTCAGTACCTGAGAGAGGGAGTCCGACCATTGAACTCAAGGACTGTGGGGGTGTGGGTTAGTGGCACTTCTGCCAAGTTGAAGGTATAATCGGAGAAGCAAGAAAAAAGGCATCACAGTGATACCTATACACCTTGGACAACAGTCTACCCAGCTCCCTTTTGATGGGTGAAGACCAAGGCTCTCAGCCGTGATTGGCTGAAAGAAATCAAGTTGAATTGGGCCCAGATATTTTGCACGGGAACAAAGAACAAAGAGCACAGGAAGAGGCCCCTCACTCACCGAGCCTGCATCGACACGTGACACCTTTCTAAAGTAAAAGCCTTCTGCCCCTCCAAGGTCCATATCCCCCTATTCCCAGCCTAGTTATGTATCTGTGAAGATATTCAGATACATAAACAGCTGAGAAAGACTTGAGAAGGAAAAGCTATCAATAGTCTTTGGCATCAAGAAATTCTGCCAGTATTTACATGGTAGACTCTTTCCCATTGCTTCTGGCCATTAACCGCTCCTGGCCTCCTTCAAAGAGGACCAGGAGATCCCACTGATCCTCTTGGTAAGAATTTAACAGTGGGCATTAATTCTGTCCGCCTATGGTTATACTTTCAAGCACCAACCTGGGACATATGTAGCGAATGCATGTGCCATTAGCTGCCTGTCCTTGCAGGAAAGTATCGCATGTACCCCACCAACAAAGCAAATCACAGCTTTAAATCTTTTAGACGCATTGCCAGTCTCGGTGAAGCAGATCAGGAACTGGACCAATCAAGATCCAGCTCTGTCCAAACTGAATACTTATCAGAATGGGTAAATGAGCCAGTTTCCAAGGAAATGGAACCATTCTTTACTCGCAAGAAGGAATCGAGTTGTCAGGGATGGCATCACACTGTGGGGAGCAAGAATAGGCTGTTCCTGTCCCAGACCGAGAGCTGCTGTAAACTGAATTACACAGCGCTCATCCTGGCATCTCCAAGGTGAAGAGGTTTCCAGGAATTATATGTTGGTGGCCTGCTATTGATCGAGAAGCTAGTCAAACACTGTCAATAGTGCCAACTGCTACAGCCCCACTGCACCCTGGGAATGGCCTGGCTAGCCATGGGTAGGAATCCATATTGAATGTTTTGGTCCATTTGGGCACAATGGTTTTGCTTGAGATTGATGCACAAACATCAGTGATAAATGGACGGATGTTTTAGAGATGAAGGCACCTGAGTCACACACGACTTTCGAAAGGTTCCGCCAATGCTTTTCAACTTGCGGATTACCTGAAGTCACACTGTCAGACACCATGTTCACAAGTGCCGAGTTTCAAAACGTGGCCACTCTCCATGGTATTAAACATCAGAACTGAGAGTTACCACCCAGCATCAAACAGATTAGCCGAGAGAGCCGTCCAAACTTTCGATTCTGGCCTAAAGAAACTGTCGGGAGGGAGCTTGAGAAACCAGGATCTCACCATTTCCCCTTGGCTATCGTACCCCATCCACAAGCAACAACAAGAGTTCCACCCGTAAAGCTGCGAAATGCAACACATCTCAGATCGAGACTGAGCTCCGTGTTTCCACAAGGAGGGCAGAAGCCAGCCAAAGTAATCAGAAAGCAATCCCTGATTCCCGCTGTACAGCACCATCAGTTCTGGTCAACGAAGCCACAATAAGAAGTCTCACAACAACAGGTTAAAGTCCAACCAATTTATTACATATATGCTCTGTCTGAGGCCAGAACTCTCCATCTACCCGACGAAGGGGAAAACCCCGAAAGCTTGTGAGTTTACTATCAAATAAATTGGTTGGACTTTAACCTGGTGTTGTGAGGCTTCTTACTGTGTTTACCCCAGTCCAACGCCAGCGTCTCCACATCAGTGAAGCCATATACATGGATAATGGATGAAATTGGATCCCTACTGCCTGTAAGATTGGACCCCTTTCATATCCAGGGGAGGGATAGATCGTTTGTAAGCACATGGACCAGTTGAGGAGTAGAGACAGAGACACACTCCAGTGCTCAGTCTTTTTTTTATTAGTGTCACAAACTGAGGTTGACATTAACACTGCAATGAAGTTACTGGGATCAAGAAATGTTTTTGAACCTATGAGCACTGAAGTACCAGATGATCCTGTTATCAACATAACTGATACCTCCATGGAAGTAAACAGTGATGAACTGCCCGCACCAGGAGAGGGTCCCGTTATTGCAGTTCCTGCCAATGTTGATCCTGTGGAAGCATCTCAGACCACACAGTTACACCCGCCCTGCAAGGAACAGAAAACCCCTCAAAGACGCCACTTATAACTGTCCAACTCACGTATTTAATGCTGAGCTAGTATTTAGGATGGAGAGAATTAGTTACTGTGTAAAGGGGGAGGGATGTGGTGTATATCCTTTTAAGGGCAACACAGCCTGTGTGACCAATCAGAGTGGGGGAATCACCCATGGTAAGAGAGGCTTAAAGAACAAAGAACAACACCGCACAGGAAACAGGCCCTTCGGCCCTACAAGCCCAGCCCGCCATTTTAACATTCAGTCAGTGCCCTCTTAGACCTATGACTTTTGTCTACACCTATTGGACTCCAAAATAAAGGGGTGCAAATTTAGAGAATTATAACCAGATTGAGGGGTGCCTAATTTAGGGACAATTTGTTAACACCAATCAGCCTAAGAGCACATCTTTGGGGTGTGGGAGGAAACCGGAGCACCCGGAGAAAACCCACACCATCACGGGGAGAATGCGCAAACTCCCACAGACACCGGCCCAAATCCATGTGTCTGCACAGCAAACAGCGATAGTCACTGAGCTGCCGTGTTGTCCTGGGCACCATGAGGCTGCTGTACAATTCTTATCAATAAATACCTCTCACTTTCACTAATAAAGGTCTGTTAAAGTACTTTGGTAACAGACTCAAGTATTTTAAAAATGCAACTTTTGAAGTTACGATGTCAATGCTCAGAGTGGACAGGGCAACCCTGAATCTATCTCTCTGCTCGCTCCAAAAACACAAATGCAAATTGAATCCAATTCATGGTCCCCACAAGGGAGACAAACAAGATCCAAGCTGAAAAGATACATCTTTGAACCCCATCTTGGACTTGAGCTTAGCCAAAAGGCTGTGAAAGTGTAATCTTTACACTAGTGCATGTTCCTAATGCTGTTTGGTACATAAGTAGTCCTGTATTGTAACTTCACCAAGTTGACACCTCATTTTTAGGTATGGCTGGTGCTGCTCCTGACATGTCCTCCTGCACTCCTTATTGAACCAGAGCTGATCCCCTGGCTTGGTGGCAATGGTAGAGTGGGGGATATGCCGGACGATGAGGTTACAGGTTGGGGTGGTGGTACGCAGTAATCAGCAGGAGGTTTCCTTGCCCGTGTTTGATCATGAGCAGACTAGAGATGGAGGGATATAGGAGACTGTTCTAAATAAGGATCAAGAATGTTGGGATGTTCCTGGGAATCAATTGATTCCTATGGACCTTCCAACATATTTTATGGCTCACTTGTCTTACTTCTGAGCTTCTGGGGATTCCGTGAATGTCTGTATAAGTTGTGTATGTTTATTGATGTCTTTTCTTTTAATCCACAGGGGATTCGGTCCGCCTTGTTGGCCAACGAGGGGCATACACGCGGTGGGTCGTGCGAGGGCTGCTCTTGGATGTTGCTTCGGGAGTTGCCTAGTGCTTCACGTCGTTAGTGTACGCTTAAACTGGACCAATTGACGGGCAACACGACAGCTCAGTGACTATCACTGTTTGCTGTGCAGACACATGGATTTGGGCCGGTGTCTGTGGGAGTTTGCACATTCTCCCCGTGCTTGCGTGGGTTTTCTCCGGGTGCTCCGGTTTCCTCCCAAAAACGTGCTGTTAGGCTGATTGGTGTTAACAAATTGTCCCTAAATTAGGTATCCCTCAATCTGGTTATAATTCCTTTATTGTGGAGTCCAATAGGCGTAGACAAAGGTCATAGGTAGAAGAGGGCACTCACAATGTTAAAATGGTGGCGTGGGCTCGTTGAGCCGAAGGGCCTGTTTCCTGTGCTGTGTTGTTCTTTGTTCTTTGATGCAATGGAGTCCAGAGTAGGTGTCATGTACGTGCAGAGAAATCCACTCCTGACTGTATACTTCAATACTCCCTGTTTTACTGTGTCTGGTGGGACAAGACATACCCTGTCCTGTGGTAGTGGTGTCTGGGACATTAAGGTATGATTCAGTCTGTCTGACTGTCAGGCTGTTGTTTGACTAGTCTACAGAATAGCTCTCCCAATCTTGACACAATCCCCAGATGTTAGGTTTACTGCTGTTGTTTGCCTAAGTTGAGTTTGAGTTGTCTGTCTGGCACCATCCATAGGCTTTGTGGTGGTTGGCTGCAACTGAGTGGCCATTTCAGAGACCATTTAAGAGTCAACCACATTGCTGTGCTGGAGTCACATGCAGGCCAGACTGGGTAAGGACAGTAGATTTCCATCCCTAAAGGACATTGGTGAACCAGATGGGTTTTTATGACAATGGTTTCACGGTCATCTTTCGACTTTTAATTCCAGGGCCAGGATTTTACAGCCCCTCCCACCCAGCAGGATATTACAGTCCCGCCAAACTAAATGGAGAGTAAACTGGATCACCACATCAGCCAGGAGAAGACATGCCACAGCGGGGCTGTAAAATCCTGGCCCAGCTTTTATTGAACTCAAATTGCACTGTCTGCTGTGGCCCACACAGCATTAGCCTGGGTCTCAGGATTACTCACCCAGTGACAATAATGCGATGCCACTGCCTCCCCTGGACTGAACTCAACAAATGCTGCTTTGTCATTTGGGAAATCCCACACTCTGAATTTATAGAAACATGTAAACTAGAAGGAGGAGTAGGCTGTTCGGCCCTTTGAGTCTACGCCACCATTCATTTTGATCATGACTGATCATCAAATTCTATATCCTGATCTCCTACCCTTCCTCCCATATCCCTAGATCCCTTTCACAGAATCCCTACAATACAGAAAGAGGCCATTCTACTCATCAAGCCTGCACCGACAACAATCCCACCTCGGCCCTATCCCCATAACCCCATGCATTTACCCTATCTAGTCCCCCTGACACTAAGGAGCAATTTGGCATGGCCAATCCACCAGCTTTCGGACTGTGGGGGGAAACCGGAGCACCCGGAGGAAACCCATGCAGACAGGGGAAGAATGTGCAAACTCCACACAGACAATGACCCAAACAGTGACCTTTAGTCCCTATATCTCATCCTTAAAGCCTTGCCCTTGTCATGGGTTTAAAATTGACCAATGGTTACAAGGTTCCAATTGTCAATCCATGTTTACAACGAGGAACCGGATATCTGAATACCCTTCAGATTCTATCCCCTGATATCTCAGGTAAATGTAATAAACTGTAACAAAACAGAGACTGGCAAACACACAGCTAACCCAGCAGCTTCTTGAGGACAAACTAGCTAAAATTATAGCTTTGGATCTTCCATCAAAGGGTGTTGCAGAGGAAGAACATTTAATTGGGACTTACAAAAGAACATAGGAAGAAACATAATGCAAGACATTAAATGCACTCAACAGATACAGAGTAGGTGTAAATAGCTGAGCTGCTGCTTGGATTTTGTTGAAGAACAGAGAGTGTTGATAAAGGTTTTACAGTGGATACTGTAGATGGAGACTTTGGGAAGGTATTTGATAAAGTATCGTAGAACAGATTTACTCAAGCAAGTGGGAGCAATTTTCCAATCTTGTCGCGCCTGGACCTGGGGGTGGGTAGGGGTAGTCTACGTGTTGTCGGTGAGGTTCTGATGTCCGTGGGGAGAGGGAGGGGGCCTCCCAGTGCACTGTGAGATTGGGGTGACCTTTCAAAACAGTGTCTGAGCACTTTGAGGTCAGGCTGACCACCATGCATGGGCTCCACCTTCTCCCCCACCTCACGCCCCTCCCCCCCACCCTTCACCCTCTGCCATACTGCTGCGTACCTCACCTTGCACCAAAAAAGTGACTGAGTGTGGAATGATTGCGATGCAGAGCGTGGTTGAGGGACCAGCGCAGGTCACTCCCTTATTCTTGCCATTATGACACTTAATTGTTTGGGGAGAAGTTCTGTGCATGGTAACAAAGGGAGAATGGTAACTTGGGTATAAAATATGCTAAGGCTTAGCGTTAGGAGACACAGAAGTGAACAGATGTTTCCTTGGGTGGATATATACAGTTGAATCAACCAGGGATTGGTATCATCACTTTTCATGTTACAAAGAACCCGGACTTGGATACTGGGAATACAATTTTGAAGTTTGCAGATGACACAAAATTAGGCAGTGCAATGAATGGTGAGCAGGGTAATAATGTGAAGGATTCCAACCTCAGACTGTATGTTTTTATAAAATGGCTATTGATATTCTCATTGCTATTTCTGAAATCTTAAAACTGAATAAAATGGTTGAACCTATGTCAGGCTCCGACCCTCCTGAACAAAAGGAGCTGCATCGCAGTCTCAGGAAAACTCCCACCTTGTCATCTCTGAGGATCTGCTAATGAGCATCTTGGAGAGGTGAAGGTGGGTCGTCTGCTCAGACCAAAGACCCACAATCTTCATTTCCATTTCTGTGACAATTAAGTCTTTGGAATCCAGACAGTACATTAACATAGTCTGTCAAAGACCTGTGCAGGGGTGGGTGTCAGGTTACACAGGCCGCTGGCTTGTGGAGCAAGTCATATTTGCCTTGTTGAACTGCAAAACTCAGGCTGCTGTCTACCATCTTAGTCATGATGTGGAGATGCCGGCGTTGGACTGGGGTAAACACAGTAAGAAGTCTCACAACACCAGGTTAAAGTCCAACAGGTTTCTTTGATAGCAAAATCCACTAGCTTTCGGAGAGCTGCTCCTTTATCAGGTGAGTGGGAGTTCTATTCACAAACAGGGTATATAAAGACACAAACTCAATTTACAAAATAATGGTTGGAATGTGAGTCTTTACAGGTAATCAAGTCTTAAAGGTACAGACAATGTGAGTGGAGAGAGCGTTAAGCACAGGTTAGAGATGTGTATTGTCTCCAGATGAACAGCTAACTGGAGACAATACATATCTCATTAACCTGTGCTTAACGCTCTCTCCACTCACGTTGTCTGTACCTTTAAGACTTGATTACCTGTAAAGACTCACATTCCAACCATTATTTTGTAAATTGAGTTTGTGTCTTTATATGCCCTGTTTGTGAACAGAACTCCCACTCACCTGATGAAGGGGCAGTGGTCTGAAAGCTAGAGGATTTTGCCACCAAATAAACCTGTTGGACTTTAACCTGGTGCTGTGAGACTTCTTACTGTGTTTACCATCTCAGTAGCAGCCTCACGGACAAGGAGCTCTGTACAGGTGGAATTCCTGACACCTACTTACACGGCTTCTGCTGAAAATGATGTACCACCCCTCTGCAAGCCTGATTCATCTCTGCAGGCCTCCCTCAGCATGTGAAATCAACCTCATTGGAAAAGTGAATTATCCAGCATCGGTGTTTAACCCCCTGGTCTTCCTGAAGGAATTGGACATTGAATATGGACTCTGGACCTCATGTGGGTGAATATATATTTCACTGTGGCCTCTGTAAAACCTCTTTTCTCTATCCTTCTTTTACTGTCAGAGTGGGGAGATGATTGTTATCGAATCCTGACAGTGAAAATGGGGGCCATCTAGCCCATTGAGTCTGCACCAACTCTCTGAAAGAGCATCTTACTCCCACCCAACTCCCCCTGTTCTATTGCCATAACCCCATGCATTTACCATGCATAATCACCCTAACCTTCACACATGACACCAAGATCAGTGGCATAGTGGACAGTGAAGAAGGTTATCTCTGATTACAATGGGATCTTGATCAATTGGGCCATTGGGCTGACGAATGGCAGATGGAGTTTAATTTAGATAAATGCGAGGTGATGCATTTTGGTAGATTGAACCAAGGCAGGGCTTACTCAGTTAATGGTAGGGCCTTGGGGAGAGTTACAGAACAAAGAGATCTAGGGCTACTTATTCATAGCTCCTTGAAAGTGGAGTCCCAGGTAGACAGAGCGGTGAAGAAGGCATTCAGCATGCTTGGTTTCATTGGTCAGAATATTGACTACAGGAGTGGAATGTCTTGTTGAAGTTGTACAGGACATTAGTAAGGCCATGCTTGGAATGCTGTGTACAGTTCTGGTCACCCTATTCCAGAAAAGATACTATTAAACTGGAAAGAGTGCAGAAAAGATTTACTAGGATGCTACTGGGACTTGATGGTTTGAGTTATAAGGAGAGGCTGAATAAACTGGGACATTTTTCTCCAGAGCTTAGAAGGTTGAGGGGTGACCTTATAGAGGTCTATAAAATAATGAGGGGCATAGATCAGCTAGATAGTCAATATCTTTTCCCAAAGGTAGGGGAGTCTAAAACTAGAGGGCATAGGTTTAAGGTGAGAGGAGAGAGATTCAAAAGTGTCTCTCCTCATAAACTAATCCCCTCATCTCCGGTATCAACCTGGTGAACCTTCTCTGCACTCCCTCCAAAGCCAATTTATCCTTTTGTAAATAAAGAGACCAAAACTGCGCACAGTACTCTAGTTGCGGCCTCACCAGTGCCTTGTACACTTGCAGCAAGACCTCCCTGCTTTTATATTCTATCCCCCTCGTGATAAAGGCCAACATTCCATTCGCCTTCTTGATCACCTGCTGCACCTGCAAACTGAGATTTTGCGATTCATGCACAAGGACCCCCAGGTCCCTCTGCCCAGTAGCATGTTGTAATTTTTCTCCATTTAAATAATATTCCATTTTACTATTATTCCTTCCAAAGTGGATAACCCCACATTTGCCAACATTATACTCCATCTGCCAGATCCTCGCCCACTCACTCAGCCTATCCAAATCTCTCTGCAGACTTTCTGTGTCCTCCATGTAATTTGCTTTTCCATTCATCTTTGTGTCATCAGCAAACTTTGTTACCCTACAGTCAGTCCCCTCCTCCAGATCATCTATATATATGGTAAACAGTTGAGGCCCCAGCACCGATCCCTGCGGCACGCCACTAGTCACCAACTGCCAACCGGAAAAGCACCCATTTATTCCAACTCTCTGCTTCCTGTTAGACAGCCAATCCTCAATCCACGCTGACACTGTACCCCCAACTCCATGTTCCTTAATCTTTTGCAGCAAACTTTTGTGAGGCACCTTATCGAACGCCTTCTGGAAATCTAAAAACACCACACCCACCGGTTCCCCTCTATCAACCGCAGATCAAGTTGATGTGTCAGTTAAGAAAGCTTATCGAATACTGGTTAGGCCACAGTTAGAATATTATGTACAATTCTGACTGCCAGACTTTAGGGGACGGCACGGAGACACAGGGGTTAGCATTGCTGCTTCACAGCACCAGAGACCTGGGTTCAATTCCAGACTCGGGTTACTGTGTGGAATTTGCATGTTGTCCCCATGTCTGCGTGGGCTTCCTCCGGGTGCTCCGGTTTCCTCCCACAGTCCAAAGATGGATTGACCATGCCAAACTCCAGATGACGGGGATAGGGCAGAGAGGAGGGCTTTGGTAGGATGCTCTTTCAGTGAGACAGTGCAGACTCAAAGGGCCAAATGGCCATTTTCTGCAGAGTAGGGATTCTATGGTTCTTCGGGAGGATATAAAAGCCCTTGGGAGGGTATAGAGGCTTACCAGGATTATTCCAGGGGTGACCGAGAGATTGGAGAAACTGGATTGGTTCTCCTTACAGCAGAGAGATGGTTACAGGGAGACCTTGTGGGAGTGTTCAAAATTGTGTGGGGATTTGTTGAAACAAACAGGAGGAAAATATTTCTTCTGTCAAAGATCCCAGATTAAAATAATTGGCAAGCGAACCCGAGGGGAAATGAGGCAATTACTTCACACAGAGGATTGCTGTGAACTGGAACTGACCTTTACCCAAATGGATAGTACTTATAAGATTCCATAGATACTTTCAAAAGGGACATATACCCAAAGAAGATTAATTTGTGGGATTATGGGGGAAAAATAGGGTTGCGGCAGTAATTGGATAGAGGTGGGAAAAAATTAGTAGGAAACTAGTGGGAAAAACTAGAACCAGAGGGCAAAACCTCAGGCTAAAGGGACAATCCTTTAAAACAGAGATGAGGAGGAATTTCTTTAGCCAGAGAGTGGTGAATCTGTGGAACTCTTTGACACAGAAGGCTATGAAGGCCAGCTCATTGAGTGTCTTTAAGACAGATAGGTTCTTGATTAATAAGAGGGTCAGGGTTTATAAAGAAAAAGCAGGAGAATGGAGATGAGAAAAATATCAGCCATGATTAAATAGTGGAACAGACTTGATGGGCCGAGTGGCCTAATTCTGTTCCTATGTCTTATGGTCAAAGAGCCAGCATGGGCTTGATGGGCTGAATAGTCTCCATGAATGTTGTAGGATTTTATGAATGGAGAGATCTGAAGTGGAAATAGGAAAAGCTGGTAAAAGGGAACTGAATCCAACAGTTGCGGAGATAGTAGCTAGCTAACACCAATCATTCTCACTGGCTGGGGTAGAGGGGATCTCCAATCTCCACGCTCACCCCCCACCACCATCACACCCATTACCACTCTCCCATCTTAAAAGGAATGTGTACCAAAGTCGCATTTTGACATTATTAACATCCAATGGTAAAGCTTAAACTTGCAGGAACACAGACCACTTTGAGTTTTATGTGTCTGGTTCATGAGGAACTGCACTGGAACAGCTCAGGAAACCAAAGACAGATGTTAGAGTGTTCTATCAGAAAGTGATAGGGCACTCAGGGTTATACATGTAATTTGCTTAATAAATGCAGTATTTTGTCATACAAAACTTGAATATTGTTGAACAAACACTTTTTTGTCGAATCTTTTCATCTTGCGCTCATCAGGACATTGGGAGGAAAACAATGTAAAGGAAATCAACAAATTTAGTCTGTGTGAAAAGAAAGTGCTAATTGGGTGGCAAGTGGACTCTGATTGGTAGAGGCATTACCATGGAGAATGCACCAGTTGATGATGACCGACAGTTAAATGGCAAGCATTGTTTGGAACTTAAACCAGCTTGACTCTGATTGGTCAAGATGTGGAGATGCTGGCATTGGATTGGGGTGGGCACAGCAAGAAGTCGCACAATACCAGGTTAAAGTCCAACAGGGTTACTTGGAATTATGAGCTTTCCGAACGGTGCTCCTTCATCAGGTGATTTAGCAGAATCTGAAAGCTCGTGATTCCAAATAAACCTTTGGTACTTTAACTTGGAGGCTTCTTACTGATTGGTCAAGGCATTGTCTTGTGGAATGAATCAGCAAATGGCTGTCACTTACTTTGTTTAGCTGAAACAGGCTCGATGTGTGAATGTGCTCCATGCCAGCACAGAACGTATGCTGGTACGGAGCACATGTATTAATATGTTTTAATACAGGCAAATGCACTACACTCTGAGTCTGACTGACAATCTTAAATTGGTTGTCAGTATAATTCTTAGCACACTGAGGATTACTTAGCAAATGTTGTCCAACTGCAGAAACAAATCTATTGTCCGACATTAGATTTTGAGTTTTGTAAGTACAGGCTGTACTTGCCAGTTGCGAACAGTGCAGGGGAAATTACGTTTGATGTGATCCACCCAGTTTTTGGGACCCATGGACTACGTTGGTTTGCAATGTGGAGCAGCTCCCTATCTCAGCCAACACAACCTGGAATGACCTTCTGAACTGAGCTTACAGGATACTGCAAGGCTTGGATAGAGCGGATGTGGAGAGGATGTTTGCACGAGTAGGAAAAACTAGAACCAGAGAGTGCAACCTCAGGCTAAAGGGACGATCCTTTAATACATTGGGGATACATTGGGGAGACCATGCAGACGCTATGACAACGGATGAATGAACATCGCTCGACAATCACCAGGCAAGACTGTTCCCTTCCTGTTGGCGAACACTTCAGTGGTCACGGGCATTCAGCCTCTGACCTTCGGGTAAGCATTCTCCAAGGCGGCCTTCACAACACACGACAGCGCAGTCGCTGAACAGAGACTGATAGCCAAGTTCCGCACACATGAGGACGGTCTCAACAGGGATCTTGGGTTCATGTCGCACTATCTGTAACCCCCGTGACTTGCCTGGGTTTACAAAACCTCACTTACTGTACTGTCTGGAGACAATACACATCTCTGTAACCTGTGATCAGTGCTCCTTCCACTCACATTGTCAGCCACTTCAGGTCTTGAACAGCAGGTTAGGTGTAAGGATTCGCATTCTAATCAGTAATCTCTAAACTGTCTGTGCTTTATATGGTCTGTCTGAGGCCAGAACTCTCCATTCACCTGACGAAGAGGGAGACCTCGAAAGCTTGTGAGTCTATTATCAAATAAATCGGTTGGACTAAAACCTGGTGTTGTCAGACTTTTTACGATCCTTTAAAACAGAGATAGAACATAGAACATAGAACATTACAGCGCAGAACAGGCCCTTCGGCCCACGATGTTGCGCCGACCAGTTAAAAAACAATGACCCTCTAACCTAAACCAATCCCTTTCCATCCATAAACCTATCCACAGATCTCTTAAACACCCCCAAACTAGGCGCATCCACAACTGCAGCAGGCAGGGCATTCCAATCCCTCACCACCCTCTGGGTAAAGAACCTACCCCAACATCCGTCCTATAACTACCACCCCTTAATTTAAAGCTATGCCCCCTCGTGCTAGCTTTCTCCATCCGAGGAAAAAGGCTATCACTGTCCACCCTATCTAAACCTCTGATCACCTTATATGTTTCAATAAGGTCCCCTCACAGCCGCCTTCTTTCTAATGAAAACAACCTCAAATCCCTCAGTCTCTCCTCATAGGACCTCCCCTCCATACCAGGCAACATCCTGGTAAACCTCCTCTGCACCCTCTCCAAAGCCTCCACATCCTTCCTATAATGTGGGGACCAGAACTGCACACAATACTCCAAGTGCGGACGCACCAGAGTTTTGTACAGTTGCAACATGACGCTGCGGCTCCTAAATTCAATCCCCCTACCAATAAACGCCAAGACACCGTATGCCTTCCTAACAACCCTATCTACTTGATTCCCAACTTTCAGGGATCTATCTACACATATACCTAGATCCCTCTGTTCATCCACACTATTCAAAGTCCTACCGTTAGCCCTATACTCTACACATCCATTATTCCTGCCAAAGTGAATTACCTCACACTTTTCCGCATTAAACTCCATCCGCCACCTCTCGGCCCAGCTCTGCAACTTGTCCAAGTCTTCCTGTAGACTAAGACACCCTTCCTCACTATCTACCACACCTCCGACTTTGGTGTCATCAGCAAATTTACTAATCCACCCAACTATACCCTCATCCAGATCATTTATAAAAATTACAAACAGCAGTGGCCCCAAAACAAATCCCTGAGGCACACCACTCGTAACCGAACTCCATGATGAATACTTACTATCAACCATCACCCTCTGTCTCCTACCCGCCAGCCAATTCCTAATCCAATTTCCTAAATCACCCTCAATCCCATACATCTGCAATTTCTGCAGAAGGCTTCCATGGTGAACCTTATCAAACACCTTACTAAAGTCCATATACACGTCAACTGCCTTACCCCCATCCATCTCTTTGGTCACTTTCTCAAAAAACTCAATAAGGTTAGTAAGGCACAACCTACCCTCCACAAAACCATGCTGACTATCTCTAATCATTTCATTACTCTCCAAATAACTATAAATCCTATCCCTAATAATTTTTTCTAAAACCTTGCCCACAACAGAAGTAAGACTCACCGGTCTATAATTCCCAGGGAAGTCTCTGTTCCCCTTCTTAAACAATGGGACAACATTCGCCAACCTCCAATCTTCTGGCACTATACCGGTGACCAACGACGACCTGAAGATCAGAGCCAGAGGCTCTGCAATCTCGTCCCTTGCCTCCCAGAGAATCCTAGGGTAAATCCCATCCGGCCCAGGGGACTTATCTATTTTCAAACCCTCAAGAATAACTAGCACATCCTCCTTGTCAACTGCAATACTGTCCAGTTTACAACCCTGTAACCCAGTGTTCTCCACAGCTACATTTATGTCCCCATTTATGTTTGAGATGAGAAGCAATTTCTTCAGTGGTGAATCTGTGGAACTCTTTGCCACAGAAGGCTGTGGTGGCCGGGTCATTGAATGACTTTAAGACAGAGAAAAGTAGGTTCTTGATTAATAAGAGAATCAGGAGTTATGGGGAAAAGGCAGGAGAATGGGGATGAGAAAAACATTAGCTATGATTGAATGGTGGAGCAGACTCGATGGGCCAAATGGCCCAATTCTGCTCCTATATCTTACGGACTGTATAGAATCATAGAACCCTACAGTGCAGAAAGAGGCCCTTCAAGTCTGTGCCGAACAGAATCCCACCCAGGCCCTACCCCCATATCCCTACGTATTATACCCACTCATCCCTCTAACCTGCACATCCCTGGACACTAAGGGGCAATTTCTTAGCATGACCAATCAACCTAACCCGCACATCTTTGGACTGTGGGAGGAAACCGGAGTACCCGGAGGAAACCCACGCAGACACAAGGAGATTGTGCAAACTCCACCCAGACAGTGACCCCAGTCGGGAATCGAACCCAGGACCCTGGAGGTATGAAGCAGCAGTGCTAACCGCTGTGCTACCGTGCTACCCACTTTCCTATAATTCTATAACAATGACCAAAGCAGGATTTCTTTTTTATTTGCTCGTGGCATTGATGGAAAGGCCAGCATTTCTTATCCTGTTCCTTCAAAAGGTGACGGTGAGCCACAGAGTGGAAGCATTGCAGTCCAATCGTTATTGGAATTTGGATAGATCAGATAATACTGTCCTGGGCTTTCAGTATTGGACTCAGGCTGGGGGGCCGGGTATTAATATAACACATAGGGCTAGGAATTGTGGATGGAAGTATCATGAGACGGTGGGAGCAATTATTTTGTGACAGAAGAGATTTGACAGTCTTGTTAATATTTTATGACACGTTTGTGATAAAATATTCTCTAACTTAATAAGATTAAACATAGGCTGTTTATGCAGTTGCCAATGCCTACATCATCTTCTAAAGCCTAACAAGGTTAGACTCACTGTTTGCA
Source organism: Carcharhinus amblyrhynchos (assembly GCF_965287045.1). Taxonomy (NCBI): domain Eukaryota; kingdom Metazoa; phylum Chordata; class Chondrichthyes; order Carcharhiniformes; family Carcharhinidae; genus Carcharhinus; species Carcharhinus amblyrhynchos. Next base: position 33,151,234 of record NC_137351.1, on the reverse strand, counting down.
GGGATCAATGAGAGTCCATCAGTGAAAGTGGCCCTTTTCAATGTAACTCTGGCTCAGTAATAATTGTGGCGAAGACAGATCAGAGACCGGACAACATTCATAAGAACATAAGAACATAAGAACCTAAGAAATAGGAGCAGGAGTAGGCCATCTAGCCCTTCGAGCCTGCCCCGCCATTCAATAAGATCATGGCTGATCTGTCGCTGCTCAGTTCCACTTTCCCGCCCTCTCCCCATAACCCTTAATCCCCTCACTTATCAAAAACCCATCAACCCGCGTCTTAAAAATATTTAGCGAGGCAGCCTCCACCACTTCAACGGGCAGAGAATTCCAGAGATTCACCACCCTTTGAGTGAAGAAGTTCCTCCTCAACTCCGTTCTAAACCGCCCCCCTTTTATCTTGAGGCTGTGCCCCCTAGTCCTACTGTCCTTCCTGAGCGGGAAGAGCCTCTCCACCTCTATCCTATCCATCCCATTCATCATCTTATACGTCTCAATGAGATCTCCCCTCATTCTTCTAAACTCTAATGAGTACAAGCCTAGTTTATTCAGCCTCTCCTCATAGCTCAATCCCCTCAACTCCGGTATCAGCCTAGTAAACCTCCTCTGCACTCCCTCCAAGGCCAAAATATCTTTGCGCAGGTGCGGCGCCCAAAAATGCACACAGTACTCCAGCTGCGGCCATTCCCCACCATCAGGCTTAGGGATAACCCAAGGGCTCTTCGGAAACCTTTCCAAGCCACTTGGGGAAAGGGGACAGAGAATTCCTTGTTGGTGGGCGGCAGTTTGGCAATTCCAAAATCCCAGCTGAACTCCAAAAATGCCTCTCCCTTTTTATCCGAATCCACTAGGATTCCTTAACTTGGAAATCAAGGATTGTTGCACCCAGAAACCGTTCGCGGGTCTGGATTTCAGGAGGCGAAAAATAGCAGCAGATTGCTAACGGCTCCGGCAAGTATCCCATTAATGTGGAGATGCTGGAGCTGGACTGGGGTGAGCACAGTAAAAAGTCTCACAACGCCAGGTTAAAGTCCAACAGTGCACTCACCTGATGAAGGGGCAGTGCTCCAAAAGCTTGTGCGACTGAATAAACCTATTGGGCTTTAACCTGGTGTTGTGAGACTTCTTATCCCATTAAAGTAGTGGATTGAGTATTTGGTTGTTTCATTTCTGCTAAATATCATCCAGTGAGGTCTCCCAACTTCCAATAGTGATTATTCACTGACCACTTTACAATGAGAAATGAAAATACGAAATGCAGATAAAAATAATTCATTTTTGGGATGTCTTTTGCTTAATTTGTGAAGAGGTTTATGTTTAAAGCACTGGGGAGGCAAGTTTGAGATCTATGATTCCTTCCTGGTCAATCTCCCTCCTGAGGTTCATTATATTAAAAAGCATAACATCTCACATCCACCCACCGCTTAATAAATGTGTGCTTATTATCGCTTTACAGCCCAATTATCCTGCCGCCCTCTAACCTTCTGCTAAACAAAAATCAATGTGTAGATAATGATGAACACAGGGTTGTTTGGTGTGTGTAATGTGTGTGTTAAACTCATTCCAAATCAAACATCCATTGGTACACCCCCTCAGCCACCACTCCCCCGAGATCTGTCTGGGGGAACAGTACAGGCAGTTTTCCCTCCAAGATGCTGAGTTGCTTCAAGCTCTGGGAAGGTCAAAACTTCACTGCTTTCCTTCTGAATTCTTTGTTAAACGGCACATATCCGAGTGGGCTTGTTGCATTCAGCAGTGTGTGTGTTGCCCCCATGGCTTGCCTGGGTGTGCAAAACCTCACTTACTGTACTGTCTGGAGACAATACACATCTCTTTAACCTGTGATCAGTGCCCCTTCCACACACATTGTCGGCCACTTTAAGACTTGAACAGCAGGTTAGGTGTAAAGATTCGCATTCCAATCAGTAATCTGTAAACTGTGCTTTATACGCCCTGTCTGAGGCCAGAACTCACCTGACGAAGAGGGGAAACCTCGAAAGCTTGTGAGTTTACTATCAAATAAATCGGTCGGACTTAAACCTGGTGTTGTCAGACTTCTTACTGCAATTCATCAGTGCCAGGGCTGGCTGCTGCTCACATCTCGGCTGCTCTCAGCCCCAACTTGCGGGAGGATTCAGTGCTGGAAGCTGCACACTTTTACCGAGACAACTTCAACAATTCTGTAACATGACCGCCTGCTCCTGCCCCAGGAGCTGGAAATGACTGCGGTAGACGGGGCAAAAACAGCAGAACAACTTCTGATGCACCCGAAATATTAATTACTCAGACATTCCGCACCCCAGCTCTGATTAACTCTGACAACATTCCCCCCCTTGGTACAAAAGACATTTAAAAATATATAACCTATTCCTGGAAAGTTTATCTGTGGCTGCAAACACTCAGATATAAGGATCGGATTTCACCCTGAACTCAATCCACACACACAGGAGAAGCTGCGGATTTCTCAGGGAGAGTCACAGGGTGGTGCTGGGCAGGTGAAAGCTAAACTCGCTTTAACTTGTTTTTGTCTTTGCATTGCTACTTACTGCATTGTCTCCTGTGTGCACTGCGCACTGCCTGTCCCTTCCAGCGACACATGCTGCTAAGCCGAAGGCGTTCTCTTCCCCCTCTCTCTCTCTCTCATTCATTCAGCACTTTGCCACCTCTGCTGCCGGCTGTGGTTCCACATCGACCTGTCCATGTCTGGCTGTAGGGGGGAGGTGAGTTAGCAACTGGGAGAGGCGATGGACAATGATCAGGTCAGAGGACATCAGCTGCTTCTGTGTTAAAAAAAATAATACAGAGGGATTCAGTGTAAGGATGTCACAAAGATCAGGATATTAACATTGTGGCTGTCTTACCAAGAGTCCACACACACACAGTGCAAAAGGAGATTCTCATCTGCTGGATGTTTAAATGAATGAGGTGCAGTCTCTGGCGGCAGGCCAGCACCGAGCCATCAGCTCGACTTTTCCCCCACTAGGAAGAAAGCTCAGTGAGTGTTACCAGTCCGGGAAAATGTTCCACTGATGTGGCAGCTTCAGACAGCGATTGGTTCCCTCTGACCATCAGTGGAGATGATGTAGAGATGCCGGCTTTGGACTGCACACAGTCAGAAGTCTGACAACACCAGGTTAGAGTCCAACCAGTTTATCTGATAGTAAACCCACAAGCTTTCGGAGACACGGTCCCTTCCTCAGGTGTGTGGAAGGTTCTGATCAGAGAAGGGTGTATAAAGACACACACGGTTCCCGGAATACTGATTAGTGGAGAAGCAGGAGGGCTGATTTTCCTCCACCATCTGGGCTTTACCCCAGCTCAGCTTCCACTTGTGCTGTCTCCTGAGAATAAAGTCTGACAACACCAGGTTTTAGTCCAACCGATTTATTTGATAATAGCCTCACAAGCTTTCGGGGTTAGCCCAGTCCAACGCCTGCATACCCACATCCTGAGAATAACCCAGTCAACACTCTCCTATTGGGGAATGTCAGCCTGACCAGGGCAATAATCCTGTCCAGCTCCCACTGACAGAGAACATTGCAGCCTGCTAAACATTCTTTTTATTTCGCAAAAAATATACTTTACTCCTAAAAGATCTGAACAAGGATCACAAATGTTTCAGAATTGCACAGTGCAAGAATATTCAGGTGTTCTGCACACATCATGCTAAACATTGAACAGTGTACAGTCAAAAATAACATTACAGACATTTTAAAATGTTATTACAAAGTGTGCAATGGCATTTTGGTTGTCTGCATAGATCAAGTTAGAAATCCCTACAGAATTATAGAATCCTTCCAGTGCAGAAGAAGGACATCCGACCCATTCTCAGTCTGTACCAAAAACAATCCCACCCAGGACCTATCTCCGTAACCCTGCACATTTACCACGACTAACTCACTTAACCTCGGGACACCAGGGGCAATTTAGCATGGCCAATCCACCTAAACTGCACATCTTCAGAGTGTGGGAGGAAACCAGAGCACCCAGGGGAAACCCACACAGATACGGGGAGAACATGCAGACTGCACACAGACAGTGACCCAAATCTGAATTCAAACCCGGATCCCTGATGTTGTGAGACAGTGCTAACCACTGTGCCGCCCTCAAGCTACACTCTGAGGTCCTTCAATACAACTGTGATGTGTGTAACATTCACTGTGTACATTCAATGTGAGTCGTACAGCCTTAGGGGGTTCTGTACAATTCCCCTCCCCTCAGTTCACTATGGCTGATAGATCCTCCCCCCACTGGGTCTCTGTCGTGTCTGTCCCCAGGGTTTAGTGCATCCCTCAGCAGATAGTCCTGAGCTTTGGAATGTATAATATAAAATCCCATGAGGGAACCATGGTGGAATGAGTGAGTGACAGGGGCTTTAATCTCTATTATTAATCCTATTCACGGGATCCAACCATTCTGGCAAACCTAGCCAATCTAATGTGTAGGGTTAGATTTAGAGGGTAACAGGGATGCTGATAGCTAAGGCCAAGTCTCACCTTCCTTCACCTCTCCTGACGTAAGTGAAATATTTTCACTCACCCTCAGTGGTTCTCCAATAGTGGAGTAAGAAGTCTCACAACACCAGGTTAAAGTCCAACAGATTTATTTGGTAGCAAACGCCACTAGCTTTTGGGGCTTTGCCTCCGTCAGGTGAGTGGGATTCTGATCACAAACAAAACAGATTTCCCCACTCACCTGATGAAGGGGCAAACCTTGAAAGCTAGTGGCGTTTGCTACCAAATCAACCTGTTGGACTTTAACCTGGCATTGTGAGAGTTCTTACTGTGTTTACCCCAGTCCAACGCCAGCATCTCCACATCACATCTCCAACAATGGACAGAGATGCTAATGAGGGTTTTCTGATTTGAATGATCTACAAAGACCCGTTGCTTGCAGGAGACGCTGGAACAAGAATTCCCATTCTGCCTTTTATAGGTCATTATTTGGCCTGTCTCTGGAGTTCTGAGCCCAGTTTTGGTGGGTATGATGAGGTGGCATGGAAAATGGTTCAGATAGCTAAAAGAATGAATCCTGTTTGTAAGACAGACAGATATATAACATTTAGAGTTGAATAATATTCCTATTGACAGAGTATTACAGTTTGAGAGACTGGGGAGTGTAGTATAAGGGCCTGGCATATGAAGGGTTAATGTGAGACCGTGACCAGTACTGCCCATACAGTAATGTAAGAGAACATGCACCCAAGGGTCAGTGTGGTGTTGGATAGAGTTGTGTGTAGAAGCAGGTATGGAGATAGCTCCTAGCTTTGACCTTCCTACCTCTATATAGTTTCTAGTAGTTAATAAATTCCTGCTATCAAACAACCTAAGACTAGAAATATTTTAACAGACCTACTGAACTATGCCAACAGCTCACACCATGGTGTCTTACAAATGGAATAACTCAAAACCTCACAGAAACTGCAGTAGAAATTAAAATCCAGAGACCTTAGGCAAAAAAAATCAAAGAAGCATTCTGACCAGCAAAGGAGGTGAAGACAGAGAATCACCAGAGACAAGCTCCAAAGAAAGGCTTGGAAGCTGAAGGCAGAAATTAAATTTCTCACTGCAGCAGAAGACTCCACTGAATCACGTGGAAGAAAGCTTCAATACCCAGGGTGGAATTTTCCAGCCATGCTCACCCTAAAACCAGAAAATTCCATCCGAGGTCAATGGACCTTTGCATGGTTCACACCCCTCCAACCCCCACCCGCTACGATTCCCGTGAACAGGCGAGACAGGAGATATTCCAGTTCCAGAGTCAGTAGACCGAGCAGGGGTGAGCTAAAAATGGACAACACTAGTTCTGAAAAAAGTTGAACACCTGCAATGGTCAGAAATTGCCATTTAAAGCTCAGTCAGAGAAGCCTGAATCTGTGCCTGAACACATACTCGAGTTCCCTCAGAACAAAAAAATAATGCATTGAAAATGGATCATAACTATTTAGGCAGCTTCAAAAACCCAGTAAAAGTCAGAGTTCATCACTACCATGACTCAAGAACATTGCGCCAAAGTGGGGAAGGCTCGAACCAATTAATCCAGGTGGTTGTTGAGAAATTGTAAATGTTGAGATAGCAAATGTCATTAGCGCAGGAGCCCACTAATATCAGCAAATACTGGGAAAGCCTTTCGGGAAGAAGCGTACTGCATCACCATCTTGGGGCTTTAGAAAATCTTAAAGCTAAACCTACAGTTTAAACATTTTATTTTTGCTTTTGGGTATTAGGTCACAAATCCAAAGTATATCATGAAGCCAGACTAGACCCCAACAATTTTCTACTTTGGCATTAGTGTGAGGATAAGATGATTCAATCCAGGCTCTACTGACAAATTAAGAAGCTTTTATCAAAACAAAATTTATTTAACAATGCAGTTTAACTATAACAAATAAATTAGCTTAACTGTTAACAATTGAACAATATTCAAGTATGACAAGATACAATTCTTAACTGCTGACCTATCACTATGAGTTCCAATTCAAGCAATATTCCTCTTATAGACTAAATCAACTCTTTAAAATTAGTTAGCAAAACACAGGCATAATTACTTATCTTAGGTTAACAGTCCCAGAGCTTTCAGAACATTTCTGGAGAGAGAGAGAAAGTGAGACAACTGTTTCCTCTATAGCTCAGGTTGCAACTGCCTGTAGTTTTAAATTGAAACTGAAACAGTATTTTTTCCTTGCAATCTTAGCTCGTCCCATTAACTGCACGACTCTGAGTAACTGGTCTGAAAGCCCAGGAGAACCTAAAGAAACAAGAAGTCTATTAACTCTACAAAATAACACATTCCTTAGCTAAAATCAATTATTAGCTTGCACTCTTAGCATCTGCAGACGAATCGACTCTTGTAACAAAACGCTTCATAGAACATTGAACATTACAGTACACTACAGGCCCTTCAGCCCTAGATGTTGCGCTGACCTGTGAAAACCAATCTAAAGCCCATCTAATCTACACTATTCCAATATCATCCATATGTTTATCCAATAACCATTTGAACGCCCTTAAAGTTGGCGAGTCCACAACTGTTGCAGGCAGGGCATTCCACACCCTTACTACTCTCTGAGTAAAGAACCTACCTCTGACATCTGTCCTATAATTATCACCCCTCAATTTAAAGCTATATCTCCTCATGCTAACCATCACCATCTGTTGAAAAAGGCTCTCACTGTCCACCCTATCTGATCCACTGATCAACTTATATGCCTCTATTAAATCACCTCTTAACTTTCTTCTCTCTAACGAAAACAGTCTCAAGTCCCTCAGCCTTTCCTCATAAGACCTTCCCACCATACCAGGAAACGTCCTGGTAAATCGCTGCTGCACACTTTCCAATGCTTCCATATCCTTCCTATAATGTGGCGACCAGAACTGTACGCAATACTCCAAGTGCGGCCGCACCAGAGTTTTGTACAGCTGCAACACGACCTCATGGTTCCTAAACTCAATCCCTCTATCAATAAAAGCTAACACACCGTACGCCTTCTTAACAACCCTATCAACTTGGGTGCCAACTTTCAGGGATCTATGCACATGGACTCCGAGATCTCTCTGCTCATCCACACGACCAAGTAACTTACCATTAGCCCAGTACTCTGTATTCCTGTTACTCCTTCCAAAGTGAATCATCTCACACTTTTCAGCATTAAGCTTCATTTGCCACCTCTCAGCCCAGCTCTGCAGCTTATCTATGTCCCTCTGTAACATGCAACATCCACAACTCCACTGACTTTAGTGTCATCCACAAATTTACTAACCCATCCTCTAACCCTCATCAAGGTCATTTATAAAAATGACAAACAGCAGTGGCCCCAAAACAGATCATTGAGGTACACCACTTGTAACTGAACTCCAGGATGAACATTTCCCATCAACCACCACCCCCTGTCTTCTATCAGCTAGCCAACTTCTGATTCAAACCATTAAATCACCCTCAATCCCATGCCTCCATATTTTCTGCAATAGCCTACCATGGGGAATCTTATCAAATGCTTTACTGAAATCCATTTACACCATATCAATTGCTTTACCCTTATCCACCTCTTTGGTCGCCTCTTAAAGAACTCAATAAGGTTTGTGAGGCACGACCTACCCTTCACAAAACCTGTGTTGACCATCCCTAAGCAAATTATTCCTTCCTAGATGATTATAAATCCTATTTCTAATAATCCTTTCCAAAACTTTGCCCACAACAGAAGTAAGGCTCACTGGTCTATAATTACCAGGGTTGTCTCTACTCCTCTTCCTGAACAAGGGGACAACATTTGCTATCCTTCAGTCTTCTGGCACTATTCCTGTAGACAATGACGACATAAAGATCAAAGCCAAATGCTCTGCAATCTCCTCTCTAGCTTCCCAGAGAATCCTAGCATAAATCCCATCTGGCCCAGGGGACTTACCTACTTTCACACTTTCGAGAATTGTTAACACGTCCTTCTTATGAACCTCAATCCCGTCTAGTCTAATAGCCTGTATCTCAGCATTCTCCTTGACAACATTGTCTTTTTCCTGTGTGAATACTGACGAAAAATATTCATTTAGCGCCTCTCCTATCTCTACGGATCCCACGCACAACTTTGCATTTCTGTCCTGACTGGCCCTAATCTTACCCTAGTCATTCTTTTATTCCTGACGTACCTGTAGAAAGCTTTAGGGTTTTCCTTGATTCCTCTTAAAGCAGCTCCACCCTAAACTCAAAATATATCAATATATTCTGATCCAAGTGTATCATCACACTTGGATCAGAAATCCACTCTTCCAGATCAATTTGGACTTTTCCAAGGCCCAGATAGATCACAAAATTGAAGACTTTGACGAAAGAGATTCCTTAAGTACATGAACAAGGTATCAGTAAAAAGACAGAAGCTGACAAATGAACACACTGCTTTATTCAGTAGGACTGATAGCTGATGATATAATAACTGGGAAAGAAATCAACCAATCATCTGCAAAGCTTAACGAAATTTTAAAATCGTTCAATGTTTATTTAACCTAAGAAGTAACAAAATCCTTGAAAGGTTTCAATTTAATAACCACATCCAGCAGTCAGGAGAACCTGTGATCTGGTGATCTATAGAGAGTGGCTGAAGACTGTTATTATGGCAAACCAAAATCTGAGCTACTCAGGGGTAGAAAAGGTGAGGCAGTGCCAGATTTGTTTTTTTTGTTCATTCTTGGGACATGGGCATCATTGGCTGGGCCAGCATTTATTGCCCATCCCTAGTTGCCCTTGGAGGGCAGTTGAGAATCAATCAAATTGTTGTGTAGTCACATGTAGGCCACACCAGATAAGGATGGCAGATTTCCTTTCCTAAACATCAGTCGACCAGATGGGTTTTTCCAACAATCGACAATGGTTTTATGGTCCTCAGCAGATTCTAAATTCCAGATATTTTTAATTGAGTTAAAATTCCACTATCTGTTGTGGTGGGATTTGAACCTGGGTCCCCAGAACATTAGCTGATTTTTTTGGATGAATAGTCTGGCGATAATACTGCTCGGCCATCGCCTCCCTGTGGGGTAACTGCTGGGCTCCCCTATGTTGCGTTCTCAGACAAGTTTCAAGGAAAGGAAGATCCAACCCTTGAGAAAGCCATTTAGATTGTCAAGCAATCTCAAATCTATTGGCAGTAAACTTCCATATTAAGGGGAAAAAGTCAACAACAAAAAAAATCTTCCATCCAATTTGTGAAATAGCACAGAGAGGGACACTATAGACCAAGGGAAGCAATATCCTAGCCAACCAGTAGAGTAGAGTCCAAAGAGGTTGATTGGCCATGCCAAATTGACCCTAGTGTCAGGGAGATTAGCAGGGTAAATGTGTGGGGTTAAGGGAATAGGGCCTGGTGGGATTGTGGTTGGTATAGACTCGATGGGCCGAATGCCTTCTTCTGTACTGTAGGGACTCTATGATTCGATGACCATGCCAGCTTTGTAGAGCAAAGCTTCCCCCCAGAGGGGATCAATGTCTTGCACTTTCAGCCCAATGCTTTCAATGTAACTATAGGACACTTTGGGAATCTGTACAAATCCAAATCAGATTATATGGGAGACTCCAAAAAAGGATTCACAAGGCCAAGACAGTATGTCAGGAAGACACACAGCCATACTTCTTGGGTGAGGTCAAAAGATCCTAGATTTTTACGTTGAAGTGTGGACATCTCAGTTAATGGCCATCGCACAAACTTTAAATTGGACTTGAGGTGCACTAGGTGTTATGGTCCTTACAGACAAAGAACCATCAGCAAGAGACTTCTGGCTATGAACAACGTCATCCGCAACCAGTCTATTTCTCTCTTGAGAGAAATACCTGCGCAGACCTGAATCTCCTCAAAACGGCAAAAGGTGTTAAAACATCTCACGTGGTCTATTATACAGAATTTCAATTTCTTGAGAGCTCAAACAAGAAAGATTCTCTTAACTGGAATTTCAGTTTTGAATTGTTTTCTCTTTTTGCGGAACCGGTTTTGTCCACTTTCGTTACAGGTGCCAGAAGCCCTTCATTGGTCAGACCAGCCAACCGGATAGTTACCACAACCCCTCGAATGGATGACAGTTGCAATGAGGAAAGTCTTGACCTGAAATCCAACACCACATAAACCGAGACCACAGGCAGATGCTGCAGTCTCCAGCAACGTGGTAATGCCTCAGACAATGCTGAACCTGAATAGCAGCTATCCATTAACCACAGCATACCACACAGACAACGCAAAGGTGAGCTTACCACCACATCATGCCCTCACAACACAAAGAGGCGTCCTTCATCCCAGTGTGTGTCACGGTGAGGTACACAAAGACGGAAGAGAGAAAAACACCATAGCTATGAACCTAGAGTTGGTCCACCCTGTAAAGACTGGGATAAACCAACTGCGAACTATCACTACAACCGGGGAATTGACAAAGAGCGATTCATATTAAAGAGCAGATAAAGAGGATGCCACGAACTCTAATTCAACAAAGTTTACCTCCAGCAGCGACAGGTTCTACCACTCTGACTGTAGTGAGAAAAAAATTTGGAAGGGTCTAAGACCACCTGAACCTATGAACTTGAGGAGGGGAGGATAGGGTGGTAATTTATGGGATAAATTGGGATAACTTGTAAATTCATTAGATAAAGACATAAAGAGAGATATGGTATAATGGTGTGGTGCATAAAGGGTTAATGTGGGTCTGAGTACAGTACCGCCCATACAGTGATGTAAGAGAACACATGACCCCCCATGTAGCTTTGGACTGAGCCATGTGTAAAGGCAAGCATGGAGCCTATAGTGGAACCTTTACTGTACCAATGTATATCGTTTCTGGTACTTGATAAATACCTAGTGTTCGACTACCTGAGACTAGCAATACCTTAATAATACCTACCAAACTACATCCAACACCTACAACAGGGAGGACTGGAGACAAGTATTTAACCAATGCAAAAGTGAGGGTAGACCAAATGTTAGGCAGGGCTTCTTTAAGACTTGAACAGCAGGTTAGTTGTAAAGATTCACATTCTAATCAGTAATCTGTAAACTGTCTGTGCTGTTATGTGCTCTGTCTGAGGCCAGAACTCTCCATTCACCTGACGAAGGGCAAATCTCAAAAGCTTGTGAGTTTGCTATCAAATAAATCGGTTGGACTTAAACCTGGTGTTGTCAGACTTCTTACTGTGTTTACCCCAGTCCAACGCCGGCATCTCCACATCAGGTCTTCTTTTCCCAGAGAGTAGCGAGTCTACACATATAAAGTTCAAAAGTACTTGTTTGGACAGCTGTGTGAGGATGTTTTTCCTGTTTGGGGGATATAGAACACATGGTCAAGAGTCTCAGAATAAGAGTTCAGTTATTCAGGACCGAAACTTCTTCACTCATAGGGTTCTGAACTTTCAGAATCCTTTACCCCTGAGAATTGTGAATGTTCAGCGTGTGAGTAAATAAGACTGAGATGGATCGATTTTTGGTTTCTAAGCAAATCAAGACATATTGTGAGAAGGTGGTGTTGAGATTGAGGATCAGCCCATTATCTTACTGAACGGCAAAGCAACATCAACAGGTGAAATGGCCAATCCTGTTCTTGCCTTCTTTGCCACGTATCTTGACCTGGTGTGCCGGAGTTGACTCTTTCTGGGAAATTTCCCCATCCTGCCTCCCAGGGGAATTGTTGCAGGTGGAGGTCAAAAGTCCGTTGACCTGGGGTGAGGTTTTTTGGTTTCGGGCAAACGCAGCTCCCGCTGTTTATATTTTTTTCAGGAGAGAGCTCGAGCATTGCTTAGCCGAGGTGGGGATTGTTTCACACTGGGTGGTTTCATCGCCTGAAGAGGGTCGGAGACGAATTTTCCACTGTTTTCCTTCTTATTAATCCTGGGTTTTTTTTCTCTCCGGTGTATCTGGTCATGATGAACGTGGGACAGGCTTGATGGTTCTTTTCCTAACCATCATTTCAGTCTGTTGCTAACTTTAATGACACAGGTAAAGCTAACAGATTACAGAGAATACACATCCTCACAGATCGGCCCATTGTGAAGATACTTGTGAAGATCAGGTGAGGAGGAGTGAACTGGCTCTCCTCCATTCAGTTTCTTCAGTTGGTGACGACAAAAGTTTTTAAATTTCTTTCCCCTGTAGAGGCCTTTCCCACATCCCAAATGTATCTTCGGTAATATCTAAGCAGGGAATAATAAAAGGCCAATCACAAGGTTTTCCTGAAAGAGCCAGTTTATTGGCTGCTAAACTTGAGGGAAAAAAGAACTACAGATGTGACGTTACTCAGGTATTAAAAGCAAGGAAAGTTAGAGTCCAAATAAAAAGTTAAACAATATATGGTTAAGTCCTTTGCTTGAGACATAATGTTGCAGCTGTTTTAAGTTCGTTGGTTGCTTTAAAATCCTGGAGTCAGGGTGAAGTCTGAGTAACTGCATTTGCAGGATCTTTACTATCCATAATCCATCTCCCAGAAATTGATGTATTTCTCCTGAGGTCCTTTCTGATGGACTATCTGTATCTGCAATTTTAGTCTGTAGAGAAAGGATTTATTAACTTAAGAAGGAGAGAGAGAGATTCTTAACTATTCCATTAGCAGTTTTTCAAGAGTCCTATTCATAGAATCATAGAACCCTACAGCGCAGAAAGAGGCCCTTCAGTCCATTGAGTCTGCACCTAACACAATCCCATCCAGGTCCTACCCCCATATCCCATACCCACTAATCCCTCTAACCTACGCATCCCTGGACACTAAGGGGCAATTTCTTAGCACGGCCAACCAACCTAACCCGCACATCTTTGGACTGTGGGAGGAAACCGGAGCACCCAGAGGAAACCCACACGAACACGAGAAGAATGTGCAAACTCCACACAGACAGTGACCCGAGTCGGGAATCGAACCCAGGACCCTGGAGCTATGAAGCAGCAGTGCTAACCACTGTGCTACCGTGCCGCCCAAAGCCAGCTTTCAAAGTCCTGCTCTCTGTATCTTCCAGAGATACATTCGCCATGTCTGCTGTATTGTTGTAACATTTTGATATGCCATCTCAGAAACTTGTTTGCCTTTCTTACCCTCGCTTTGGAAGGTGGCCTTTCATCGTAAAGCAGGTTTGTGCTGTCTCATTTCAAATTGCTGAATTTCAATTCAACTTTTTAAAATCATTTTTCAAAAACTTTCATACCTCACAGAAACACGAGTGAACACACAGGAATTACACTCTGAGTGGGAAGAATATCGGCTAGCTCCAACTGGCACCAAAACGCTTCCCACTTCTCCAGCCTCACAGCTCCAGGGACCCGGGTTCAATTCCTGGCTTGAGTCACTGTCTGTGTGGAGTCTGCACATTCTCCCCGAGTCTGCGTGGGTTTTCTCGGGTGCTCCGGTTTCCTCCCACATTCTGAAAGGCTTGCTGGTTAGGTGCATTGACCCGAACAGGCACCCAAGTGTGGCAACTAGGGGGATTACACAGTAACTTCATTGCAGTGTTAATGTAAGCCTTACATGTGACTAATAAAAAAACTTTAAACTTTAAGGAAGAATATATACAACCATCCACAAGTACACTTCCAACTGTCACACCACATTGACTCAGAACAAAAACATTCTTTCACTGTCGCTGGGTAAAAATCCTGGAACTCTCTCTCTACCATTATTGAGGGGGTAGCTAAACCATGGGCCTGCAGCAGTCCAGGAAGGCTCACCACCGTCTTCCCATGGGAAATTTGCAATAATCAATAAATGCTGGTGTTGCCAGCGACACATCCCACACACAGATAACATTTTAAAAAGAAACAATGTGACGTTTAGAACTGTTGGGGGGAGAAAAAGCTGATTTTCTGGTAAAACAAGTGATGTCAAGTTGTTAAATTCTAGAAACAAGCAGAGAATTTGAGTTAATTGTGAGTATGTGTTAGTGCAGCTTGTTCACGTGTTAAACAATGATTCCAGTTGGTGATGTGGGTCAGGATACTGCTGGCATGTTCCTGAGCTGGATTACTGAAGTTGTCTAAGTGTCAATGCATGTTCTGTAAGAGATTAATGGAGAGTGTCACAGAAGGTGCTGGGACTGTATTTTATGGGATTTATTTTTCTCTTCTAAAGGATGATGGTTAATGGCCCACGTCCTGTGGAATTTAACAAAGCAATTATAAAACACTGACTATCTGCCATTTCGCTTGTACTCTTTCTGTGTGATTTGTGAATTACTAGATCACAACTGCAGGTGCAGAAATCCATTTAGTCCATATCAACCTCTCGATCTGGGGAGGATCCACCCACCCTTCCCAGAGTAACATCTAACTGGCTTTGTGAATGATTCCATGGATTTTGCCATCACTAAACTATCTGGACATTTATTTCACCTGTTGACCTCACCATACATGAAGAATTTCGCCATACATGAAGTAGGCCTACCTACTAGACCTATCTATAACTCCCAATCCCATCAGATCCCATGTACTCATCCAGAAGTCTCTTAAAAGACCCCAACGAGTTCGCCTCCACCACCACCGACGGCAGCCGATTCCACTCACTCACCACCCTCTGAGTGAAAAACTTACCCTGACATCTCCTCTGTACTTGCTCCCCAGCACCTTAAACCTGTGTCCTCTCGTAGCGACCATTTCAGCCCTGGGAAATAGCCTCCAAGAATCCACCCTATCTATTCCTCTCAACATCTTATAAACCTCTATCAGGTCGCCTCTCAACCTTCGTCTCTCCAGGGAGAAGAGTCCCAGCTCCTTCAACCTATCTTCATAAGGCATGCCTCCCAATCCAGGCAACATCCTTGTAAATCTCCTCTGCACCCTTTCAATAGCTTCCACATCCTTCTTGTAGTGAGGCGACCAGAATTGTGCACAATTTCCTCAATTAATTGGTTTGTTTACTGGTTTGAACTTGTGGTTCCTCATTTCATTCCTGTGGTTTAATTGAAAGTTAGATTCCTCTTTGTCTTCCTTCTTTTTTGGCTTCTCTTCTCATCACAGGACTTTTCCCAGTCTGTCTGAGTCTTCACTTGCTCAAAGAAATCAAAGCGTTGGTCGGAAAAGATTTTGGGTCTGTGCTGAAAGTTCTTACCGATACTCCCCCAGCAGTCATCCTCAGACCACCCTGAGGTCAAGAGGTTACTATTCGGGTGAATTCGGGGTTTACATGTTCCAGGAAAGCCCAGCGAACATTTGACTGTTGGTGACATTAATATTTGAACAAGATATTGTATCGGGCAAATATTCAAAAGTGTGGCTCAAATAATGGAATATCGAGTTTTTGGCAAGTGAGGTGTGAAATTTTGTCTTATTAAGTTACCCACTGTTGTGGTTGAGGCCATCAATCTCCATTGTCAGGCTCTCCCATAGATCTCAGGGTTCTAACCCTACTTTATCTTCAATAGTCTTTACTTGCACTTGGTAATCCCACGTTTACCAAACTTTGAATGAAGCAATGTGATCTTAACACTGTATCCATCTTTTCTCATCCAAATACAAAGCCATGTCCGATGATTGGATGGATTATCCCAGTGGCGAATATCTTTCTGTGTTCCGGTTTATCAATATCATAAAGAAGGTTTAGTGCAATTCACCATCAAAGGGTCATATCCAGCTTTATGTTGCTACCAAGAGCTTTGCAAGTGCTGGACCTTTTCTGCTATGGTCAGAGAAGGATCATTGTAGCCCAAGTTGTTCCTACCAGACTGGAGCCCTACCTCACTGGGAACAACAAGGTGCAAATCACTACTGAAGACATGATGAAGTCAATCATAAAAACCCTTTATTTACCTTTCCTGATCTCAGCTTGATGCAACACACCACAGTCAGTTGAATGTTTTTAAAGACACTACGCAGGAAGTGTGATAGCCAAAGTGTGCACAGCAAGATCTTACAAGCAGCAATATGATAATGGCCAGAGAATCTATTTTTAGATGTTAGCTATTGGATAAACAATTGACCAGAACACCAGAGAGAACTCTCCAGTGCTTTGAATGTCATAGGAATCATTTAGGTCAAACTGAGAGGCAGAAAGCAGCTTGTGTTGTGAATGAAGTACATGGCATCTCATTAGTGGTATTTACAGTGACTGGTAATTATCATTGGTTTAATATCACCTACAAACACTATTAACAATTGTACTGTCTACTTTTTGCGTACAAGTCTCTGGGGTGGGACTTGAACTTCTAACGCAAAAATGGGAGTGCCACCAACCAATCCTATAGCAGGCACATATCTGAAGATTGACCAATTATCTGTTGGACACCAGAATAGCTACACAGTATAAATACCTGGTTAATGTTATTGTGCAAGTACATACCACTGCACTCAGAAAGGTTACAGATCAAGAAAGAGATACCCCTGATACGTGTACAGCTAATGAATTTTATATTCGTTCTCAAGATTTGGGAGTCGCTGACCAGGCCAGTATTTAGAACATAGAACATAGAACATAGAACATTACAGCGCAGAACAGGCCCTTCGGCCCACGATGTTGCGCCGACCAGTTAAAAAAAAACAACAACCCAAAACAACAATGACCCACTAACCTAAACCAATCCCTTTTCGTCCATAAACCTGTCCACAGACCTCTTAAACGCCCCCAAACTAGGCGCATTTACAACTGCAGCAGGCAGGGCATTCCAATCCCTCACCACCCTCTGGGTAAAGAACCTACCCCTGACATCTGTCCTATAACTACCCCCCCTTAGTTTAAAGCCATGCCCCCTCGTGCTAGCTTTCTCCATCAGAGGAAAAAGGCTATCACTATCCACCCTATCTAAACCTCTAATCATCTTATATGTTTCAATAAGATCCCCTCTTAGCCGCCTTCTTTCCAGCGAAAACAACCTCAAATCCCTCAGTCTCTCCTCATAGGACCTCCCCACCATACCAGGCAACATCCTGGTAAACCTCCTCTGCACCCTCTCCAAAGCCTCCACATCCTTCCTGTAATGTGGGGACCAGAACTGCACACAGTACTCCAAGTGCGGCCGCACCAGAGTTGTGTACAGTTGCAACATAACGCTACGACTCCTAAATTCAATCCCCCTACCAATAAACGCCAAGACACCGTATGCCTTCTTAACAACCTTAATTGCCCTTTAATTTAATCCCTAATTGCCCTTGAGAAGGTTTCGGTGATTTGCCTCCTCAAAACTGTGCTGCAAATGTGGTGATGGGTGCTCGCAAAGGGATGTTAAGTAGCGAGTTCCAAGATTTTAATGCTGAGGAATGTTCAACATACGACAAATCTGAATAAAGTCTGACTTGGGGAGGAACCTGGAGGTGACGATGTTGTCACAGATCTGCTGCTCTTGTCCTTCTAATATTCTGAAATGTTATTAGGTCCAAGGCAAGACCATTACAGAGGCTTTAGGTTGCTTTATTAAAATGATCGAAAATGAAGCTTTGACCACTATACTCAAATTGCATTAAGATTTATTGCACCTGAAAATGACCATGAAGATAGATTCCCCATAGTCCTTCTAAACAGAGCTAGAGATTGTCTTGAGAGAGGGGAACATTTTCAGTTCAAGCCACAAACTTGGGAGTTCTGCTCCAACACCTTGGTAACTTTAGTGAATGGGAGAGTAATTGCCTGGAGGGTTTGCCCCATTTCTTTGTGATTGTATGATTAGGGGATTGAATCCACACGGCTGCAACATATCTAAACGGGGCAGGTTTGATAAACTGGTCCAGATCCACGTTTTTAATCACGTGTTTGGATACCACTGATTTGTGGATTTGTTTTCTGTACAGCCATGTTAATTTGTTGCCATCTTCATAGGATAATAGAAACCCTAGGGTGCAGAAAGTGGCCCTTCAGCCCATCGAGTCTGCACCGACCACAATCCCACCCAGGCCCTACCCCCATATCCCTACACATTTACCCTCTAATCCCTTTAACCTACGCATCTCAGGACACTAAGGGGCAACTTTAGCGTGGCTTAAACCACACATCTTAATGATCTAAGTATCTGCACACCAAAGCCCCGCCATTGCATTTCAAATCTGACCATCATTCTTTCACTAATCTTACTTCCAAAATATATTGCTTCCCACTCATCTGCATTTGCCACCTGCCTGCCCACACTGCCAGCTGATCTATGCCATTCTGCAGCTTTCACAATCACTGCCAAAATTTGCCATCCCTCAATTTGGTGTCAGCCGCATTTTTCAGTAATGTCTCTTCAATGCAGGAATGAAAGTGCTATTGACAAGGACTCCTGTGGAACAACACTTATTTCATTTGCCCAGTCCAAGAATTTTCCTCTCAATTTACTCTCTGTCCTCCGGCCATTTCTTTATTCCTTGTGTTTGCATTTTCCTTAATTCCATCTGCTATTATCTTTCCTACACACAATCTTTTACACCGTGCCTTATCAGATCAACACACTTTTTGACCTTCAGGCAGTATGAACACTTGCAGACTCGATACATCACAGACTTGAGAGAAACAAATCTCCCCTGCCCAGCAAATGGACCATATCTCTCGATTCCAAACTCCAAATACGCCAGTGTGAAATTGTGTGCCAGTTAATGCTAAACGTGCGCTATGGGCTCACATCCACTGGGAACCGGTATGAGAACACTCAAAACTAATTTTACTTGGAAAAATTGGAGGAGGAGAATTTTACGTTGTTAATGTGAGTTTCGAAAATAAGCCTCATCTACGGAAGAGAGCATTCTTGCCCGCTGTGCCACCCTACCCCTTGCCATCTGTTTTGTTTCTAATAATAAGTTACCTTGTTCGTTTTGGTGTGTTGCATCAGAACTCTGGGATGAATAACTCGGATCAATAACTTGGGTCATCTTCATTCCAGAGGTTACCCAGTGAACATCCTTTGCATCTGAAACAGAGATCATTCTAGTCATTGTTAATCACATGAAGATTCGAGTTGTGGGGAGCTGCTTGTCACCGTGACTGACAATGATACAGGAGGATGATGACAGCAGCCCAGATCCATCAGTTGCAAAGACATTTGATTGATTAGTTTCCTTCCACTGATTCTGTACCACAATTGATCGCTGACTCCATTCCCATGAATTTATTCCTGCTTCCAATCTGGAGGCAAGAAAGGAAGTTCAACTGAAGCTCCCTCTCCCAAACTAACATTGAGGTTCATCTCTCTCAAGTCCGACTTGAGTGGGGCAGTATAGTGGCACAATGGTTACTCACGGCGCCCGGGACCTGGGTTCAATACTAGCCTTGGGTCACTGTCTGTGTGGAGTTTGCACGTAATCCCCATGTCCATGTGGGTTTCCTCCGGCTGCTCCGGTTTCCTCCCACACTCCAAAGGTGTGAAGGTTAGGCGGATTGGCCAAGTTCTTCCTGAGGACAGGAGTTTATGGCCTCGCTCAAGCGACATTGGAAATTCCCACTAGAGGTCGATGGAGATTGTCGGACCCTTGCCCACTCCGATTCCGTGCTGGGTGAGGTGGTAGAGTTCTGGCCTTAGCATCCAAGATGGGTAAGTTAGGGGGAATTAACAATATAAATGCACGGTGTTTTGGGGCTAGGGAAGTGGATGGGCCTCGATAAGATGTTCTTTTGGAGTGACAGTGCAGACTAGATGGGCGAGATGGCCTTTTTCTACACTGCAGGGATTCTATAATTCTAACTCCACTCTCATTCTAACATGCCGTTCGTATACCTGACACCAGACTCCTGAAGCAACAGCTGCACACAGAACTTAGTAGATGGACTGGGGAAAGGCTCTGGTCTGATTGATTTATTATTATCACATGTGTTGGGAAAGTGAAAAGTATTGTTTCTTGCACACTGTACTGACAAAGCATACTGTTCATAGAGTACATTGGGGAGAAGGAAAGGAGAGAGTGCAGAATGTCGTGTAGGGTGCAGAGAGTGATCAGCTTAGTGTAAGGTCCACTTGCCATAGTTGGCGGGGATTGGTGTGGCTAACCTGGGACTCTAGCTTGTCCCGTACTGTCTTTTGGCATCCTTGTTGGATCTCCCTAGATAATATCAGGATTTCTTGTATAGATCAGGGTCGCCTGACCTGAACGCCTGAGACCTGGACTTCAGCAGGCAGTGGATATCCCTGTTCATCTGGGGTTTCCAATTGGGAAACACACAAACTTGCTTCTTTGGCACACAGTCTTCTACACACTTAGGATTGAAGTCAGTTTCTATAGTGGTACTCGGAGAGGATGGTTGCAGAGTTTTTAAATACTGACCAGTCCACTGACTCGAAGCAGTCCCGCAGGACACTGAACAACTTCCTTTATTGGATTCTCCCATTTCAGTTTTTGCTTGTAAGCCGGGAGCAGGAGCACAGCCTTGTGGTCTGATTTGCCTCAGTGTGGCTGGGCAATAAGAGCAACAGGCATGTTTCACATTTGTGGAGCAGTGGTCTAGGATGTTTGGGCCTCTGGTGGAACGGGACATTTGCTAGTGGTAACTTGGTGGTACACTCATGAGCTTGGCTTGGTTGAAGCCTCTGGTCAAGATGAACAAGGCCTCAGGATGTTTCATCTTAAGGCAATTTGTGGTGGTGTATATTTTGTCCAGTGCAGTCTTCATGTCCGCGTAGGGTGGGGTGTAAACTGCTGTCAGGATAACAGAGGTGATCTCCCACAGAAGGTAGTAGGGGCAGCATCTTAGTGTCAGGTTTTCCAGATCTGGGGAGCAAAAATTCACCAGTGTTGCTACGTCTAGGCACCACTAGGTATAGATTAGAAGGCAGGCCCCACCTACATAACATAAGAACATAAGAAATAGGAGCAGGAGTAGGCCATCTGGCCCTTCGAGCCTGCCCCGCCATTCAATAAGATCATGGCTAATCTGAAGTGGATCAGTTCCACTTTCCCGCTTTCTCCCCATAACCCTTAATTCCCCTGTCTATCAGAAACCTGGTCTTGCTTGAGGCCGTTGTACAGTCCATTCAATGGATTGAGAAACCCTCTGGTTATAGAGCACTGTCCGTGAAGCAGGAGTGAGCCACGTCTCCGTGAAACAGAGCACACAGCAGTCTCTCAGTCCCTTTGAAAAGTGAGTCTGGCTTTAAGTTCATCTAGCTTGTTTTACAGAGATTGGCCAAGGGTAAGCTGGGGAGAGGGGGGGCCTTGGGTCCACACTGCCTCGGCCTCACCTGCAGGCCTGCACGTTTGCTGGAGTAGCTGCTTCAGTTTGGGCCTGGGAGTCAGTGTGAGTAGTCTGTGATGTCAAGGGTGTAGGTTTGTGCTAAGGATGGTCCTCAGGCTCTCCTGAAGAGGTCAAACACCCTCACTGACTCCAGCTTGTGACCAAAGAGAGAAGGCTCATTCGCAAATTCACTCAACATATCGAGACACTTGGTTGCAAACTTGAAGAGGCAAAGTTGATGTTTCAGAAGGAGTGTACAAACCTCCGATCAACCCTTCAAGCGCATCTGTCCCACATGTGGCAGAGTTTGCAGGTCGTAAATTGAAATTTTAACTATTAGTGTCACAAGTAGGCTTACATTAACACTGCGATGAAGTTACTGTGAAAATCCCCTAGTCGCCACACTCCGGCGCCTGTTAGGGTACAGAGGGAGAATTTAGCAAGGCCAATACAGCTAACCAGCACATCTTTCGGACTGTGGGAGGAAACCGGAGCACCCGGAGGAAACCCACACGGGCACGGGGAGAATGTACAAACTCCACCTAGACAATGACCCAAGCTGTGAATCGAACGCGGGTCCCCGGTACTGTGAGACAGCAACCACTGTGCCATCGTGCTGTCATGGACAGCAAGTAGCCAGGGGGAGAAACATCCACCAATGCTGGGACATGATTTTCAAGATGGGTAGATTATAGAATGTCATTGTAGGAGTTGCTGATATTTAACAGCACCTGGGGTACTGGGTAAAGCTTCCATGGGGTGGGGAGCCCAAGAGAAAAGCCTTACACCTCCGATTGACTCATTTGTACCTTCAGGCCTCAATTCCCTTCCTCTCCCTGTGTATCCCAGTCCTCCCCAACACTCAGCCTGTGCATTCCAATAGAAACCTACTCGTTCTTCACAGTTTTTAAATGGAAAATCAACTCTAGTGTCAAAAAATGATGACATTTAGGGACCAAAAGAGGTTTCGATACAAATGATTGGTTTCCTAAAATAGAAAGAAAATACTGCAGAGGTTAGAAATCTGAAATTAGAAACAGAAAATGGTGGATAAACTCAGCAGGACAAGTAGCGACGGTGAGGAGAGAGTTAATATTTCTAGCCTAATACGCCTCTTTCTCTGCAGTTCCATCCTGCACATTCCAAATCCACCCAGGATCATAAATATTTCTAGGATCCTCGCTCGGACTGCTGTTTCCACTGTGTGCTGTGAGCCACATGTACACACTCGACTTCCCGGTCACCAAGTCACCTCTCAAAGTTACCCTTGTCCCCAGTTTCCATTCATCCTTTGCCTCATCTTTTCAGGCGTTCAGGAACATAGTTGTGAAGAAGAGTCATATTTGAGTCGAAATGTTGGCTCTATTCCCTCTCCACAGATGCTGTCAGACCTGCCGAGATTTTCCAGCATTTTCTGTTTTTAGATGGATGGTTTGTTATTTCGGGGAATGTTGATACTAAACCACATGGATGTGCCACAGGCTGACCTTGAGGGATCATGAGGGAGCGACTGAGAATTGCTCACACAGGTTCTTCAGAATGAAATGAGAATTTAAAAGGATTAAATTGTAAGAACAAGTTGGATAGACTTGGCAGGCAGTCACTTGTATCTGTAAGATTGCTGGTTGATCTAATCATGGTGTTTAAAATGTTAAAAGATTTGATTTATTATTGTCACTTGCGTGGGTTACAGTGAAAAGTGTTGTTTCTTGTGCGTTATACAGACAAAACATACCATTCATAGAGTACATAGGGGAGAAGGAAAGCAGAGAGTGCAGAATGTAGTGTTACAGTCATAGCCAGGGTGTAGAGAAAGATCAACATAATAAAAGGTAGGTCCATTCAAAAGTCTGATGGCAGCAGAGATGAAGCTGTTCTTGAGTCGGTTGGTACGTGATCCCAGATTTGTATCTTTTTCCCGACAGAAGAGAGAATATTCAGGGTGCGTGGGGTCCTTAATTACGCTGGCTGCTTTTTCAAGGCAGTGGGAAGCGTAGACAGAGTCAACGGATGGAAAGGTGGTTTGCGACATGAACTGGGCTACATTCATGACCCGTTGTAGTTTCTTGCAGTTTTAGGCAGAGCAGGAGCTATACCAAGCTGTGATACAACCAGAGAGAATGCTTTCTATGGTGCGTCTGTAAAAGTCATAGGGGACTTGCTGAATTTCCTTAGCATCCTGAGAAAGTAGAGGCATTGATGGGCTTTCTTAACCATCGCATTGGTGTGGAGGGACCAGGACAGACCGTTGGTGATCTTGACACCCTAGAAACATGAAGCTTTCGACCATTTATATTCACCCCCATGGATATAGACAGGGGCATGTTCTCCACTACACTTCCTAAAGTCGATGACTATCTCCTTTGTTTTGTTGACATTGAGGGAGAGATTATTGTCATTGCTCCAGTTCACCATATTCTCTATCTCATCCCTGTACTCCGTCTTGTCACTGTTTGAGATACAACCGACTTGAAAAATCGAGTTGGAGGAGAACTTGGCCACACGGTCATAGATGTGTGAGTACAGTAGGGGGCACCGGTGTTGAGGATGGTTATGGAGGAGACTGGAGAACACTGTGTTAGTGATTTCAGCAGCTTGCTTCTGTGAGCTTTGATGGAACAAACAATAGGGATATCAGTCTATCGTTTAAAGCTCAAACATTGGCCGCCTGCTTGATGGCCACAGCGTTTCCAGGACAATGAATGAAGAACTTACAGTCTGGAGATAATTTACAGTTGTAAATTTGGTGAGCTGGAGATCAAGAGAGGGACCTTCCAGTCCTGCTGCTGGCAACGGGTCTTCTTGTTGTTCTCACCCTCCTCTGCTGGGGAACCCACAGTGAGGTGCCAGCATTGGTGGGACTGGAAAATCCCATTGGCAGGAACAACCAGAAAGTTTTGGTCCTGATATCATTACTTGAGAGCTTCAAATGAAAGTATTTGTCTCCATAATTTAAGTTGCCAGTTTATCAAAGCAGTTCTATTTTATTTGGTTAATATTCCAGTCTAGTTTTGGTAAACACATGATAGGAACGCAGGATCTCTTCTCTGAAAAGAGCCAATGTTTGCTGCTCACTTGCTATAATTTGGTAATGGCATGATGTAATGACAATGACAATTCATAGCAAACCTATATATATCAATTAGTCTATAATAGACCAGCATGAGGCAAGAGAAACCTCAGTGGTGGAACCAATAGTTGAAATACTATGATCACACAGTGCCTATCATGTTTCTTATAAGGGGTATGTTTAAAATTCAGCTTTGTTTTGCAGGGTGACGGTTTGTCTGGGAAAACCTTTAGTAGCTGGGAGTAGGAAATAAGTACTCATTTTAGATTTTGAGTGTTTAAGCAGAGCTAATACATTTGTATTTATTTAGTTTCCTATGGGGTTTCAGAGTAAAGTTTTGATAAGGTTGATTGACAGGGACAGGATCATGTGGTTAATGGGAGTATTTAAGCTTGTAATAAATAAAGAATTTCTGTTTCATTTTAAAATACAAGCAAGTGCTGCCTGGATGGCCAGAAGAAAACAGTCTCTATCTCTCTCTCTCTCTCTCTCTCTCTTTCTCTCTGTCTCTCTCTCAAGGTGTTCTGAAAGCTCCAAGCCTGGTAACCTAAGTCACAGCAAGTATACATGTGTTTTGCTAACTCATTTTAAAGGGTGATTTACGTCTATAAAAGAAATATTGCTTGATTAGAATTCATAGCAATAGATTAGCAGTTAGGAATTGTGTCTTGTCATGTTTGAGTATTATTCAATTGTTAAAAGTTAAGCCATTAATTTGTTATTAAACTGTGTTGTTAAACCAAATTTGTTTTGATAAAAGCTCCCAAATTTGTTAGTAGATTCATGCCTAGATTGAAACATCTTACCTTCACATTAATGCCAAAATAGAAAAGTTGTTGGGGTTTAGTTTGGCTTCATCACATACCTTGGGTTTCTGACCTGGAACCCTAAGACCATTGGTTCAAAGTCACTTGTTATTCTCAAGCACAATACATTCATCTAATGAACCTGTCTCAAATTATTCATCTGCTTTAACTCAAAGTATTATTTTCTGAAGGAAAGCTATCTGAGTTGTACTTGAATGAAACAATATCATCTGCTTCCACAGTCTTGTAAAGTAAAGGCTTACATTAACACTGCAATTAAGTCACTGTGAAATTCCTCTAGTTGCCACAGTCCGGCGCCTGTTTAGGCAATGCACATAACCAGCACGTCTTTCAAAATGTGGAGGAAACCCACGCAGACACAGGGAGAATGTGCAAACTTCAAACAGTGACCCAAGCCTGGAATTGAACCTGGGTCCCTGGTGCTGTGAAGCAGCAGTGCTAACCACTGTGCTACCATGCTGCCCTCACTCAGAAGGAACAAACAGTAACTCGGGGAATAAGAATGCTGGTCCAAATAGTTCCTCCTTGTGGGGAGGGCCATTTGCTAACAATCATGTCCAGTAGTGTGTGTGTTTGTGGATGTGGAAAGGAGAGGGTTAATGTTTCACATCAATGAAAAATGAATGGAATAGTTTGGGGAGGGAGAAGTGAGACTCATGTGGAGAAGATATTGGTCAAGATGCAAGTGGCAGAATTCCACATTTCTGTCCTGCCACATCCTAGGTTTCCTGATTTGAGTTATTTTACCAATGCCTTCAAAGGAATTACTAAATGGAAATCTAAACTTTTACTGTTGGCCCAAAACAGTGCAGGATAAACATGAACCTGCCGATCAAAGGCTCTGTGATTTAGAAGCAGGAAGGGGGAGGTTACTGCTATTTTTAAACTACTTGTTTTCTGTTGCCAATTTGTTAACTTAGCGTTCTGAACAGCTGTCCTTTATCTGCTAACTTATTATTTTTAATGATATCAATTCAAACACACATGAATTAAATCTTTTGAATGTTGAAACCTAGCAGCACCCAGCAAGTGCATCAGAGTGAGGTTCACTCAGTTGGTTTGGAAACAGGAGGAAATGATTCAGCCTCTTAAGGATCAATTCAATGAGATCGCGGCTGATTTATACCTGAACTTTGCTTCCTTTCTGTTGATAACCTTGCTTATCAGTGATCCACTGATCTTAATTGTGAAATCTCCAATTGTCTCAACATCCACAATATTTCGTGGGAGGGAATTTCAGATTTTTACTATCCTCCTTGTGGAAAAAGCATTTTCGGATTTCCCTTCTGAATAACCAAGCTGTAATATTGATACCGCGCCCAATTGTTCTTCATTCTTCCATGGAAGGAAATTGTTTTTTTCCGATCCTATCTATAGTAGCATGAGGTAACACTGCTGCAATCACACAGTGATTGAATTAAACAAGGTAAGGCTTTATACAAACACAGCAACTACATTAACAAGTCTTTACTCTTTGGCTCACACTGAGGGTCTGTTTGCTTCCTGGACTCGCACCCATTTGTCCCATTGGCCAAGGTTTGCGTGCTTCCATGCAATAGGCCCTGGATGGGTCACCTGATCAGCAGATGATCGTCTTTTAGAGGCCTATACTACCACATTCCCCACCCCACCCCAGTCCCTCAATACTATATACATAACAGGATAAAGCCAGTAACTGTTTACAATGAGGCCAAAAACGAAAAAGTGGGGTCATTGGGTGCAGTCTTTTATAAAGTCAGTCGATCAGGCAGCTTCTGGAGTTTGGTGGAATGCCTCAGTTCTATGATAGGTCTTTCCACCACTGAGTCAGTGGTTTAGTTAGCAACAGCTGGTTGACCAAAGGTCACAGATGGTGCGCTAGTGTCCTTCTAAATGGAGCAAGAAGGGCTTCTTCTCAAACAGCCAGTTCCATCATTCCAAGCTCTGATGAAGGAACATTGGTAGTAATCACTGGATCCACTTGTTCTGCTGGTGGAACTGCAGTTTCTCTTCTCCTTGTGTTCCAAATCTCACTTGTAGGTCCACCAAATACGATGCAAGCCCAGATCTTGCTATAATTCTTCCAGGTAGCCCTGTTGGTCCAACCTCAACATTTCTAACAAAAATGAGATTGTCTACTCTGAAGGATCTGATACCTCTGATCAAAGAACAAAGGACAAAGAAAATTACAGCACAGGAACAGGCCCTTCAGCCTTCCAAGCCTACACTGACCATGCTGACTGTCTGAACTAAAACCCCCTACTCTTCCGGGAACCATATCCCTCTATTACCATCCTATTCATGTATTTGTCAAGACGCTCCTTAAAAGTCACTATCATATCCACTTCCACTACCTCCCCTAGCAGCGAGTACTGACAAATTGCAGAGGCTGCCAGAAACATCTTGCAAAGGAACATGGTTAAAATACATTTCTTAAAGACACAGTATCATCACACTGTCTTCTATTTTGTGTGATAGGATGGCTCCTATCCAATAGGGTAATAGCACATTAATGTTATCTGTTTGTCTGAATCAAAGTGGACTAGTGAGTTGGCTTATTGTAAAGCCAGCTGAAGTTGCTCAAAGGCTTGCTTTCCAGTGCCAACAGTGATTTTTTTAAGGAGATAGTGCAAGGGATGTTGCCAAGTTTGGGATAAATTGGCTGTAATAATTAACCATACCCAAAATTATTTTAATTCCACGGTGTCTCTCGCCGCTGGGACATCTCTGATTGCTTTCACTTTTGGCATCATCTTTAAACCCAAATACTTAGCCTCAGTTTCATTCTTATTCCTGCATCTCGAAACCTTTTAAGGACTTCCTCCAAGTTGGCCAGATGTTCTTCCTGTGAGGCCCCCATCACCAGGATGTCATCCAACACAACACGACTTTTGGAATTCCTTGCAGCAAATTCTCCATCGTCCATTGGAAAATTGAACGTGTGGGGCATGATGCCAGGGCACAACCTTGTGTCGTAAATAGCCCCCTGTGATTCTCGGTCGTTGCTAGGTTCCTGGAGTCTTCATCTGGCTTGAGTTGTAGGTAAGTGTGGCTCAGATCGAGTTTTGAATCCATGAGGCCCCCCCACTGCCAACTTTGCATAAAGATCTTCTATTTTAGATTTTGGACACATGTCGAGTTGCACTGCCTGGCTTATGGTGAGTTTGTAATCGTGACAGATGCTGACGGTGCAGTCTGGGTTTGCAATAGGAATGATAGGGGCTGCCCATTTGGAGAACTTTATAATTTCCAAAAAAATTTAGATATAGACTCAGAGTCCACACTGATTTTGGCCTTGTCCTCCTTGTATCCGGCCCAGCTCGTTCTCATCTTTGTTGGGCTGGTGGCCTGTTTTTCTCTTTTGCTTCTGTCCATGATCCTGCTCCAGCGATCTCTGCTCACCCCCCCTCTGTACCTGCCACTCAAAGCCCTCATCTCACAGCTGTTCCTCACCATAGTTGATTCACCTTCCTGCGTGCCCTGTAGCTCGAAAGTGCTTTTTTGGGCATTTTTGATGCTTTGGCCTGTCCAAGGATATTTTCGTTTCTGCTCATAGTTTTCTTTTGGATATTCAGATTATTAAAGCCGCAAACCAAACGATCACGTAACATGTCATTCAATGAAGATCTGAATTCACAATGCTTAGCCATTTCACATTGCCTCACTACAAATGATGGCTGAATTTAATTTGTTTTGTTGCAATATACTGGAAAGCTTGGGGGTGTAACGCTCTTTCACTCACTGCTTTTCAGAAGAAGTCATATTCGATTTGAAATATTAACGCTATTTCTGTCTCCTCACAGTCACTGCTGGAGCTGCTGAGTTTATCCAGCATTTTCTGTTTTTATTTCAGATTTCCATCCTCTGCAGCATTTTCACTTTATTTTCGGAAGTCACTCAGTTGCACTGAAACTTCTACAGAGGACTTGGTATCTGAAGCCACTGGAGAAATTAAGCTTCTAAGGAGGTTATAAATCTGGGGTCTGCATACCGTAAGCAAGATGACTTTCTGTTTGTCTTCCCCAGTACTATCATTAGCGGTGAAGGAATAGCCCAGCCCCTCAATGTTCTGACTCAAGTCTTCAATCCAATAATCAAAAGGATTATTTCTCACTCACTGTTACTGCAGAGATCTCTTCTCTTTCTTTCTTTCTCTGGAGATCTATAATCATAGAACCCTACAGCACAGAAAGAGGCCCTTTGGCCCATCGAGTCTGCACCGAACACAATCCCACCCAGGCCCTACCCCCATATCCCTACATATTATACCCACTAATCCCTCTAACCTACACATCCCTGGACACTAAGGGGCAATTTCTTAGCATGGCCAATCAACCTAACCCATACATCTTTGGACTGTGGGAGGAAACCGGAGCACCCGGAGGAAACCCACGCAGACACGAGGAGAATGTGCACACAGACAGTGACCCGAGCCGGGAATTGAACCCAGGACCCTAGAGCTGTGAAGCAGCAGTGCTAACCCACTGTGCTACCGTGCCACCCACCCTTAATGGCACACCCTTCCCCCCTCGAATCCTGAAACTCGTGACTGTTGCCAATGTAATAGCAGGAGGTATCAATGAGGAGGCTGCTGTAACCACAGATTTATTTAAACAATGACGAGGTAAAGCTTCCACTCACACAGCAACTACAGTACAGGTCTTTACTCATTGACTTACAGGCTCACACCAAGGGTCTGCTTGTTCCCTGAATCCATGAGTTTTTCCCCACTTGGCCAATATTCATGCACTTCCATGCAATAGGTCATGGGTGGGTCACGAGATCGGCGGATGACTGTCCCTTAAGTGGGACACTATCAAATTCTATCAAACTCCTATTTATTGACCACATCTCAGCTTTCAACACCATTAGTCCTCCAAAACTCATCTCCAAAATCCATGCCCTAGGGCTTGGCTCCTCCCTCTGCGACTGGATCCTGAACGTCCAAACCCACAGACCGCAATCAGTAAGGATAGGCAACAACACCTCCCCGGCCTCACTTCAACATCAGATAGAAAAATACTAGTGAGGGCCCTGATATCATTGGGTGGCACGATGGCACAGTGGTTTACACTGCTGCCTCAAAGTCCAGGGACCCGGGTTCAATTCCGGCCTCGGGTCACTGCCTGGGTGGAGTTTGCACATTCTCCCTGTGTCTGCATGGGTTTCCTCCCGCAGTCCAAAGATGTGAGGGTTAGGTGGATTGGCCATGCTAAATTGCTCGTTAGTGTCCCAAGACGTGTCGGTCAGATAGATTAGCCATGGGAAATGTATCGGATTACAGGGGATAGGGCACAGAGAGGGCCCAGGTAAGATACTCCTATCAGCGAGTCAGTGCAAACCCGATGGGCCGAATGGCCTTTTCTGCACTGTAGCGATTCTATGATCATTGTCCAGAAAAGAATAGCTTCCCTCCATGAGCAACACATTAGATTGACTCTCGGACAGGATGCAGTAAACTTCGGAATCCTAGACTCTTGTCAATGGATGGCAGTTTCACTAACTCGGTGAATGGGTGCAACCTGTTCAGATGAGGGAAGTGGCTGATGTTTCAGGAATGAATGAACTCCTTATGATATCGAGTGTGGCAGTACCGACTAGAAAATGGAACAGATGCTCAGTGTTACCCTCAGTGTCAAATTGCAAGGACAGGATTTCCTCCAGGATCTGACCTGCCCCGATCCAAACACTATTTCACAGTGGAGCAGTTAGGATCTCAGACAGGAAGCCCACCCTTGGCTCTAATAAGGCCCTTCAGTGGCGATATAATGGCCACTTAAAGGCCTTTTCCTGTCCAGCCACAACTTCAGGTTGGCAGGAGCAGGGTGCCAAATAGAGAAAGTTACCAATCCCGATATTGGGTGGGGAGGGGGAGGGCTCAGTCTGAAGTATGACACTAGGACGAAGACTCAGACACAGCACTGCGGTACCTCTGTCTGTCACTGCGGCACTGTACATGGAATGGCTGGAGAGCTGACGGCCAATCCAATTTGATGACAGCTCTCCAAATCAGGACTCTGTCCGAGAATGGATAATAGTTTTGCTTGTTGCCAATGGCAACGGGTCTGTTAGAGTTGATGGGTTGTATCCAGGCTCATGTTTAGCAGACTAGAGGGGCACAGCCTCAAAATAGGGGTGGGGGGGGGCAGTTTAGATCAGAGTTGAGGAGGAACTTCTTCACTCAAAGGGTGGTGAATCTCTGGAATTCTTTGCCTGTTGAAGTGGTGGAGGCTACCTCGCTAAATATATTTAAGTCACGGGTAGATAGATTTCTGATAGACAGGGGAATTAAGGGTTATGGGGAGAAAGCGGGAAAGTGGAACTGAGCCACTTCAGATCAGCCATGATCTTATTGAATGGCGGGGCAGGCTCGAAGGGCTAGATGGCCTACTCCTGCTCCTATTTCTTATGTTCTTATGTTTACGGTCACCTCAAAGAATTATTCGTCCAATATCTAGAACTCTATTTATGATCCGTGCACAAGTGTCTCCTTTTATATAATACCAAGTTTAATTATGTTGACTGATATTGGGTTTCCACAGGGTGTTAAATGGCAAGGCGTCACGCAAAAAAACACAAGCTGGTTCCCAGCCTCCAGCTTCCTAGAGAGCATTGCTTTGACCCAAGAAAATATCCTCACCCCAAGCTGTGGATCAACTTGCTCCGAGCCCTCCACATGACAAGGGGGAGCTGCTGATCCTCCCAGGAATGCCTGACTTAAAAGAGGAAATGGGTTCATTTCTCCAAATGGAAACCTTGGACCTTGCCAAAGGATTACAAAGGTTGTACTTTTTATACGTTCAGCTACATTTTAGCTGCTCCTCAGTTTTTACTTTGTGCTCCACAGGATTTGTATAGAATACCGGAAGGAGTCAGTAACAATCTTTGTCTTAAACTCTGGTATCCGGTGTCTTGGCAGCTGGTCAGAATTTCAGCCTTTGACTTGAGCTAACTGTTTAAAAACACGGTTCTTGCATTTCCAAACTGTTTGTTATTCGCACACACGGGCAAATTTAAGATTTTCCCTTTATTGCAGTATTGCTAGAAAATTCTAAAATTATTATACTGTTATATAACCACAACACTTAAACTAAGCAAAAGGATGCTGAGATGGACCGAGCATTTAAATTATCTTAAGACATTCTAAAACCTAGGTAACAACAACACTTGATGTTTGTGAAGTGCTTTGGAACATTTAGAGATGAAAGACAAGATGAAGGGTGATATAAATGCAAAGTACGTCTTTCATTCTGCGTGGATGTTATTTTGGGCACAGCTGCAGAATAACTATTCAACAGAAAATATTTAATGAACTTGGACAGGTTCCTGTAGCTGTGCATCTGAATAGTGACAGCGTGTAGCTGACTGTCTGACTCCATTTCCCTAGCTGGCTTTGAGTGAAATGTCTAACAGTGATTACAAAGTATGTGCACTTCTGAAGACAGCTTCAGCACGCAGATGAGGGCTGAATATCCTCCTCCTGCTCCTATCTTCTATCTGTGTAAAGGCTTCCGATTCAAATTCTCTCCTCACACTTTGTGGTGCAGTAAGGCACACTTTCAGAAGAAATAGGAGCAGGAGTAGGCCATCTAGCCCCTCGAGTCTGCCCCGCCATTCAATAAGATCATGGCTGATCTGAAGTGGATCAGTTCCACTTTCCCGCTTTCTCCCCATAACCCTTAATTCCCCTGTCTATCAGAAACCTATCTACCCATGACTTAAATATATTTAGCGAGGTAGCCTCCACCACTTCAACGGGCAGAGAATTCCAGAGATTCACCACCCTTTGAGTGAAGAAGTTCCTCCTCAACTCCAATTTCACCTGTTTCCATAGCAAATAATTCCCAGAACAAGTCATTGGTCTGTTGCCAGATGTTTATAGCTTGAGGAACATCAAACTTAGTTGATCAGGAGTCTCCTTGCTCTTACCGCCAGCCATTGGTGTGTTTGGAAGGATTTTGCAGGTTGACAGTCAACCTGTTTGACTGTGTCATGAACGCACCTTCCTTGGCCATCAGAAGGGATGGCCTTCTAGGATGGGACTTCCTTCTGGCCAGGAAAGGCTGGGATTTTCTTTCCTGAAGAAGAAAGGAAATTTTTCTTCTTCTGGGATGAAGACTTGAAACTTGAGCTCTGGCTCAGAGGCAGGGACACACACTGCACCAAAATATATATCCTACATAAAGACTCAAAGAGTTGGATTTTCAGGGAGTTGGGGAAACTCCATGAAAATGAACAAATTGGCAGCTAGGACCTGGTTCTGGGATTCATGACTCCATTCCCAGTGCCTCTATTGCGGGTGTGGCCTGTTTCAGATTGTGATCTTGTACCCGACATTCCTGATCTGGTTGGTTCTAGAGCAGGGATAACCATCTGACAGCCCCATGCAATTTTCTTGGAATTGGCTGAGCTTTTAAAAGACTTGTGGCTCATGGTCTCACAGAGGTGTCCTGAACCATAAACTGCATGCAACATCAGGTTGTGAGACTTCTTACTGTACCCACCCCAGTCCAACGCCGACATCTCCTCATCATAAACTGGATGGGGGAACCTTTAGTAAGGTAAGTTCACAAGGTCTAACCCGATCTTCCCATGCCAAGCTCTGCTCCTTCACTCATCCCCATGGCACCCTCATACTTTCGATCCCAAGCTATGGATCTTTAATACCTATTCAGCCACTATCTGAACCAATTAACTCTGAAGTAACAATTGGATGTGTGAAAAAACTTTAACACGAACAATCTTCCATTTATAACTTTCTACTTTCTTTAAGAAAAGCCTTTTACGACAGCCATAGAAAAATGTCATTCACCTGCCCTTTTAAAATACCAGTAGTAGAATTTGCGACCATTTGATATGTCTTTATTCTGTGTAAAATGTGCAATGGATCTCAGAGCAAGAACGGTCAATATTTTCCCTGGGGCAGTTTCAGTGGTTGAATGGGTGTCAGCCAAACCTCATTATACATTATTGAAAGGTGGGTGAAGGGCCATAGCTTGGCATGGAGGGTACGATAAGGAATGGGGAGGGTAGAAGGACATATGCTGTCATCTGAGGTATTATGGACCGTGGGAGTGGGCAGGGGGTTGGCATGGATTTTAAAAATTCTTTCATGGGCCAGCCCCAGCTGAGTCAGCATCTACAGTCTATCCTTAATTGCCCCTGAGAAGGCAGTTAATTGCCAACCACACTGTTTTATGTCTATTGATGTTTATCGATGTCTCCTTTTACATCCACAGGTCCGCCTTGTTGTCCAACAAGGGGCGTACACGCGGTGGGTCGTGCGAGGGCTGCTCTTGGATGTTGCTTCGAGAGTTGCCTAGTGCTTCACGTCGTTAGTGTACGCTTAAACTGGACCATCTGACGGGCAACACGACAGCTCAGTGACTATCACTGTTTGCTGTGCAGTTATAGGGACCCACGTCAGATCTCCGAATTGGATCAATGTCTGTGGGAGTTTGCACATTCTCCCCGTGCTTGCGTGGGTTTTCTCCGGGTGCTCCGGTTTCCTCCCACACCCCAAAAATGTGCTTTTTGGGCTGATTGGTGTAACAAATTGTCCCTGAATTGGATCTCCCTTAATCTGGCGCACATATAGTTCTCTAAATTTGCACCCCTTTATTGTGGAGTCCACTAGAGATAGACAAAAGCGTTGACGATTGAAGAAAAACTTGAATGAGGCACTGACTGAGTGTTAAAATGGGCAGCACGGGCTTGTAGGGCCGAAGGGCCTGTTTCCTGTGCTGTGCTATTCTTTGTTCACACGGATACAGAGCCACGCTCAGATCAGATAAAGATGATAGACATCCCTGCCCAAAGGACACCAGCAAACACGATAAGCCCCCTCAACAATTAACAATGGTTTCATCGTCATTATTAGACTTTTAATTCCAGATTTTTATTGAATGCAAATATCATCATCTGCTGTAGTGGAATTCGAACCCAGGTCATTACCCTGTGTCTCTGGATTACTAGTTTGGTCACAATACCGATACACCAATGTCTCCCTGTGAGGAATGGGGTGTGCGTTTGGGGGATGACGGGTGGTGGTTACGGGGCTGTTCTTCATTGTGCTGACCTTATTACAAAACCTCAGAGGTCTGAGGCAGCTCTTTCAGGCAGTACCCACCTCAGGACCCACCTCCAGACCATTTTCAGGGCAGTGGGTACATCCCTAAATTCACCCAAACCCCCTAAATCGAAAATCTCGCCTTTGCTGGCATTTTCCCCAGAGGCGGGCACATACAGCCAGGAAATTTCCAAACTCCCGCCATCCACCTCTGGGATACATGGCATTAGTGAGAGAGCTGAGCAGAAGTTCTTCAATGCAGCGACTCCTCTGACTATTTAATGCAGCTGTAGGAATTCAAATTAAATGAATTAAATCTGGAATGAAATGAAGCTATTGGATGGTCATAAAAACCCATCTTCAGGGGAATAAATCTGCCAGGTTTTCCCAGTCTAGCCGTATGTGACTCCAGACCCACAGCAATGTGGTTGTGTCAGGGATTTTTCTAGCAGCGAAAGTAACGATAATTTTAAAAGACCTAAAAGGTAGAAATCTGCCTGGCAACAGTAATGGCCAACATTTCCCGGGCCAGGTAAGCATCTGAAAGTGATCAGGGCATTCCAAAGGCATGAGAGCATCTAACGATTGCTCTAGGAGTAGAAACAGATTACCTAGATGACTGCTGCAGAATTGTGAGGTTCCACAAGCAGTTTACCGAAATGACGGGGTGATTCAGGACTAGCGAAATGCTAAACTCCACAAAAGAAAAAAATTTGAGATACGAAGATAGCCTCTCGAGTTTGAAATACAATATGAGGAAACAGTGTCACTGTGAGCCCAGGCAGGCAGACTTGTCCACACCTGAAGTTTATTTCTTAGTGTCACAAAGAGGTTTACATTAATACTGCAATGAAGTTACTGTGTAAACCCCTGAGTCGCCACATTCCGGCACCTGTTCCGGGTACACCGAGGAAGAATTTAGCATGGACAGTGTGCCTAACCGGCGCATCTTTTGGACTGTGGGAGGAAACCGGAGCATCTGGAGGAAACCCACGCAGGCATGGGGAGAACGTGCAGACTCTGCACAGACAGTGACCAATGTCAGCAATCAAACCCGGGTCCCTGGCATTGTGAGGCAGCAGTGCTGAGCACTGTGCCACCCTGCAGTCACAGACAGAGTCAGTCTGGCACTCACAGCCGGGAGGCTAGGACCCACTTCACAGCCAAGGGAGTCGAATAACATATATTATTTCTCAGAGACGCTATTGTGTTGCTCCTAAGTCACAGAGCCAAGACGTTGCTGAAAACCTTCATAAAGGCAGGTTAAATATCTTCACTGGAGCAGGAAACGATGTTTCCCAGACTTATTCATCATCCCTAATTTGTGTGGTAACTATAAGCTTGATTTGATTTATAGATTTATTTAATTTGGATGTTGTTTAGGAAAGGGAATCTTAGTGAGTTCAGGGATTGTAGATATATTTTGGAACAACAGATAATTTCAACATAAACTGTGTGTTTAGTTATTAAGTTTCTCAAAGTATCGTCATTGTCATTGAGCATTTTTCTTAAGTTAATAAATATTATGATGACTGGATTGGCTCCTCACTGGGGTTTTATGTGACTTTTTACAATATTCCAAGAAAACTCTGTACCATCCAAACTGGAGTTTCAAGTTGGAACACCTTGACAGTAATACCAGTATGGTTTGTGATACTTGACTTTTAGCTATCCTCTGAAATGGTCTAACAAGTCACTCAGTTGTGTCAGTGACAGAAAGGTCAATTAAGAATAAAACTGAACATCTGAAATTGACCGAGGCACCAGAAATGGCATTGGCTCAACTTACCCAGTCAACCCAGTCCTCGATCCAGACTACCATCTGACAACTTGTAGCAAAATTGCAAGGTCCTTCTCACAGACTAGTCAAAACATAACCAACACAATCACACTCAGTGGATCATACCTTAGAACCAATGTCCCAGACTCCTCCTTCACAGTCCCTTGGTATTTCTTATCCCACTGGCAGGACAGACCCAGCAGAGGTGGTGTACAGTAAGGAGGGATTGGCCCTGAAGCCCTCAACATTGACCCAATACCCCTCATGGCATCAGGTCAAACATGGGCATGGAAATGTCCTACTTATTACCACCAGATTTTTGACGGCTTCCTTAATTAATACACACTTATCTAAATGTCTTCTAATTTTGTTCTCGATTATTACTGCCAAGGTTAGACTGACTGACCTGTGGTTTCTGGATTTATCCTTGCATCCTGTTTGGAACATTTGCTATTCCCTATTCCTCTGGCACCATCCTTGTATCCAGGGAAGATTCAAAAGTTATGGCCAACACAGTTTCCATCCTGATCTCCCTCGAATAACCTCAGATGCCTCAACTGGTCCCAGTGACTTGTGAACTTTATGTACAGTCAGCCTTTCTGATACCTCCTCTTTATCAGATGTTAATCTGTCCACTATCTCATCTACCTCCCCTTTCACTATACGTTTGGAAACATCTTCCTCCTGATATAGACTGATGCAAAGGACTCATTTAGTACCTCAGCCATGCCCTCCGTATCTCTTCCCTTTTTGTTGACCCCCTTCCCTCCTTTTGCTACTCTTATATGTCTACAAAAGACTTCTGAAGACTTTTTTTTAGCTCTCAGTCCTTTCCCATATTATTTATTCCTTCTCTCTTGTTTTCTTTCTCACTTCCCTTGTGAACTTTCTACGTTCAGTGTGGAGATCTTTTCTTTACAATTTTGCTTCCTAACTAACGCAACATTTTTGGTGGATCACAAACTGACCCTTCACGAGGACTCCAGAGTGTGATTGGTGGAAGAGACCCACTGTTCAGACAGGACCCAGAATTCCCATAGGAGGCACCATCGTGTTTCAGACACCAAGACAGGAAATTGTCATTCAAAAACCCACAGGGGGTTTGGGAATGTTCTATGTCTAATAAACAGCAAGCATAGTTTGCTCACCACACGCCATAAAGTCCAAATTAGATTTACTGCTCACGTTTCCATGTTGTCATGGGACTGTGAGTAAAATGTCTTCAGAGGCAGAAGTCCCTTCGCTGAAATCCATTTATTTACAAACTCTAACAGCAGTACACAGAGTGCTCGCAGTCAGCAGTTTGGGGTGTCAGAGGAACTGACACTCTCAGTTAAATCCAAGGCAAAGACTCCCTGATAACAAAGAACAAAGAACAAAACAGCCCGGGAAACAGGCCCTTCGGCCCAACGAGCCCGTGCCACCATTTTAACACCACCAGTCCCCCCCTCCACCCATGACCCTTATCTATTGTTTTTATGGCCATCCACATTGAGGGAAACTGATTTAGGGACAATTTATTCCTGCCAATCAGCCTAACAGCACATCTCTGGGGTGTGGGAGGAAACCGGAGCACCCGGAGAAAACCCACGCAAGCACGGGGAGAATGCGCAAACTCCCACAGACACCGACCCAAATCCATGTGTCTGCACAGCAATCAGTGATAGTCACTGAGCTGTCGTCTTGCCCAGTATCTGGCCCAGTTAAGGCACACACTAATGACATGAAGCACTAGGCCAATCTCGAACAACCAAGAGCAATTGATTGGCCCATCAGTTGGATCCTTAGTCAGGGACATCTTTTGGTGTAATATTAGCTTGCAAGAAAGGCATATTTCAGCAATCATTGAAAGGAATTAAGGCTCATGCTGGGATTTGAATCCAGGATCTCCTGTTTACTAGGCAGGTGCTTTAACCAACTGAGCCATAGAGCTTTATACTCCAACAGGCCAACCTCAATGGCCTGATTAAAGTCATTACACTATGCCTGTTTAATTTTGAAAGCATGGTGCTCAAAACTGTCAACTGACTGGGAATTTTGCAACTTAAAATGAAACAGAATAAATGATTGAAAATACAAGGCTGCCTTCCAAGGTGAAGGTGAAAAACAAACAAGTCACCCTCAGAGGGGTGCAAAGATTCAGATGTTTCCTATAATTCAGAAGCCGATCAAAATTTGTCACTAAGGAAGAGAGATTAAAATGTAAAGTGTGGGGATATTGGCTGCCACAGATAAACCCACCCAAAACCCCTTGGAAATACACAATGGGTGAAGTATTTCAAGCCAGGCTACAGTTACTGCAGAGAGGTTGCAAGAAAGATTTCAGCTGAGAAAATTGGCTGAAAGCTGGGCTCTCTCGCTCTCTCCTTTGGGTGTCACCAACCATGCTGCAACTGGCAGATGGACTTCAACCTGGGTAAATGTGTACTGGTCCATTTTGGCAGGACCAATGGGATGAAGGAGTATAATATCAAGGAGTCTTAGCAGTTCCTCCTCAACTCCGTTCTAAACTGCCCCCCCCTTATCTTGAGGCTGTGCCCTCTAGTCCTGCTGTCCTTTCTAAGCGGGAAGAACCTCTCTACCTCTACCCTATCCATCCCTTTCATTATCTTATACGTCTCTATAAGATCCCCCCTCATCCTTCTAAACTCCAGTGAGTACAGACCCAGTCTATTCAGCCTCTCTTCATAGTCCAACCCCCTCATCTCCGGTAT
Source organism: Carcharhinus amblyrhynchos (assembly GCF_965287045.1). NCBI lineage: Eukaryota > Metazoa > Chordata > Chondrichthyes > Carcharhiniformes > Carcharhinidae > Carcharhinus > Carcharhinus amblyrhynchos. The sequence continues at coordinate 33,111,238 of NC_137351.1, read as the reverse complement.
CAGCCTAGTGAACCAGCCTAGTGAAGGTCTCCAACAAGCAGCAAATTTCCAGGCCCTGCCTGGAAAGGTGGAATACATAACACACCGCAAAGGTCTTCAAACCAATAAAAGTGATAATCAATCAATATTGTTTCGAAGGATAGTGATCTGAACGCGTGGTTGCTGGAATTCGGCCTTCATGGTGCATGCACCTACTGTACTTAATCAAACTTTGCCCCATTCCTATGACGCAGGGGGCTCAAAATTGGCAGATTCAGTAAGGATGTATGGATATTCGGGTCCAATAGGCCACCATTGACCCGACTGAAGGGAAGGTGACGGTCTAATAGTATTATAGTAATATTATAGCTAGACTATTAATCCAGAAACTCAGCTAATCTTCTGTAGACTCAGAAGAATCCCACCACAGCAGATGGTGGAATCTGAATTCAATTAAAAAAATCTGAAATTAAAAATCTACTGGTGACCGTGGAACCATTGTCGATTGTTGGAAAAACTCATCTGGCTCACTAATATCCTTTAGGGAAGGAAATCTGCTGTCCTTGCCTGGTCTGGCCTACACGTGACTCCAGAGCCACAGGAATGTGGTTGACTCTTAACTGCCCTCTGAAATTACCTAGGAAGCCACTCAGTGAGGGCAACTAGGGATGGGCAATAAATGCTGTCCCGCGAATGAATGAAAAAACAGCTCCTTAGCTGCCTGAACCTTCCAATCAGGAATGTTCCAGTGGGCGAAACAGCTTGAATGAGAACAAAGAACAAAGAACAACACAGCACAGGAAATAGGCCCTTTGGCCCTACAAGCCCGCGCTGCCCATTTTAACACTCAGTGGGTGTCTCATTCCAATCCTCCTTCTATCTATGACTTTTGTCTACATCTCATGGACCCCACAATAAAGGGGTGCAAATTTAGAGAATTAAAAGTGCACCAGATTAAGGGAGATCCAATTTAGGGACAATTTATTGACACCAATCAGCCTAAAAGCACGTTTTTGGGGTGTGGGAGGAAACCGGAGAAAACCCACACAAGCACGGGGAGAATGTGCAAACTCCCACAGACACCGACCCAAGTCGGAGATCCGACCCGGGTCCCTGTATCTGCACAGCAAACAGTGATAGTCACTGAGCTGTCGCGTTGCCCGTCAGTTGGTCCAGTTTAAGCGTACACTAACGACGTGAAGCACTAGGCAACTCTCGAAGCAACATCCAAGAGCAGCCCTCGCACCACCGCGTGTATGCCCCTTGTTGGCCAACAAGGCGGACCGAATCTCCTGTGGATGTAAAAAAAAAGACATCAATAAACATACACAGCTTATACAGACATTCACAGAAGATCCCCAGAAGCTCAAGCGTAAGACAGGTGAGCCATAAAATATGTTGGACGGCCCATAGGAATCTATTGATTCCCAGGAACGTCCTGAGGCTCTTAATCCTTATTTAGAACAATCTTTTGTATCCCTCCATCTCTAGTCAGCTCATGTGCCTATCTAGGTAAGCCTTAAACAGCTCTAGCATGCCTGCCTCCACCACCCTACTTGTCAGTGCATCCCAGGCTCCCACAACCCTCTGTGTGGAAATCATCCCTCTGACATCTGAATTATACCTCTCCCCTCTCACCTTAAGCCCGTGACCCCTCGTGATTTTCGCATCCAACCTGGGAAAAAGCTTCCCACTGTTCACTCTATCTATACCCTTCATAATCTTATACACCTCTATTAGATCTCCCCTCATTCCCCATCTTTCCAGGGAGAACAACCCCAATTTGCCCAATCTCTCCTCATAGCTAAGTCCTTCCATACCAGGCAACATCCTGGTAAACCTCCTCTGCAATCTCTCCGGGGTCTCCACGTCCTTCCGGTAGTGCGGTGACCAGAACTGGACGCAGTACTCCAAATGTGGTCTAACCAACATTCTATACAACTGCAACATTAGACTCCAGCTTTTATAGTCTATACCCCTTCCTATAAAGGCAAGCATACCATAAGCTTTCTTCGCCACCTTCTCCACCTGTACTGCCACCTTCAAGGACTTGTGAACTTGCACACCGAGGTCCCTCTGTGTTTCTGTACTCTTGACGGTCCTACCATTTATTGTATAACTCCCCCCTATGTTATTTCTTCCAAAATGCATCACCTCTCATTTATCTGGATTAAATGAGTTTGAACAATTCCTCCTTTTCACCCCGTTCTTTACTGGCCTTCACATTGACAAGTGAAATATTAACACTCTGACCAAAGAAACTCATCTACCTCCCACCTCTTATTGCCAAGAGTAAAATTAATCATGAGTGAAGGTTCAGGGCTTTAAAGCTACGAAGGAATGAATCAATTTTATTGTTTTTTAATTACAGTTATTCTTAGTCACATTGTGATTCATTTATACAGCACTGGCTCAGGACACAGAGAGTTTGGTTCAGCGAACGGGATACAGAGTGAGAAGGAATGAATAATACATTGAGGCTTTCGCACAGGCCAGAGCTCGTGTCTGCTGGGCATAGGGAAGTTGCAGTGACTGATGATGGTTATATTGATAATTGCTGTTCCTTTTTGGCTCATTTCGCTGTAGAGTTACGACTCTCACAAAAAGATGATTTAATAACCACATATGCAAAGTGACCTGGATGCTGATATTTTGACCTTTATCAGTACGATGAACAGTGCAATTTCAGAGTGTATATTTCTATCTGCTAAACTGAAGGCTTAGGAAACTGTTAAGTGCCAGAGAATGAGTGTTGAAAGGTCAAAATTCTAGACCATAGACAGAGGTAATTAAGACCATTAGATTATAAGAAGTAGGAACAGGAGTGGGCTGTTTGTCCCCTCAAGCCTGGTCTGCCACTCAGTAAGATCATGGCAGATTTCCTCGTCTGGTGAAATGGTACGATGACAATAATCTCTCCCTCAATGTCAACAAAATGAAGGAGATAGTCATCGACTTCAGAAAGTGTATTGGAGGACATGCCCCTGTCTACATCAAGGGGGATGAAGTAGAAAGGGTCAGGAGCTTCAAGTTCTAGGTGTCCAGATCACCAACAACCTGTCCTGGTCCCCCCCATGCCAACACTATAGTTAAGAAATCCCACCAACGCCTCTACTTTCTTAGGAGGCTAAGGAAATTCAACATGTTCACTATGACTCTCACCAATTTTTACAGATGCATCTTAGAAAGCACCCTTTCCAGGTGTATCACAGCTTGGTATGGGCTCCTGCTCTGTCCAAGACAGCAAGAAATTACAAAGGGAACGAAGCCCAATCCATCAGGCAAACCAGCCTCCCATCCACTGACTCTGTCTACACTTCCCGCTGCCTTGGCAAAGCAGCCAACATAATCAAGGACTCTATGCACCCCAGACATTCTCTCTTCCACCTTCTTCTGTCGGGAAAAAGATCCAAAAGTCTGAGGTCCCGTACCAACCGACTCAAGAACAGTTTCTTCCCTGCTGCCATCAGACTTTTGAATGGACCGACCTTACATTAAGTTGATCTTTCTCTACACCCTCGCGATGACTGTAAGACTACATTCTGCACCCTCTCCTTTCCTTCTCCCCGTGCTTATGTTTATTTTATTCGTGTCACAGGTAGGCTTACATTAACACTGCAATGAAGTTGCTGTGGAAATCCTCTATGTACAATATGAACAGTATGCTTTATCACTATAGTGCACAAGAAACAATGCTTTTCATTGTATACGAATAGTGACAACAATAAATCAAGTCCACTTTCCTGCCCTTTCTCTGTAAGCCTCAGTTTCCTTACTGATCAAAAATCTACTTCAGCCTTAAGTCGACACAGGACTCTGTCCCCACAGCTCACTGTGATAAGGAGTTCCAAAGACTCCCAACCCTCTGAGAGAAGAAATCCCTCCTCATTTCAGTCTTAAATTGGCAGTCCTTCATTCTGAACAAAGAACAAAGAACAACACAGCCCGGGGAACAGGCCCTTCGGCCCAACAAGCCCGTGCCGCCACTATGCTTGCTCCTGGACTCTCCCATAAAAGGGAAACATTCTCTCAGCATTTACCCTGTCAAACCCCTGAAGAATCCGATATGTTTCAATGAGATCACCTCTCATTCTTCTAAATTCCAATGTGTAGACATTAAGTATGTAAGGTCAGATAGATCCCAAAGGTAAAAGGGGAAGAAGGCAGTCATGCCGTTAATGGAAAAAAAAAATTGTGAGTGTGGTTTCGAACGAAGTTGGTTTTGCTCATGAGAGTTGCTTGTATTTTGAGGCTGTTCTGAAACACTGGGCAGGAATGTGTCCCGGCAAGTGACCACTGCTGGTCAGAGATGAACAGTTAGCGGCAGTGGTACCAGGGATCCAAGGTTAGCAGCCACGGCTTCATTAAAATACGGCTTGCCCACTTCCTGATCCAAACCCAGAAAGTCAGCATGGAATATCTACCTGCCTGGCTGTTAAATCCAGCAATAAAATGTGACTGCCCAGCAGAACGGTCCCTATTACAAAGTAATTGGATAGGGAGTGGTTGGAAAGGTTAAGGGTTTCCTGAGTGAAACACTCAGCTCATCCTCACCTACCGATAAACCCTACTTGAAAACCTACCTTCGGTTACGGGCCTCTAAGTAGCTCAGATCATGCTTGGTTTAACAGGGAAACAATCGCTTATCTCACCTCTGGTTAAGGTAATAGATTGAGCCTGGATGACATCAGCAGAGCTCAAACTGCATATTTAAAAAGGACACCAGCAGCTTCGGGCAAGAATCCTCACCTCCTGAAATTGAAAACTGCCCTCAGCCGGACCTGGGCAGGAAAACAGTGGTTAGTTTCCCCTCTAACAGGAACAGAAAATGCTGAAAAATATCAACAGATCTGTGGAGAGAGAATAGAGCCAACGTTTCGAGTTTGGACGACCCTTTGTCTACTCGATTTCCCCTCCTCCATTTACAGTCCCACTGTCATCCCTCCCCATTCCCGCTGCCACATCGGATTAAGTTATAGATTCATAGAGGTTTACAGCATGGAAACAGACCCTTCGGTCCAACTTGTCCATGCTGCCCCTTTTTTTAACCGCTAATTTAGTCCCAGTTGGCCCATATACATACCCATGTAACTGTCTAAGCGCTTATTAAAAGACAAAATTGACAAAAAAGGAGTTGAAATTGAGCCCATTAATGACAAACGCTTGAGATTTCATTGTCAAGTAGTAAAAGGTTGAAAACAGCAGCAACTGAAGCTTTCCAACAGTCAAGGGGAAATTGCTGATCTCAGTTTTTTGACCATGCATGACCAGTATTGATCATTGAATCAGTCATTCAGATCACGCAGTACTGCTTTCTATATTCATTCTGACCACAGTGAGACAGCTAATTGCCTCGGTTGGAAATTTCCCTGTGTTATGTTTGACGACATTAATTAAATTCTCAAAAGGACAGCTGAAAATGGATGACTGTAAGGGCATTGAATTTAGAAAAGAGAAGCAGAAATAAATATAGCATCTCGTCATACCCCCGCTGTCTCAGAATGATTTATAACTCATACATTTTTTTTTAGCAGAGATGTGTACAGAAATAACAGTCAACCTTCCAATGCCAAACTCAACAGAAAGCAAATAAAATAAATGACCGTTTAATTTATTTTGGTGCAGACACATATATCTGCTGGGCTTTGGGAGGACTGCCCAGCTCTCCTTTGTATGGAGCCAAGAGATATTATAACCCCCACCTTCAACAGTGCAGCACTCACTCAGTGCTCCATCTTGAATGTCACTCTGGGTTATGTGCCCTGCATTGAAGTTTGAATTGAGGAGGTTCATTCCTATTCCGAGTCTTCAGACCCTGTCAGTCCTGATCTTCAAACACATCTCAGTCTACACACTCCCCCAGTACCAGTTGCCTTACCTCCCTCAACTTCCCCTTCCCTCCCCTCCAATCTTACTCTCACGTCCCCTGCAACAAGAATCCCAATCCCTGACCAGCCTGGTCTCATTTATCTGAGCCCACTCAGTCTCCTGCCCAATTCCCATCCTGAGTCCTGGTGTTCCAATCAACATCCACAGTCCACATGCATTATGTGTAACGTCTTCCTGTGTCAACAGAGGCTGGGGGCTAGCAGGTGACCAGGGATTGGGCCTGCGCAGTTAAAAGATACCTTTTTCTCAAGCTGTTAGGAATGTCGGGGAAATCCATGCCCCATTTGACTGCACACAACAACCTTAAAGATAAACGTGCAAAAGGATCGTCCACATGAATTGTTAACTCAAGTTTCTCTCTCCACAGATGCATCCTGACCTGCTGCGTATTTCCAGCACTGTCTGCCTCTCTGACCTCAAGCAAGCACAGGTTGGATAGAAGTGTATCACAGCTGGGCTAGACGTTTGACACCCCGCTTTCATTCAGATTGCGTTCCATTCTCCTTATCTTTGAAGTTTAGTAAAGTAACAGAAAAATAGAAATAATCAAGTTTTAACTACTAAATGCAACTGACAACAAAACCATGCAGAGGTTTACAGGGGAGTCTAAAACTTAGAGGACGTAGGTTTAAGGTGAGAGGGGAGAGATACAAAAGGGTCCAGAGAGGTATTTTTTTCACACAGAGGGTAGTGAGTGCCTGGAACGAGCTGCCAGAGGTAGTAGTAGAGATGGGTACAATTTTGTCTTTTAAAAAGCATTTAGACAGTTACACGGATATAGAGGGATATGGGTCAAATGCGGGCAATTGAGTCTAGCTTAGTGGTTAAAAAAAAAGGCAAGTTGGCCGAAGGGCCTGTTTCCATGTTGTAAACCTCTGTGACTCTATGACACTAGTTATTCATTTAATATTGTGGTCATCATGGGAACAGTCACAAGCCATTTATCTGTTACAGGCTTGTTGGAACTAACCTGAATGGAGGATGAGGGTAAAGCAGTTGATGTGGTGTACATGGATTTCAGTAAAGCATTTGATAAGATTCCCCACGCTAAGCTATTGCAGAAGATACGGAGGCATGGGATTGAGGGTGATTTCGTGGCTTGGATCAGGAGTTGGCTAGCTGCAAGAAGGCAGAGGGTGATGGTTGATGGGAAACTCAGTTACTAGTGGTGTACCGCAAGGATCTGTTTTGGGGCCACTGCTGTTTGTCATTTATATAAATGACCTTGATGAGGGTATAGAAGGATGGGTTAGCAAATTTGCAGATGACACTAAAGTCGGTGGAGTTGTAGACAGTGTGGACAGTGTAGACAGTTGCAGGTTTCAGAGGGACATAGATAAGCTGCAGAGCTGGGCTGAGAGGTGGCAAATGGAGTTCAATGCGGAAAAATGTGAAGTGATTCACTTTGGAAGGATAAACAGGAATACAGAGTACTGGGCTAATGGTAAGTTACTTGGTAGTGTAGTTGAGCAGAGAGATCTCGGTGTCCATGTGCATAGATCCCTGAAAGTTGGCACCCAGGTTGATAAGGTTGTTAAGAAGGTGTACGGTGTGTTAGCTTTTATTGATAGAGGGATTGAATTTCGGAGCCATGAGATCATGTTACAACTGTACAAAACTCTGGTGTGGCTGCACTTGGAGTATTGTGTACAGTTCTGGTCGCCACATTATAGGAAGAATGTGGAAGCATTGGAAAGGATGCAGAGGAGGTTTACCAGGACGTTGCCTGGTATGGTGGGAAGGTCTTATGAGGAAAGGCTGAGGGACTTGAGACTGTTTTCGTTAGAGAGAAGAAGGTTAAGAGGTGACTTAATAGAGGCATACAAGATGATCAGAGGATTAGATAGGGTGGACAGTGTGAACATTTTTCCTCAGATGGAGATGGCTAGCACAAGGGAACATAGCTTTAAATTGAGGGGTGATAAATATAGGACAGATGTCAGAGGTAGGTTCTTTACTCAGAGAGTAGTAAGGGTGTGGAATGCCCTGCCTGCAGCAGTAGTCGACTCGCCAGCATTAAGGCCATTTAAATGTTCATTGGATAAACATATGGATGATATTGGAATAGTGTAGATTAGATGGGCTTTAGATTAGTTTCACAGGTCGGTGCAAGATCGAGGGCAGAAGGGCCTGTACTGCGCTGTAATGTTGTATGTTCTATGTACGGTGTATAGTTCCTCATCAGATTCACCTGCTGATTTCTCTCCAATGATCTTCTGTGTTAGCTTGTTTGGATCTTTTCCCATTTGTTTAAAGTTTATTTATTAGTTTCACAAGTAGCCTTACGTTAACACTGTAATGAAGCTACTGTAAAAATCCCCTTGTCGCCACATTCTGGCACCTGTTTGGGTTCACTGAGGGAGAATTTTGCACGGTCAATGCACCTAACCCGCATGTCTTTTGGACTGTGAGACAAGAGCACCTGGAGGAAACCCACGCAGACACAGGGAGAACGTGCAAACTCCACACAGACAGCAACCCAAGCCAGGAATCGAACCCGGGTCTCTAGCGCTGTGAGGCAGCAGTGCTAACCACTGTGCCACCGTGTTGCCCACTTGTGTACAAAATAATTTTGCTTCTTGCAGTTAAAACACTACTTTCGCCATGCTGGATAATCCTTCTTTTCCCATGTGAGATGTCCTCTGCAGTATTTACATCCTAACCTTTGTCTGTGATTGCTCTATTCCTCTGGTTTGGACTGTCTCTCAGTGTAAGTATCTCCTGCTCTGGTGTGCCATACGTATGCTGCAACTGATGCTTTACAACTTCTGCACGTCTATCACCTTCTTTACAAACAGTTTTTCAACATGAGATAGAATTGCTCTCACCAAGGGGTCTTCATGTCTGAGATTAATGTATCTTTAATCAGATCATCTTTTATCTGCTCAAATTCAAATTTTGTTGTCACATGCCATTCGGTATCTCATTTTCACTCTGAACTCCAGTGTTGAATACAAGATGTTGAAATGTAACATTCACTCAAGGTTCAAAATGTGCATTCAAGGTTTTCAAAAGCTCTGTCATCTTTTCTCTTTGCTCGTCTGCTGGATTTAGGGTGATATAGGACAGGATTCTCCAGCCACACATGCCCTAGGACCTGAAATACCACCCAGGCTCAACAGATTTTTGCCGAATTTCCTGTCTCACTCGCTACGATTCCTGTGGTGGGTGAATGGGACAATTTTGGCCATATTTTCTGAAGAAACCTTCTCCTAGGAGTGTTAATAGCTCGGCCACTCTTATTGGTTCAGGTTTGTTAATGAAGTCAGTTGCAATTCCATAGTTTTGCCATTGTAAGTGGAGACACTGGCAATGCTGCCATATATCACATTTCATTTTGAGTGGAGACAGGATTGGAAAGTTTACAAAGTTTTCTATGTTCGTTCATGCAGTATTTTTAGTAGTTTTATGCAAATTTGTACTTTTCTATGTACCTTTCTGAGCTGCGTCTCACTTGCAGCCTCTGTCTGCTTTCCCCAGTCTTTTTTTGAATACTTGAACTTTTATTTCCTGGGTTCTCAGTTCTCTGCACCTTTAACAGGGTTCAAAATCTATTTTGTTTTTGCTTTTGTACACCATATTTCAAGGAAAAGGAGAGCAATTTTCATCAGTGCGTAATCAGTGAGATTGACTTGAAATCGCAGCCCGCAGGCAACCTGCCTCATGGCAGATTCACATAACCATGGAAAGCCAGTGGTGTAATGATAGTATACTTAGTGTTACAGAATACCATCGTGCAAAAGAGGCCCTTCAGCCCATCAAGTGTGCACCAATGCATGAAATGCCCTGACCTGCCCACCAAACCCACTTGCCATACCTGAAATGTTATGGTGTGCCAAGGTACTGTTTAAAGGATGTGAGGCATCCCACCTCCACCACCCTCCCAGGCAGTTCATTCCAGACCATCACCACCCTCTGAGTAAAGAAGTTTTTCCTCAAATTCCCCCAAACCTCCCGCCCCTTCACTTTTAACTTGTGACCCCTTGTAACTAATCCTTCAACTAAGGGGAGCAGCTGCTCCCTATCCACTCTGTCCGTGCCCCTCATAATCTTGTACTCAATCAGGTCACACCTCAGTCTTCTCTGCTCCAATGAAAATAACCCAAGCCTATCCAACCTCTCTTCATAACTTAAATGTTCCATCCCAGATAGCATCCTGGTGATTCTCCTCTTCACCCCTTTCCAGTGCATTCACGTCCTTCCTATAATGTGGCGACCAGAACTGCACACAGTGCTCCAGCTGTGGCCTCACCAAAGTTCTATACAACTCCATCATCAACCTCTCTGCTTTTGTAACCTATACTCTGATTGATAAAGGTGAGTGTTCCATATGCCTCTTTCACCACTCCATTTACTTGCTTTTCCGCCTTCAGAAGTTTATGGACAAGCATACCAAGGTCCCTTTGTTCTTCAGAACTTCCTAGGGTCAGACCTTTCATAGTACACTTCCTTGTCAAATTAGTCCCTCCAAAGTGTATCGCCTCACACTTTTCAGTTAAGTTCCATCTGCCACTTATCTGCCCATTTGACCATCTTCTATATCTTCCTGTAAACCAAGACATTCAACCTCACTGTTAACCACCCAGCCAATCTTTGTCTTATCAGTAAACTTACTGACCCTACTCCCCACATAGTCATCAATGTCATTCATATAAATAATGAACAATCGATGGCCCAGCACAGATCCCTGTGGTACACCACTGGTCACTGGCCTCGAGTCACATGAGGACGGTCTCTTGGGATCTTGGACTCATGTTGCACTATCTGTAACCCCCGTGGCTTGCCTGGGTTTGCAAAATCTCACTTACTGTACTGTCTGGAGACAATACACATCTCTTTAACCTGTGATCAGTGCTCCTTCCACTCACATTGTCGGCCACTTTGAGACTTGAATAGCAGGTTAGGTGTAAAGATTCGCATTCTAATCAGTAATCTGTAAACTGTCTGTGCTGTTATACGCTCTGTCTGAGGACAGAACTCTCCATTCACCTGACGAAGAGTTTAACCTTGAAAGCTAGTGAGTTTACTATCAGATAAACCTGTTGGACTTAAACCTGGTGTTGTCAGACTTTGTACTGTGTTTACCCCAGTCCAACGCCGGCATCTCCACATCTCGAGTCACTAAAGCAGCCATCTTTCACCACCCTCTGTCTCCGACCACTAAGCCAATTATGAATCCACCTTATCAGAGCCCTAACCCTAACCCTGTATCCCATGTGCATTAGCCTTTTGAATAAGTCTCCCATGTGGAACTTTATCAAAGGATTTGCTAAAATCCATGTAAACTACATCAACCGCACTGCCCTCATCCACACACCTAGTTACATGCTCAAAAAATTGAGCAAGAGTAAATTGAGTAAATGTGCATTTCAAAAACCCAACACAGTTGAGTGGTAGAGGACACCAGAAGCCATCAGTTCCCTTCCATCGTTCTCATCTCTTGACTTTCCAAGCAATGAGATGGTATTGGAACAGAAAATTGAACCTAGATTCTGCCATTCTCGCTGGCATATGGCCACCAAACAAATCTACTTGTCTGTTTCCATGAATTTGTAAACCTCCCAACACCTGAATGGATTCTGTCATCACTCTTTGAATCATAGAATCCCTATAGTGTAGAAGGAGGTCATTCTGCCCAACGAGTCTGTACCTACCCACAATCCCACCCAGGTTCTACTCTCATAACCCCACACATTTACCCTACTAATCTTCCTGACACTAGGGGCAATTTAGCATTGCCAATCCACAAATCTTTGGACTGTAGGAGGAAACTGGGGCACCTAGACGAAACCCACGCAGACATGGGGAGAACATGCACTCCACACAGACAGTGATCCAAGGCTGGAATTGAATCTGGGACCCTAACGCTGTGAGGCAGCGGCGGTGCTAACCACTGTGCCTCACTCTCTCTACTGTAACTTGTTACTTATCATTTAATTCTTCTTTTGAAAATATAATTTCTCTCAATTCGACAGGGGCACATTAAAAAAAAACGTAGTCCAGTTCTTCAGCAATCCTGTTGATGATTTGTAATCACCACCTTGTTTAAGAGTGCACCTCTCTGCCCAACCATTGACTTTCTGGCTTTAACCACAAGTATTACTTCCTTCAGAAATACTCTGACCTTGTATTACTCAAAGACATGTTTTATACTAAACACTAATATCTCAGTGTGTCTATGTCCACCCTATCAAGCCCTTTCAGAATCCTGTATATTTCAGTGAGATCACCTCCCATCCTTCTAAACTCCAGGGAATATCGAGCAATTTGTTCACCCTGTCTTCCCAGAAATCAAGATTGTGAACCTAAATTGCCACAATGCTATCAATCGCTTCCCCTCGATAATACAAATGCAAAATTACTCTCACCCAACAATAAGAGTGATAGCAAGTCTTTACAGCGAATTCAATACTCCCAGTTTTAGTTCAGGGTTGATTCGCTTTGACAATGCCTGGTTTTCAAGACAATGCACATACAGAAAATTAAAACTTAACATTTTGAGGGGGAGTTTTTTTTCTGTCATGTGAATGTGGATGCCACTGGCAAAGCCAGCACTTGGTGTCTATTCCTAATTGCCCCGGGAAAGGTGGTGGGGAGCCGTTTTCTTGAACCATTGTGCTATATCACATCAAGGTACACACACTGCTATTAGAAAGGAATTCAAGGCAATTATAGTTCCAAGTCAGGAGTATGTGGCTTGGAGGGGAACCTACATGTGGCGGTGCTCCCATGCATCTGGTGTTGATAATTAGCAAGAATAGTTTGTGGTTGCAAATAAAGTTGAGGACTCCAATTTATAAAAGGATTCGACAGAAGTCCCCACACCTACAAGGCATTCTTTTTTTTCACTACAGATACACATTTGTCCACTCATTTAAATTTGCAAATCTAATCTACAATGAGTAAAATCTTTTCTCCATCGTCTATAACTCTTTTGAACTGTACTCACCAATGCTATTTACAACATAAACAGGAGCAGTATTGTTGGTGATACAATACCCTTAACATCCTCCAACATTTATTTCTATGCAAAATCCCAAACTAACTCCATTTCAATATAACATTCAATATAACTCTCCATGGAGTGACCCAGCAGGAAAGATGTGGCAGGCCACCCAGAATCCAATCGCTTTCAAGCACACAGCGAGCTTCTTTTCAATGTTGTTTCTCTGCAAGCTTTCTTTAAATGTTTGTTCTTTTGATGACTACTGCTGCTGTTATTCAGCACCCCTCCATTGCCAAGTGACACAGTGATTAGCACTGCTGCCTCACAGCCCCAGACCCGGGTTCAACTACCAGCTTGAATCACTGACTGCACATTCTCCCTGTGTCTGCGTGGGTTTCCTCCGGGTGCCCTGGTTTCCTCCCACAGTTCGAAAGGCGTGCTGGTTAGGGTGCATTGGCCATGCGAAATTCTCCCTCAGTGTACCCGAACAGGTGCCTGGGTTTGGCGATTTTCACTATAACTTCATTGCAGTGTTAATGTCAGCCTACTAATAAATAAACTTCAAAACTTTTAAACTTTATTTGTTAAGTCTTTCTGGGTATCTGCAGTGGGGACATACAATTTTTCTCTTGTTCCATTGAATTTCTGCAATTCCTTTTTGGCTGTTTGCAGTGTCCATCAACCAGTCATCGCCAGATTCCATTGTGGTATTCTTAACAGATAGATTTACAGACCACAAAGTTACAAACAAAAGCTTTATTGGAACGATGGTTACTCTACAGGCTATTAGGATAGACTGCCTATTTGCAAATGGCCAACGATGCCATCAATGATGTCACATGACTGGTTTCTTAAAGTGCCCTTGTTCCAACTAATAACAACATCAACACACAAGAACCTGGAGTTCAACTACTCCAGGCAACCATGTGGAGTTCCACTCAAGTGGCTTTGATCATCAAAGCAGATTTTGGCAGCCTTGGTGCTATTCTGGTGATTAAGGTGGTGTTGAATATATACTGGGCTCCATTAGGACTCAGATGTTTAGATCATGCCGCCCACTACCAAGGAATGCACAGGGGCATTAAAAGCAGCATCCTGCCTCCATGCCAGGCGTAGGGGAGAATGAGGTAGGGTCCACAATCTACCAGCATCGAGAAACCAATGCACTGCCACCACCACGATGCATTGGGAAGCCAATTTTCAGGTTGTGTAGATAATTAATAATGGTTTAAATATGACCAAGTGTGACTTAATATAGAATTTAAAATTTAACAAACGGTACAAGGGAATCAAAGTCAAACCAGAAGCAGATTTATAATGAAATTCTATGCAATCATAGAACATAGAACAGTACAGCACAAACAGGCCCTTCGGCCCACAAGTTACACCGATCATATCCCTACCTACCAGGCCTATTTATAACCCTCAATCCCATTAAATCCCATGTAATCATCCAGAAGTCTCTTAAAAGACCGCAGTGAGTTTGCCTCTACCACCACCGACAGCAGCCGATTCCACTCACTCACCACCCCCTGAGTGAAAAACTTACCCCTAACATCTCCACTTGTCTATTGTGTCTTAATTCTAAACAAGTAAGCCCATCGTGGGATTTCCCACCTCCCTACGGTGTGGTTTCGGTGACAGATGTGGCTCACCATTGGTCACCACTCCTGCCAATGTCCATGGCATTTTACATGGCTCACCCGCCTCGCCACAGGAGGGGGTCATTTTTGTTGGAATTGGGAGATTCCATCGATGGGAAGGGCCAGAAAATCCCACCCTCTGTTCATTCAGCTACATCATCCCTCAGTTCGACAATCACTTTTTTCGCCCATGCTGATCTGAAGCATGCCCCCTCCCAACATCTCTGCACCCCCCCCACCCCCAACACACACACAAACACAAGTACCCACCCTCATCTGTTTCTTCCCTCCTTTATCTTCCCTGAATCTGAATGCACTGTAACCTGGAGTAGTAAGTTCCCATTCCTCCCCTTTAAGGCAGTTCGCTGTAATTGTCATAGTTCTATATGGTAACTTGTGCTAGCAGTTTCAGCAACATTATTTAGCTTGCCCTGTATATTTACATAAATGCACCCCAAACCCGTTTTTGGCTCCTTCACATTTCCCCAAGTCTGATCCATCTTATTTTCCAAACTATTTTCACAAGAATGCTATTTGCCTCTCCCAGCCCTCGTTGCGCCTTGTTTCTTGTAGTTATTGCTTTATCCTGGTCCCCAACCCTCTGTGAACAGTTGAAACACACTCCCAAGCCTTATTTATTCTTCCAGTGAGGACATCATCCCAATTTAGTTAAGGTGCAGCCCATTCGCTGTGTGTAGGTCATCCCTTCCCCAAAAAGTGGGCCCATGCCCCAGGAAACTGAAGACTTCCCTTCTACCTCAAACAAAGGGATAGTGTTGCCCACGATCTCCAAGATCACCACAGCCTTGACTGTGTCTCTAGCTCCTTCCAGGCAACCACAGGCAAAAAGAGCAACACTTGCCAATGTTTTCTTCAGGTCATCATTTACAGCACCGGGGGGGTGGTGGGGCTGTCCTCTGAAGAGAGATTGGGTTCTCAACTCTCTAGAGTTTTGAAGAATGAGAGATGACCTGAGTGAAACCTACAAAATACTCATAGGAATAGACAGGGTAGATGTAGGTAAGATGTTTCTCTTGGCTGGGGGGTCTAGAACCACAATTTCAAAAGAAGGGTGAAGACTCATAGGACCTAGATGAGGAGAAATTTCTTCACATGGAGGGCTGTGAATCTTCAGAATTCTCCACCTCAGAGGGCTGTGGAAACTCTGTCATTGAGTATGTGTAAGGTCGAGATTGATGGATCTCTGATTAAGAATAATGTAAAGGGTTATTGGGATAGTGTGTGTAAAAGGCATTGAGGTGTCTGATCAGCTGTGGTCACATGAATATAGGAGAAGGCACAGTGGGGCTGAATGGCCTCCTCCCCTGTCCTACGTTCCAATATGAATCTCACAACATCAGCAATATTCAAGGGGGGGCAGGAAGTGTTTAATGAATAAGCAGCACAAGAGCAGAGGCAAAAGTAACGATACCACCCAAATCAGGAGAGACATCATAGGCAGTGAGTGAAAGGTGACAATATGAACAGGTAGGGAGCACACTGATTGGCATCTTGAATTTGGAGGGGGAGAGTAATTACAGATCTGTAAGGGTATGCAATTTCCTGGCGATGAACATTTGGAGAGGTTTGACATGATCAGGAATAGTCAGCATGGATTTGTCAAGGGCAGGTCGTGCCTTACAAGCCTAGTTGAGTTCTTCGATAATGTGACTGAACACATTGACGAAGGAAGTGCCGTGGACGTAGTGTACATGGACTTCAGCAAGGCGTTTGATAAGGTCCCCCATGCAAGACTTCTTGAGAAGGTGAGAGGGCATGGGATCCAAGGGCCTTTGGCCTTGTGGATCCAGAACTGGCTTGCCTGCAGAAGGCAGAGAGTGGTTGTGGATGGGGCTTTTTCTGAATGGAGGTCAGTCACCAGCGGAGTGCCTCAAGGATCTGTTCTGGGACCCTTGTTGTTTGTCATTTTCATAAATGACCTGGATGAGGAAGTGGAGGGATGGGTAAGTAAGTTCGCTGATGACACGAAGGTCGGTGGTGTTGTGGATGATCTGGAAGGATGGCAAAAGTTGCAGCAGGACATAGATAGGATGCAGGACTGGGCGGAGAAGTGGCAGATGGACTTCAACGCGGATAAATGTGTAGTCGTCCATTTTGGCAGAACCAACGGGATGAACGAGTACACTATCAAGGGCAGAAGTCTGAGTAGTGTTGAGGAGCAGAAGGATCTTGGGGTCCGGGTCCACAGGACTCTTAAATCGGCCTCGCAGGTGGAGGAGGTGGTCAAGAAGGCGTATGGTGTACTGGCCTTCATTAATCGAGGGATTGAGTTTAGGAGTCGGGAGGTAATGCTGGAACTTTATAAGACCCTTGTCAGGCCTCATTTAGAGTATTGTGCGCAGTTCTGGTCGCCTCACTATAGGAAAGATGTAGAAGCTATTGAAAGGGTACAGAGGAGATTTACAAGGATGTTGCCTGGACTGGGAGGCATGCCTTATGAAGTTAGGTTGAGGGAGCTGGGACTCTTTTCCCTGGAGAGACGAAGGTTGAGAGGCGACCTGATAGAGGTTTACAAAATGTTGAGAGGAATAGATAGGGTGGATTCTCAGAGGCTATTTCCCCGGGTTGAAATGGTCGCTACGAGAGGACACAGATTTAAGGTGCAAGGAGGGAAGTTCAGAAGTGATGTTAGGGGTAAGTTTTTCACTCAGAGGGTGGTGAGTGAATGGAATCGGCTGCCGTCAGTGGTGGTGGAGGCGAACTCGCTGGGGTCTTTTAAAAGACTCCTGGATGAGTATATGGGGTTTAATGAGATTGAGGGTTATAGATAGGTCTGTAGGTTGGTAGGTGATGATGTGATCGGCGCAACTTGTGGGCCGAAGGGCCTGTTTGTGCTGTAGTGTTCTATGTTCTATGTTCTATGTTCTATGTTCTTCACAAACAAGGAGAGAAAATGACTGTAAATTTTGCCACAATCTTCCATTATTCCACTAATAGAATTTTGGCTTTACCTGAGTGATTGCCTGAATTATAACAAGCTTGCATTCAGCTGCACTCAGTCTAATGGAATGGCTCAGACTGAATATTAAACTCTGTTTTCATGTTCCCAGCTGCTTGGAAGCTATTGCTTGGCTTTGACAATTTTTTTTAGGTTGAAGCAATAATTAAAGGCCAGAATACAGGTAATCATGGACAAATTAATTCTGTGCAATTGTGAACATGCCTGGCAGTTACAGCTGAGGCCTTGAGAAGGTTTTGTACATTATTCTCCTCCCTCTGCCTCCGTCATGTCCCTTGTTAAACCTTGTTTAGTTGCTGCTTCAAGTTCTGCCTCGGGACACTACGGGAGAGATTTTACTGCCTCGCTCATCCCGAAACCCATAAAATTCCGTCCAATGTCAACTGACTTGTCCATTGTGAGTCTCTCACCTGCTCCGATTCGCGTGATGGTAAAATACTGGCCTACATTTTGCTTCTGATCTATTTGGGTATCTTTAAAAAGTGAAATCATTTCACCCTCCTTTAAATTTCCATGCCTGCGAGTAAAGGTAGCATCAATGAGAGGATGGAGAACCCCACTTGACAATTCATTCAAAATATTTCCCATCCTGTAGCTGGAATTTGGGTGGTGAATGGAGCTGTGCCTGAGAAAATCTGACACTAGCTGGAATTAGATCCTCTACTAAAGTCCTCTTGGATCTGACAGTAATCCCACAACCAACTTCGGAACATTGTGATGACGCTGTGTTAATTTGATATATTTCATGTTTAGAGTGGGGTTGCTTTAAGAGGCAGTGTTCTGTTACAGGAGCCGATTTGACTGGGAAACAGGCCACTCAAGTGCTAAGAATGTAGGATAATAAGACTTTAGCGAGGGATGTGTTTTGCTGTAGAGTTAATGGACCTTTTGTTTATTTAGGTTCTCCTGGGGTTTCTGACCCGTCATGTGGTTAACAGGAGGATTTAAGCTTGCGGGGAAGACATATGTTTCAGTTTCATTTTTAAAGAAAAGGGAGATGCTGACTGAAGCTATTTAAAAGAAGAGGCTCCCTCTCTTTGAGAATATTTTTCTGAAAACTCCAGGGCTGGTAACCTAAGTCACAGCAAGTATGCCTGTGTTTTGCTAACTAATTTTAAAGGAGGGGTTTAAGTCTATAAGAGGAATATTACATGGATTAGAACTCATAGTGATAGGTTAGCAGTTAAGAATTGTCATGTTTAAGTATTGTTCAATTGTTAGAAGTTAAGCTAATTAATTTGTTATAGTTAAACTGTGTTGTTAAATCAAGTTTGTTTTGATAAAATCTTTCTAGTGTGTCAAGGGAATTGCACCTGGAGTGAAACGCTAATGCCAAAACAGAAAATTGTTTTTGTCTGGCTTCATAATCATAGAAACATACATTGCAGAAGAGACCCTTCAGCCCATCGAGCCTGCACTCAACATGCAAGAAACACCTGACCTCCCACCTGCCAGTATTTGGCCCATAGCCTTGAATGTTATGACGTGTCAATTGCTGATCCAGATACTTCTTAAAGGATGTGAGTCAACCCGCCTCCACCACTCTCTCAGGCAGCGCTTTCCAGACCATCACCACCCAACTTTTTTTTAGTTTAAAATGTATTTATTAGTGTCTGAAGTAAGCTTACATTAACACTGCAATGAAGTTATTGTGAAAATTCCATACTCACCGCACTCCAGCGCCTCTTCAGGTAGACTGAGGGAGAATTTAGTATGGTCAGTGCACCCCACCAGCACATCTTTTGAGCTGTGGGGGGAAACTGGAGCACCCAGAGGAAACCCACGCAGACACGGGGAAGGAGGTTCTTTGACCAATGCGTCAATGCCAAATCTTTGAACGAGTTGTCCAATTGAAATCCATACCCCAGCCCATCCCTATAACACTGCAAATAAATCCTCTTCATGTCCCTATGTTGGAAATGCTACTGTCTTTTGAAAGTTTCTATGGTTCTGATTCCACTAGCCTGTCAAGTAATGTGTTCCAGATCTCAACAACTCTCTCTATATGACGTGTTTTCTTAATAACCTGCTGGCTCTTTTCCCGAACATTTTAAATCTATTTTTAATGATATATTAGTTGTACTTAATTGATTGCAGTTGATGAACATTAACTGGGTATTCACTTGTGCCCCTAGATAAGGGAATGGACTGAATATAATTGCTTATAAAAGTGTGTGGAAATTGGCTCAGAGTCTATTCTTCAGCAAGTGGCTTTCTGAAGCATAACTTGAAGCTTAGGATGGTTGCTGTGAGTTGGAAGTTGGAAGCTAAAAGAAAAGAAATTCAGACAGAAAGCGAACATTCCTGCAGAAAATTGTGGAAAGCAAATATAAATTTTTGGGGTATGATTACCCTCTGACTGCTATTGGGTCTGAACCATATTATCAATGAAAGTTGAAAGGGTCGGGTTAGAAACTCCAAACTACTTTTTTAAGACTGCCCAAACATAAACTGTTTACATTGAAGTTGGTTAAGATGAGCATGATATGTTTCACTTCAGGTATGATTCAACAACCCACTAGGGCGCTTTTATCAAACAAAGTTCATTTAAGAATATAGTTAACATGTATAGAAAGAAAATTAGCAATAGCTTTTATCAATTACAAACAGAAAAAACAGAAAGAAGATAACCACAATAATGTATTAACCCTTAATTGAATATTAAAACTGTTCCGACAAACCAACACCTTTTATAAACAAATCTATTTTCACAGGCTTAACACAGCATAGATTAAAATCTCACTTGAATGGATTGGATCTTTCTAAAGTCTGTACTTGAGGTAACCAGCAGAATTTCTGAATAGGACAGGGAGACAGAGACCGGTAAGCTCACAGAAGGGAATTCTCCAATGGCCTCGGAGCTGGGAGGGGTGGATTTTATGAGCCTCACCCGTGCGAGGTCGTAATATGCCGGCCAGAGACTTCAGCTTCTTTCTTGCTCGATGCCTCCTGGGGCAGTACAGTGGCACGGTGGTTAGCACTGCTGCCTCTCACAGCGCCAGGGACCTGGGTTCGATTCCTTCTTGAGTCACTGTCTTTGTGGAGTTCGCACATTCTCCCCGTGTCTGCATGGGTTGCCTCCGGGTGCTCCTGTTTCTTCCCACACTTCAAAAATGTGCGGGTTAGGTGGATTGGCTATAGTAAATTTCCCCTAGCAGGGTAAATGCATGGGTTTATGGGGATAGGAGCTTGGTGGGATTGTGGTTGATGCAGACTCGATGGGCTGAATGGACTCCTTCTACACTAGAGGGATCCTATGATTCAGCCTTAAAACTAAAAACTAAACTGCAGCCTCAGAACTCTCAAAACTGAAACCTTAAACACACTGGAAAGAAAATAAAACTTTCTAAAAGCACATGATCTCTTCTAACAATGCAGGATCATAAATCTAATCCCAGAGTAAACACAAACAACTCCATTTAAGCTTTGAAGTAGCAATAAAAGGACTCATGTAGTCAGCCTGGCAACAATAATGACATCACTGAAGCTTTGAGAGCTGCAGAAACCACGATTAAAAAAAAACTTTCTTAAAGAGACACTAACGTGACACATTTGTGCCACACAAGCATCAGGCACTGATCACCTTCATGTGGGAAAATGTGGAATTGTCCACTTTGATGGGAAGAATAGGTAAGCAATACATTTAACTGGAGAGAATCGACAGAATGCTAACACAGATGGACTTGTACATGAATCTCCTCGAATTATTCTTCAACTTCACCAAGTTATTAAGAGGGCAAATTGAATATTGACCTTTATTGCAAGGAGAATGGAGTGGGGAGATCTTGTGACAACTGGAGAATACTACAATGTTTTTGTTTGCTTCTATCAGATGTAATTTTTCTGACCGCATTCAGTGACCCTTGGAGGAGAGGTCAGGATGGTGAGTGACCTCGATCACTGACACATCAGAAAGTGGAGGTTGGTTGATGGATGTAATACTTGAAGGATGGCAGACGGGAAAAGACCATCAAAAGATGGGTCAACAATTTGGATCTTGCAAAATCTGACTGCCTCGCAGTGCCTGGGGGGAGGATTGGTAAGAACTGTGACTTGTTTTGGGAAAGGACTTTATCGGATCCCGAAATGCTGGAATGGAGACAGAAATCTGCCTAAAGGGATGTTGCTTTGAGGACTTACTGCTGCCGCTGTAGTGGAATAGCCACCACTGAAAACGGGGGGACAGAGTGAATGAACAAGCTGCCCGTCCGTAAGGTCATTCAGTGACTTGGTAATGTCTGTATCAAGGAGACGGTAATGTATGGACCAATTTAGGGAGCTATCGGGAACAGGCTGGATTGAGGTTATTGTTTGCACTGATTTTATATGTACATATATATCCTTTCAATAAATTTATCTATCTTCTTAATTATTTTTCTCCTATAATTATGATATGAATTATAATAACCAATATTCAGTAAAGTTGTTTTAATACTAGTGAGGCTCTGAAAGGGACAAAGCCCGGGAAACAGGCCCTTCGGCCCAACGAGCCCGCGCCGCCATCATCATCATCATCATCATCATCAAGGACCCCCTTGCCCAATTCCTTACACAGACGAAGCTCACGAGGTTGATTCCCAGGATGAAATGGTTACCTTACAAGCGAAGGTTGAACAGATTGGGATGGGGTAAAGGATTCCAAACACTAAACCCAGCCTGCTGAAAAAAGCAGTTCATCCTCATCTCCATCTGAAATGGGAGACCCTTACTTTTGAACTGTGCCTCCTAGTTCTAAGTCCCCCCTTGAGAGGAGACATCCTCTCAGTGTCTATCCTGTCTAGACACCTTCAGTCACAGCAGTGCAGGGGGCTGGGAGATATAAGTGGAGGCCATGTAGAGGGTTTCCTGCTGGGGGCCATGGCCTTCCACACATCTCCGCCCACCGGAATTCCAGCGTGGTCAGCTCCATGTTGGAAATTGGTGCAGAGCTAAATTGAATTTTAAAATGAGCATTTAAACCCGATTAACGGGCCCAGTGGCCTCTCCCCCACATTCCCCACTAACAGGTAGCTAACGGCCCAACCCCGCTGGAGTGAAGGAGAGGCCAGGGAGGCTCTCAATAAGCCAGGGATGGGAGAGTGCCCTCTGGGCATTGCTTGGTACTGCCAGCATAGCACCCTGGCACTACCCAAGGGGCAAAGTGGCAATGCCCAGGATTGCCTTGGCACTGCTAACCCAGTCGTTGGGCAGTGCCAAGGGATGGGAGCTATTGGGCAGGGCTTCTGGCGAGGATGATGAGTCTGCACTTTGGGTGACTGTCTGTGATGAATGTGCACATTCTCCTTGTGTCTACTTAGGTTTCCCCTGGTTCAAAGATGTGCGAGTTAGGTGGATTGGCCATGGTAAATGCATGGAGTTATGGGGATAGGGCAGGGTGTATGGGCCTGAATAAGGTGCTCTTTTGGAGAGTCGGAGCAGACTCGAGAGGTTGGATGGTCTCTTTCTGTTTTCACCAGCACAGTTACCTGAGGGTAACTTTTGTTGTGTCTGGCATTGGTTGTAGCGTTTAACCAAGCTTTCTCTGTCTGTGTCCAACCTGGCTCACCACACACAGCCGTGCGCCAACATTGTCAACTGGGTGGGCACTGTGTACTTTTTCCAGTAATAATCTGCTGCCAGGATGAGCATCCTTACTCCTCACAGAAGGACACTGTCTTCACAGCTCAATTTGTCCTTCCTTATTTGAAAGGGGTTTAGTTTCTACACATTCCCTGGTAACGCCAGCCATAAAGAACCACTTGCTTAACTTTGGATAGTGTTGGATCTTTCTGAGTCCAGTATTTGATTTTTTGCAACAGCACTGGTAGTGTGTACAGGAAATCCAAGGAAGAACAATTTCCTGTGGCACTGGAGGGGACGGCATATTTTCTAGTAGTGGGAGTCGGCTCAAGGCATCTGCATTTGGTATTTATATCCCCAGTCTATATTGGAAGCATATTCACAAGCGGCCATCAACACAGGCCAATTCTGTGTCCTCACAGATGCTATTGGAGCGATGGCTTTACCTTCTCAAAATAAGCCTAGCAGGGATTTATGATCAGTTATTATGGTGAACATGATGGTGGAATTTCTTTATCCCAAAGATGATGACCAACTCCTTTTCGATCTGTGAGTGTGACTTTACTGCATCAGTAAAGACCTTTGAAATACAGCCAACGAGCCTTTCAAACCCATCCTCCCTTTTATATAACAAGTCAGTTCCGATTTTACAATGAGATGTATCACAATGAGGATGGTTCCTTTTGAAGGATTGAGATGGACTCAAAGGCAGGGCGATCGCAGGGCTTGTTTCACTGGTCAGAAGGTTTCCTTGGAAAGAAGGAGAATGAGGGGAGATCTAATAGAGGTGTATATGATTATGAAGGGTATAGATAGAGTGAACAGTGGGAAGCTTTTTTCCCAGGTTGGATACAAAAATCACGAGGGGCCATGGGCTTAGGGTGAGAGGGGCAAGGTATAATTCAGATGTTAGAGGGTGGTTTTCCACACAGAGGGTTGTGGGAGCCTGGGATGCACTGCCAAGTAGGGTGGTGGAGGAAGGCACGGTAGAGTTGTTTAAGGCTTACCTAGATAGGCACATGAGCGGACTAGAGATGGAGGGATACAAAAGAATGTTCTAAATAAGGATCAAGAGCCTCAGGATGTTCCTGGGAATCAATAGATTCCTATGGACCGTCCAACATATTTTATGACTCACCTGTCTTACGTTTGAGCTTCTGGGGATCTCCGTGAATGTCTGTATAAGCTGTGTGTGTTTATTGATGTCTTTTTTACATCCACAGGGGATTCAGTCCGCCTTGTTGGCCAACAACGGGCATACACGCGGTGGGTCGTGCGAGGGCTGCTCTTGGATGTTGCTTCGAGAGTTGCCTAGTGCTTCACGTCGTTAGCGTACGCTTAAACTGGACCAACTGACGGGCAACACGACAGCTCAGTGACTATCACTGTTTGCTGTGCAGTTACAGGGACCTGGGTCGGAACTCCGGCTTGGGTCAGTGTCTGTGGGAGTTTGCACATTCTCCCTGTGCTTGCGTGGGTTTTCTCCGGGTGCTCCAGTTTCCTCCCACACCCCACAACCGTGCTTTTAGGCTGATTGGTGTAACAAATTGTCCCTAAATTAGACCTCCCTCAATCTGGCGCACATATAATTCTCTAAATTTGCACCCCTTTATTGTGGAGTCCAAGAGGCGTAGACAAAAGTCATGGGTAGAAGAAGGATCGGAATGAGGCACTCACTGAGTGTTAAAATGGGGGCGCGGGCTTGTAGGGCCAAAGGGCCTGTTTCCTGTGTTGCTTTGTTCTTTGTTCTTTGTTCTTTGTTTCAGTTTGTCATGTCTGGTGTTTTTTTAATAATACCAATAGCGGCGACCGGTTTGGAATAAACCTTCTGAAGTAATTTACCATTCCAAGAAAAGATTTTAACTTTGGGGCTGGTGCTTCTGCAGTGGCTCAAACTTTATCTTCCATTGGGCGCAAACCACGTGCATCTACTCTAAACCCCAAATAAATCATCTTGTTTGCCTTAAAGGTGATGCCTCCTTTTAATCTTATTTCCGCTTCTGGAACCTTTATAAAACCTCCTTTAGGTTGGTTAGATATTCCTCTTCTGTGACTCCTACGATTAGAACAGCATCCAAGCGAACAACTAACTGAGATCAGTCAGAGTGGTGAATAATTTGGAGGAGAGCTTCCAGTTGGTGGTGTTCCTATTTGTCTCTGCTCTTGTATTTCTGGATGGTTCGGGGGAAGAGAATTCCATACACTAATCACAGAATCATAGAAATCCTACAGTGCAGAAGGAGGCCATTTGGCCCATCGAGTCTGCACCAACAACAATCCTACCTAGACCTTATTCCCGTAAACCCAGATATTAACCAGGCTAATCCCTCTAACCTACACATCCCAGGACACCAAGAGGCAATTTAGCATGGCCAATCAACCTAACCCGCACATCTTTGGACTATGGGAGGTATGCGCAGACATAGGGAGAACATGCAGACTCCTCACAGACACTGACCCAAGGCCAGAATTGAATCTAGGTCCTGGCGCTGTGAGGCAGCAGTGCTAACCACTGTGCCGCCCTCAGAGAGAAAAAAAAAACATTGACAGTGAGCTTCAGAAACCAAAATAACAGAAAGTGGCCGAACGTTTGATAAAAGTGGTTTAAGGAAGAGGATGAGGTAGAGAGATTTAAGGAGGGAATTCCAGGCTTTTGGACCTCAGCAGCTGCATGGCACAGCTGCCAGTGGTGGAGAAATTAAAACTGGGAACATTCAAGAGATCAGAACAAGAGGGGTGTCGACATCCTAGAGAGTTAGCGGAGATTTCAAAGAGAGTGAGAGACAGGGTCACGGAGAGATTTGAAAATGAGAATGAGAATTTGAAAATCAAGGTACTGCTAAATGAGGAAGCAATGTGGGTCCGTGAGCCCAGAGTGATGGGTGAGAAGCATCTGGAACATGTTCGGATATCGGCAGTAGAATTTTGGGTGTGTTTAATTTTACAGAGGGTGTGTAATTGCCTGAGTGTGTGTTGGAACAGACCAGTCCAGAGGTAAAAAGGGCATAAATGATGGTCTCAGAGGGAGATACACTGAGGGAGGAACAGAATCAGATAATGTTATGATCCAGAGAAAGAGAGAATTAGTCACTTGGGAATAGAAATCATATTTACAACAGAGGCCATAACAAGGAAACTGTATTGCAGCCACTCTTCCTCCTTCTGTTGTGTGCAGGGTCTGGAGTTTAACTGGTTGGAATCCAATTTCTGAAACATTTTCCTCAAATTTCTTCATCATTGTACTGCCCTTTTTAAGGAAATTTATGGAGCACTGAAAGAAGGGAATCTATGTATGGTTACGAAATTTGCAATGACAAAATGGCAAAATTTGCTGACAAGTGGCAGATGGAATTTAATGTGATAAGTTTAATTGAGTTTAATGGAGATAAATGCGAGGTGATGTGATTGGGTTGATCAGACCTGGGCAGGACTTACTCAGTTAATGGTAGGGCACTGGGGAGAGTTACAGAACAAAGAGATCTAGGGGTACAGGCTCATAGCTCCTTGAAAGTGGAGTCACAGGTGGATTGAGTGGTGAAGAAAGCATTCGGCATGCTTGGTTTCATTGGCCAAAACATTGAAGACAGGAGTTGGGACGTCTTGTTGAAGTTGTACATTGGTAAGGCCATATTTGGAATACTGTGTACAGTTCTGGTCACCCTATTATAGAAAGGATATTATTAAAGAGTGCAGAAAAGATTTACTAGGATGCTACCAGGACTTGATGGTTTGAGTTATAAGTAGAGGCTGAATAGACCGGGGCTTTTTTCTCTGGAGCGTAGGAGGCTGAGGGGTGATCTTATAGAGGTCTATAAAATAATGAGGGGCACAGATCAGCTAGATAGTCAATATCTTTTCCTAAAGTAGGGGAGTCTAAAACTAGAGGGCA
Source organism: Carcharhinus amblyrhynchos (assembly GCF_965287045.1). Classification (NCBI taxonomy): domain Eukaryota; kingdom Metazoa; phylum Chordata; class Chondrichthyes; order Carcharhiniformes; family Carcharhinidae; genus Carcharhinus; species Carcharhinus amblyrhynchos. The sequence goes on along the minus strand of NC_137351.1, from coordinate 33,084,353 downwards.
TAGGTTTAAGGTGAGAGGGGAGAGATACAAAAGGGTCCAGAGGGGCAATTATTTCACACACAGAGTGTCTGGAACAAGCAGTAAGAAATAGTAGTAGAGGTGGGTACAATTTTGTCTTTTAAAACGCGTTTAGAGAGTTACATGGGTAAGATGGGTATAGAGGGATATGGGCCAAATGAGCTAAACTGGACTAGTTTAGGGGTTTAAAAAAGGGCGGCATGGACAAGTTGGGCCGAAGGGCCTGTTTCCATGCTGTAAACATCTATGACTCTATGACACGAAGATAGGTAGGAAAGTAAGTTGTGAGAAGGACATAAAGGCCAGAATTTTGAGAATAGTGGGGGTTTCTCACCCTCTATCATTCAAACATCAGTGGAGAACACATCCCCCCAGACACTGTCTGCCCCGCAGCCATTTCACCCTCAAATTGGTGTTAATTAGCCACAGGCGGAACCTCTGCCCCTCACTTGGGGGGCGACCCCTTCCTTGGAGAACTACAGGCCAATCTGGCTGGAAGGGGCTCCCTATCCCTGCAGCACCAGAAGCTGCAGTGGTAAGGAATAGAACTTCAGAAAGAGGTGTCTGGCACTCTGGCACTGCCCACCCACTGCCAGGGGGGTGGATGGGGAGGGGGTTGTGGGGGGTGGGGGGAGGGGTGCAGGGCCAGAGGTCATACTGGGAGTAGCCAGTCGGTGGCAGAGGGAGGGGGAGATGCACTGTCACTCTGCATCAGGGATCAGTGGGGGAAGGGGGGATGATTGAGGCAGGCCACTTGGGGGGTGGGGGGGTGTGTCAATCTGGCGATTATGAGGGGTTTGGGCTAGTGACCGCAGGAGGGATGAGGGTAGGGGTCAGGTCAGTGGTTACTGGGTGGACGAAGGGAGAAAAATTGATCCAGGCTGGAGGACGGGGTGCTCGTGGGGTCAATAGGTATGGCAGTAAACCGCGGGCCTTGTGGTAGCACGAGGCAGGGCGGTGGGGGGTTGTTGTGCTTAGGCAGGGAGGCTGGCTGAGAGTAGCAGAGGCCGAGTGATAGGTCTCTGCTGCTAGAGGCCTGCGCATGTGCAATTGCGCCCTCTTCTGCTCTCTGCCAGCATTCGGGTAATTTAAGTCCCGCCCCCTCCCCCTACAGGCAAGAAACAATTCTACTCTGCAGAAGGAGGCCATTCAGCCCACTGACTCGGCACCAACCACAATCTTGCCCATCTCTCCCCATAACCCCAGGCAATTACCCTAGCTAGTTCCCCTGACACTAAGGGACAATTTGGCCAATCCACCTAACTAGCACACCTTTGGACTGTGGGAGGAAACCGGAGCACCCAGAGGAAATCCAAGCAGACACGGGGAGAATGTGCAAAGTCCACACTGACACTGACCCAAGCGGGAACTGAACCTGGGTCCCTGGCATTGTGAGGCAGCAGTACTAACCACTGTGCCTCCATGCTGCCGAGTATGAGGATTTTTCTTTGCAGATCTGAACTCACCAAAAAAGGGATCTTGATTTCTCATACATCTTGAGCTTAGAATTCTTTTGGTAAGATCGCTCTTCAAATCTACGTTAAGTTTAACATGCTTAGGAAAAGGGGACATTGGACCTGTGTTTTCCTTAGAATTTTCTTTGTTATATGTCTGGGTCAATTACAGGCCCATTGATAAAGGTTGAGTGCCGTGATTAATCAACAGTTCCATTGCTGTATCAGGCGATCACCAGGAAGGTAGAAGGTGAAATGGAAGGATCTTTGTAGAGCAATTCCTTTTAATCCAATGATTAAAAAGGTCAGCAAGTCTCCACATGTGAATTTTCTACACTTGTCTGCACCTTACTGCATGGTCAGCATTTCAATAGATACCCATGGAACTGTGACTGTGTGCTTCTGTCATTTAATTAAAAACCCGTAACGTGTTTCTTTGTTTCCTGAGGTCTGATTGTAAGCAGCATGCTTGCTGAGTAACTGAGCAAGGCCAGCCTTGAGATATAACTCAGCCATTCATCTAAATGTTAATTAATTTCAAGGAATTAAGCAACTGCTCAATTTTCATCCAGCCCATGCACACGGGAGCGTGTAGTCCCCTTGCACAGTGACGTGATAACTACGGCTCAGTGGTCTTAACTCCCAAGTCCTATTCCAGAGACCCAAACACAGCACCTAGACTGGGCTTCCCGTGCAGTACTGAAAGAATGCTGCACTGTCAGCATCTTTCCAATGGCATGTTAATCTGAGGCCCCTGTTTGCCATCTCAGGTTCTTCCTGCTGTCCTGCACATTTATACTTTGGCCAATACTTAGAATAATAGAATTATTGGATGCTTACAGCAGAGAAGGCGGTTATTTGGCACGCAGCGTCCATGTTGGCTGAGCTGGGCCCTTGAAAAGAACGATCCGGTCGTTGTCACGCTGTTTATTGTAGGATCTCCACTTGCATAAATTGGCTGCTATATTTCCTACAGTGGGTATTTCTCAGAGGTAAAGTTTGTCAGGCCAATATGGAGCTGTGAAATGCAATCTGTTTTCTTTTTCTCCCACTTATATCAATTACATTGGGATATCTTTCATAGAAAACATAGGAATAGGAGCAGGAGTAGGCCATTCGGCCCTTCGCACCTGCACCACCATTCAATATGATCATGGCTGATCATGCACTTCCAGTATCCCACTCCCGCTTTCTCTCTGTACCCCTTATCCCTTTAGCCACAAGGGCCATGTCCAGCTCCCTCCTGAACATATCTAATGAACTGGCCCCAACAGCTTTCTGTGGTAGAGAATTCCACAGGCTCACAATTCTCTGGGTGAAGAAGTTCTCCTTATCTCAATCCTGAATGGCTTATCCCTTATTCTTAGACTGTGATCCCTAGTTCTGCACTTCCCCAACATTGGAAATGTTCTTCCCGCATTTAGCCTGTCCAGTCCCATCAGAATTTTATGTTTCTGAGATTCCCCCCTCATTCTTCTGCATTCCAGTGAGTACAAGTTCAGTTGATCCAGTCTCTCCTCATATGTCCGTCCTGCCATTCCAGGAATCAGTTTGATGAACCTTCACTGGACTCCCTCAATAGCAAGAATGTCCTCGCTCAGACTAGGAGACCAAAACTGCACTCAAGATGTGGACTCACCAAGGCCCCATATAACTGCAGCAAGACAACCTTACTCTTATGCGCAAATCCTCTTGCTGTGAAGGCCAGCATGCCACTAACTTTTCTCGCTACCTGCTGTATCTGCATGCCAACCTTCAGCGACTGTTCCACCATGACACCCAGGTCACGTTGCACTTCCTCTTTTCCAAAACTGCCACCATTCAGGTAATAACCTTCCTTCCTGTTTTTACCACCAAAGTGGATAACTTCCCACTTATCCACATTATATTCCATTTGCCAAGTATTTGCCCATTCAGCCAGCCCGTCCAAGTCACTCTGCAGCTTCTTAGCATCCTCCTCACAGCACACACTGCCACCCAGTTTATGCTGTCTGCAAATTTGGAGACATTGCATTCAATTCCTTCGTCCAAATCGTTAATGTACATTCTGAATAGCTGGGGTCCCAGCACTGAACCCTGTGGAAGCCCACTAGTTAGTGCCTGCCACTCTGAAAAGGACCTGTTTATTCCCATTCTCTGCTTCCTGTCTACCAACCAGTTCTCTATCCACGTCAATACTTAACCACAATACCATGAGCTTTAATTTTGCTCACTAATCTCTGGTGTGGGACCTTGTCAAAAGCCTTTTGAAAGTCCAGATACTCAACAACCACTGATCCACCCTTGCATTCTACTGGTCACATCCACAAAATATTCCAGAAGATTTGTCAAGCACGATTTCCCTTAATGAATCCATGCTGACTTGGACTGATCTTGTCACCACTCTCCAAATGCTCAGTTATTACATCTTTAATAATTGACTTCAGCATTTTTTTCCATCACTGATGTCAGGCTAATCGGTCTATATTTCCCCGTTTTCTCACTCCCTTCTTTTTTAAAAAGTGGGCTACATTCGCTACCCTCCAATCCACCGGTACTCTTCCAGAATCTATGGAATGTTGGAGAATGATCACCAATGCGTCCACTATTTCTGGGGCAACTTCTTTAAGTACTCCGGGATGCAAAGCATCAGGCCCGGGGTGTGGGGAGGGGGGGGGGGTGTCTTTCGGGAGCATCAGGCCCTGGGGACTTATTGGGTTTTAATCCCAGCAATTTCCCCAATACAATTTCCTGACTAATGAGGATTTCCTTCAGTTCCTCCTTCATGGTAGACCTTCTGTTCCCTCGTATTTCTCGAAGGTTATTTATGCCCTCCTTAGTGAAGACATAGCTAAAGTATTTGTTGCCCATTATGAATTCACCTGATTCTAACTGTAAGGGGCATTTGTCTTCACCAGCCTTGTTCTTTTCACATACCTATTGAAGTTTTGCAGTCAGTTTTTATGTTTTCTGAAAGCCTATTCTCATATTCTATTTTCCTATTCCGAATATAACCCTCTGTCCTCCACTACTGAAGTTCAAATTTCTCCCCGTCCTCAGGTTTGCTACTTTTTGGACCAATTTATATGCCTTCTCTTTGGCTTTAACACTATCCTTGATTTCCCTTGTTAGCCATGGATGAGCCACCTTGCCCATTTTCCTCTCATGCCAGACAGGGATGTACAGTTGTTGAAGTTCATTCATACGTTCTTTAAATGTCTGCCATTGCCTATCCACTGTCAACCCCTCAAGTGTCCTTTGCCAGCTTATCCTAGCCAATGCACGTCTCATACCATCAAAGTTATTTTCCCTCAAGTTCAGGACCCTAATCTCAGACTTAACTGTGCCACTCTCCATCTTAGTGAAGATTTTTTACCACATTATGATCACTCTTCCCCAAAAGATCTCACACCACAAGGTTGCTAATTAATTCTCCCTCATTACACAATACCCATTCTAGGATGGCCTGCTCTCCTGGTTCCTCAACATATTGGTCAAGAAAACCATGCCTTATACATTCGAAGAAATCTTCTTCCATCGCATTGCGATCAGTTTGGTGAAACCAATCAATATGCAGATTGAAGTCACTTATAATAACTGCTGTACCCTTACTGCATACCCCTCTAATTTTCTGCTTGATGTCATCCCCAACCTCACGACTGTTTGGTGATCTGTGCACGACTCCCACTAGTGTTTTTTGTCTTTTGCTGTTCTGCAGCTCGATCCATACAGATTCCGTATTGTCCAGGCTAATGTCCTTCCTTACTATTGCATTAATCTCCTCTTTAATCAGCAACACTACCCCACCCCCTTTTTCCTTTCCGTCTATCTGTCCTGAATATTGAATCCCCTTGGATGTTGAGTTCCCATCTCAAGTCACCCCGGAGCCAGGTCTCCGTGATCCCAATTACATCATATCCGTAATTCATTCACCTTATTACAAATTCTCCTCACGTTGAGACACAGGCTTTTTATTGGCATTTATTACCCTCTTAGAATTATGAGGTACTGCGACCCTTTTTGATTTTTGTCTTTGGTTTCTCTGCCTTTGACTTTTCCTCTTACTGCCTTTTGTTTCTGTTTCCACTTCACTTCCCTCTGACTTCCTGCCTCAGTTCCCATCACCCCACCACATTAGTTTAAACCCTGTCCAACAGCAGGAGCAAACACTGGGACATTGGTTCTGGTCCTGCCTAGGTGCAGACAGTCCAATTTGTACTGGTCCCACCTCACCCAGAACTGGTTCCAATGTCCCAGCAATTTGAATCCTTCCCTCATGCACCATCCCTCAGGCCAATATTCATCTTAGCTACCCTACTCTGACTAGCATGTGGCACTGGTAGCAATCCTGAGATTATTACCTCTGAGATGCTACTCTTTATATCCTATGTGCCTATATGCACCACAACAGCTGGTTGGTAACCCTCTACCTTCAGAACATCCTGCAGCTGCTCTGAGACATCCTTGATTCTTGCACCAGGGAGGCAATGTACCATCCTGGAGTTTCATTTGCGTCCGCAGAAATGCCTGTCTATTCCCCTTACAGTTGAATCTCTGATTACTATAGCTCTGCCAGTCTTGTTCCTGCCCTCCTGTGCAGCAGAGCTGCCATGGCGCTGTGATCTTGGCTGATGCCACCTTCCCCTGGTGAGCCAGCCCCCCCAAGAGTATCCAAAACGGTATATCTGGTTCAGAGGGAGATGACCGCAGGGGACCCCTGCACTGCCTTCCTACTCTTCCTCTGTCTGATCGTCATCCATTCCCGATCTCCCTCAATACTTTTTACCTGCGGTGTGACCACCTCACTGAACATGCTATCCACGACTTCCTCAGCATCGCGGATGCTCCACAAAGGGAATCCATCCGCAGCTCCAGAGCCACCAAGCGGTCTAACAGGAGCTGCAGCTGGACACACTTCCTGCACATGAAGGAGCCAGAGACACCAGAAGAGTCCCTGAATTCCCACATCGCGCAAGAGGGGCATAACACAGTTCTGGGATTTCCTGCCATGACTTAACCCTTAACTTACAACGATCGCAATACCAAGAGGAAAAAAAGGGAGTAAAGAAAACTACTTACCAGTCACCAGCCAATCACCTACCTGGCTGTGATAGCACACTTTGATTTCTTTCTACCTCTCACTTGCCCTCGAGTCTCCCTCGCAGGTCCGCTTCTCAGCTCCTCCCAAAGGTGAGCATCTATCTCCCCTCAGCACCAAATTCCCACTCAACTCAAAATTTCCGATACCCTCACTCTGGCTGAATCTCACTCCGGCTACACTCTCCGTTCCACCAGTAGGACGTATGTGTGGGCAGTATGGTAGCACAATGCCATGTAGAGTGGCACGGTAGCACAGTGGTTAGCACTGCTGCTTCACAGCTCCAGGGTCCTGGGTTCGATTCCTGGCTCGGGTCACTGCCTGTGTGGAGTTTGCACATTCTCCTCGTGTCTGCATGGGTTTCCTCCGGGTGCTCCGGTTTCCTCCCACAGTCCAAAGATGTGCGGGTTAGGTTGATTGGCCATGCTAAGAAATTGCCCCTTAGTATCCAGGGATGTGTAGGTTAGAGTGATTAGTGGGTAAATATGGGGGTAGGGCCTGGGTGGGATTGTGGTAGGTGCACATTCAATGGGCTGAAGGGCCTTTTCCTGCACTATAGGGTTCCTTGATTCTATGATACACAAGTCACTGGTCCAGGGGTCCCCTGTGGTCGTCTCACTCTAGAACAGATACACTGTTCTGAATACTGTTGGGGGAGATGGCTCACCAGGGGAAGGTGGCAGCAGTCCTCACAGTGACTTTTTTTTCGGTTAGAGGAGAAGGGAAGAAGGGAAACATAGAACATCGAACACTACAGCACAAACAGGCCCTTTGGTCCACAAGTTGCGTCGATCACATCCATACCAACCAAGCCATAGAGCTATCTGTAACTCCCAATCCCATTAAATCCCATGTACTCATCCAGAAGTCTCTTAAAAGACCCCAGCGAGTTCGCCTCTACCACCACCGACGGCAGCCGATTCCACTCACTCACCACCCTCTGAGTGAAAAACTTACCCCTAGCATCTCCTCTGTACCTGCTCCCCAGCACCTTAAACCTGTGTCCTCTCGTAGCGACCATTTCAGCCCTGGGAAATAGCCTCCGAAACATTGAAATAGTGTTTGGGGTTTAACTGTCCCATTATAATAGCTCCCCCACAAACCACTGCCTTGCTCAGGTCCCCTCTGTGGAAATGGTGACTGTGCCAAAGGTGCAAATCTTCACCCCAACAGCCAATCAGCATTGTCACTTTGCTGCCCTCTGCTGGAAAGACACAGGAAATAAGTGGATGCGACTGGGATACTGATATCTTCACGGGGGGCGGGGAACGAGGTATTCTTTAAGTTAGGCACTGGTGCAGCTGTTTCAGTTCTTTCTGATGTGGAACTGTGTTTGAATTAGAATTGATCATTTCAGCCATCATGCAAAACACAATACAGTCCAGGAGGTACAGAACTTAAGGTCATAGGAGTTGGGATTGGAGGGAGGGGGGGGTTGCTGTGGTGGGATGGTGGTGAGAGATGGTAAGGCCACAGTACTAATAACCCAGGGTCACGCTGGGGATCTCTGGGTTTGATTCCCACCACAGCAAATGGTGCAATTTGCATTCAATAAGAATCTAGAATGAAAGGTCTCATGATGAAACCATTGCTGAGAAAAACCCATCTGATTCACTAATGTCTTTTAGGGAAGGAAATCTGCAGTCCTTACCTGGTCCAGCCTACATGTGACTCCAGATCCACAGAAATGTGGTTGAATGCCCTCTGAAATGGCTGAGCGACCCACTCAGGTTGTCAAAGTGCTGAAAACAAATCAATAAGAAATGAAACCAAATGGACCATGACCACCGTGTGTTGATGCAGGCACTGGAAACAAGAACAGCAAATTCAGCCCTGCTGTCCCGACAATGTCCCCCTTACTAAAACTTGGGGCTTGTGCCAAAATTGGGAGCCCTGCTCCACAGGCTGGTCACCCAACCGTCTGACACAGTCATACTCATGAGATCATAACTTACACCACCATCACCCAGCAGAGGTGGCAGCGGTACAGTGCAGCACCAGGTGGCACAGTGGTGCCAGTTAGCACTGCTGTCTCACAGCTCCAAGGGCCCAGGTTTGACTCCTGGCTTGGGTCACCGTCTGTGTGGAGTTTGCCCATTCTCTCCGTGTCTGCATGGGTTTCCTCCAGGTGCTCCAGTTTACTCCCACAGTCCAAAGATGTGCGTGTTAGGTTGATTAGCCTGCTAAATTGCCCCTTAATGTCTCAGGATGTGCAGGTTAGAGGGATTTGCGGGGTAAATGTGTGAAGTTAGGACCTGGGGTGGGATTGTTGTCGGTGCAGGCTCGATGGGTCGAATGGCCTCCTTCGACATTGTAGTGTATCTCTCTCTCTCTCTCTCTAGTGGTTACAGTCAGGACAGAGTTGCCCTCAGGGCCCCAGCAACAGAAGCAGCAATTGATGGACAAGGCTAAGCGATTCCACAAACAATGAAGCAGATGTAGGCTCTGCAGCTGGGAATTCTGGTGGACAATTAACCATTCCCTGGGGCAGGAGGCTCCGCAAATATTCCCATCCTCAATGGTGGAGGACCCCAGAACCTCATTGCAAAGGATAAGGCCGATGCATTTGCAACAACCTTCAGCCAGAAGAGGCTGAGATGGATCCCCAGGACCACAGATACCAGTCTTCAGCTAATTTGATTCACTCCACATCGTATCATGAAATGGTTGAAGTCACTGGATACTGCAAAGCCTATGAGCCTTGACAATAGTACTGAAGACTTGTGCTCCGTAAACTTGTTGCACCCTATCCAAGATGTTCCAGTACAGCTACAACACTATCAGCCACTCAGCAATGTGGAAAATTGCCCAGGTATGTCCTGTACATAATAAACAAGAAATTAGCCAACTACTGCCCCATCAACCTGATCCCAGTCATCGGTAAAGTGATAGAGGGGGTCATCAACAATCAGTGAAGTCAGGGGGCAAACTCTCCTCTGGTTGGAGTCATACCTAACACAAAGGAAGATGGTTGGAGGCCAATCATCTCAGCTCCAGGGCATCACTACAGGAGTTCCTCAGGGTTAGTGTCCTCGGTACAACCATCTTCAGCTACCTCATCAATCATCTTTCTTTCATCAAAAAGTCAGAAGTGGGGATGTTTGCTGATGATTGCACTACAGCACCATCCATGACTCCTCAGATTATGAAGCAGTCTGTGTCCAAATGCAGCAAGATCTAGACAATATCTAAGCTCTGGGCTGACAACTGGCAAGTAATATCTGTGCCACACTAGTGCTAGGTGATGACCATCTCCAACAAGAAAGAATCTAACCATCGCTCCTTGCAAGTCAATGGCAATGCCATTGTTGAATACTCCACCATCAACATCCTGGTGTTACCATTGCCCAGAGACTGAACCGAACCGGCCATATTTATACTGTGGTCACAAGAGTAGGGCAGAGGCTGGAAATCCTGCTGGTAACTCACCTTCTGACTCCCCAAAGCCTGTTCACCATCTGCAAGGCAAGTATCAGGAATGTGATGGAATACTTTCCATTTGCCTGGATGAGTGCAGCTCCAACAACACTGAAGAAACTTGACACCAGGACGAAGAAGTCTGTTTCACTGGCTCCACTTCCACAAACATTCACTCCCTCTACCACCAATGCAGAGTGGCAGCCGTGCACTGCAAGGACACACCATGGCTCCTTAGACAGCACCTTCCAAACCCATAATCTCTAACATCTAGAAGGGTGGGAGCACCACTAGCTGGAAATTCCCCTCCAAGTCATTCACCATCCTGAAGGCACTCACACCACCTCCTCAAGGGGCAATTAGAAATGGGCAATAAATGCTGGTTTGGCCAGTGAGACCCCCATGAATCAGTTTTTTAAAGTAGGAAAGACTGATCTAGGCTGTGGAAGTGGTGGTGTAGTGGTATTGTCGCTGCACTAGTACCCTGGAGACCCAAGATAATGCTCCGGGGACCTGGGTTCAAATCCTGCCATGGCATATAGTAAACTTTGATTTTGATAAGAATCTGGAATTAGGAGGCTAATGATACCATGAAACAATTGTCGTAAAAACTTTGACTCCAGATTTTCTAGGGCTCCTTGATGCCCCACTCAGTCAAATGCTGCCTTGATCTCAAGTCACTCTCACATCATTTCTGGAGTTCAGGCCTTGTGTCCATGTTGAAACCAAGACTTTTATGATGCCAGGTGTCTGCGTGACCTTGGCCAAACTAAACTGAGTGTCAATGAGCAGGTTATTGCTGAACAAGTGCCACCTGATAGCGCTTTTAATGACCCTTTCCATCGCTTTATTGATGATCAAGAGTAGACCGATGGGGCGGGAATTGGCTGGGTTGAATTTGTCCTTCTTTTTGTTAAGTGGACCTACCTGGGCAATTTTTCACATTGCTGGGTAGATGCCAGTGTTGTACCTGTACCAAAACGGTTTGGGGTGTGGCTAGTTCTGGACTGCAAGTCTCCAGTACTATTGCCAGAACTGGAAACATAGAAACTAGAAGCAGGAGTAGGCTACTTGGCCATTTGAACCTGTTCTACTATTCATTTTGATCACGGCTAATCATCAAATTCAGTATCCAGATTTCCGCCCCCACCTCTTCCCCCCCCCCCGCCCAATATCCATCGATCCCTTTAGCCCCAAGAGTTTTATCTAATTTCTGTGATCAGAATTGAACCAGTAGATCAGACAAGGATTGAACAATGCCTTTTCCAACAACAAAACCAACTTTACTTCATCATTCCCCTGTTAACGTGACATGCATGCTGTTTCACCTTCATAATGCAGGAGGGAGAGAAAAATGGTATCAAAGAAATGAGTTCAGGTTCACGGAGGGGGAAGGATGTGGCCATTCTCTTGCCAAAGCAAAGGTCATACACTGAAACACAACAAGAGGGGTTGACTGAGGTCGATTTGCAAATCCATTCAGTGGAACATGATATCATGTTGCTGGACAGGATGCCATTGGATAAAGTATACCCGTGAGTATCATTTCCACTGGGAATTTCTGTTACGATTTCTGACCAATCGATATCAAGTGAAATTCCTTTTTCTCACTCTTGCAAACTGCTGGATCTGGTGCCATGGTAACAGTGAGTATTAATGGATCTCAAAGCAGTTTTAATCCCAAGAGTCAGAGAAAGGTTCAGCCCTTTGACTGGTGAAGCAATCTTGATATAATGTTTGATCTGCGGTGGAATCAAGAAATAAGCAATACGGAGGCAGCTGAGTCATTTACATGCTGGCACCTTAAGTACAAATTAGTATTCTGTCAATAAATCTCATTAAATCTTTAAACAAAATGCAAATTTTACTGTAAGAAGAACACAAAAGAAGTGATTGGTCTGCATGCAAATGTAGTTTATTTGTGAAATCCACTAATCCTGAGAATTGTCCCTGTTTCTAAGCACTTCTGTTTGAAAAATAAATTGCATTAACAAACAAGGAATATGGAGATTAAGGATTCACATGCTTATTACATTCTCGATTGCAAAAATGAATGTTAAAATCAGTTACTGTCTTTGTATTCATCTCAAACACCTACCATAGAGCATCAACTGTCCCTCAGCACCATGAGTGTTAATTACAAACTTGCTGTCAATTTCCGATAGTTCAATAAATTCCGATCTTGCCCTTATCATTTCAAACTTCTTCACTTAAAGAGTGGTGAGTAAGTGGAGCTCAACGCCACATGAATTGATTGGGATGAATCGTATAGGATCATTGCAGGGGAAACTAGATAAACAGAAAAAGGGAAAAGGAAAGGAAGGTAATTCTGACAGGATTAGAGGAGGAATGATAGGAGGCTCACGTGAAGCATAAACCTGTCTGGCCAAATGATTTCTGTGCTGTGTAATGAAGACTGCAACAAAATACAAAACCTGCAGAACGAGCACGTAAATAACAAATATATTTCAATGTAGATAAGAGGGAAAGATTCTCAGAGAGGGATAAACCAACCAAAGAAGTTAAGGAGAGTGAAACAAGAACAGAAAATGTAGAAACTCATCCAGTCTCGAAATGTTGGCTCTATTCTCTCTCCACAGACGCTGTCAGACCTGCTGAGTTTCCCCAGCATTTTCTGTTTTTGTTGCAGATTCCTGCATCCACAGTATTTTCCCTTTGTTTAAGTTAAGGAGAGTATTAAGTTGAAATAAAATACATTCCAGGAGGAAAAGTCAGTGATAGCCGAAAGGACTGGGATAAATCCAAATTCAGTAAAAGTGGACTAAAAACATCATAAAGAGAGAGAAAGTAAACAAAGAGTATAAAACTTGACAATAAGAGCTTCTTTGTATAAATAAAAAGGAAGAGAGAGGTCAAAGTGGACATACACTCCTTAGAAAATGAATCTGGCGAGATAGTTATGGGGAACAAGGGAATGGCAGGGGAGTTAAAGAGATATTCTGCATCAGTCTTTCCAGTGGAAGATACTTTGAACAATCTATTAATACTAAAGAATGTAGGGGAGATATCAAGTAACATCCCTATAACAAGAGAAGTAGTATTAGATAAACTAATTGGGCTAAAGGCAGTTAAGTTCCCTAGCCCTGATGGTTTGCATACTAGGACCCTAAAATAAGCCATTACAGAGATGCCATAGAATCCTTACAATGCAGAAAGAGACCATTCGGCCCATCACGTCTGCACTGACTCTACAGAAGAGCATCCAGGCCCACCAACCCTCCCCTATCCTATCCCCATAACCCTGCACATTCACCATAACCAATCCATCTGATCTACACATCTTTTGGGTATCGAATGCATTGCTTGTAATTTTCCAAAAATCCTTAAATTCGGGAGAAAGTGCCAATGTGACACCTCTATTCAAAAAGGGAGGGAGGTAAAAAGCAGGTAAGTAGACTGATTAGCCTAACATCTACTGTTGGAAAAATGTTAAGGAATTAAGGAAGTAATAGCAGCACATTTGAAAAATCATAATCTAATCCAGCAGAGTCAGCGTGGCTTCATGAAAGGGAAATCGTATCTGAATAATTTGTTAGAGTTTTTGTGGAAATGTCAACCACAGTGGATAGAGGTGAACCAGTAGATGTGTTGTATTTCGACTTCCATATGGTGTTCAACAAAATAGCTCACAAAATGTTAAGTCATAAGATAAGAGCCCGTGGTGTTAGAAGTACATGTTGGCATGGATAGAGAGTTGACTAATTGAAATTAAACAACGAGTGGGGATTTGGGGTTCTTTTTCAGGTTGGTGACCTATAACCAGTATGATTCCACAGGGATCAGCACTGGGACCATAACTGTTTACAATAAATATTGATGATGTGGAGGACGGAAGCGAATGTACTGTAGCCAAATTTGCAGACAACACAAAAACAGGTGGAAAGGTAAGTTGCGAGTGGGATACAAAGAGATATTGGCAGGTGCAGTGGGTAAAAAGTTATCAAATGGAAAAAATGTGAAGTTGTTCATTTCGGAAAGGAGAATCAGTTAGATGGAGAAAAACTGCAGAAACAAAGCTGCAAAACAAAGGGACTAGGGGCTACACACACATGTACACCAATTATGATTCCTGGTATGGAGGGATTGTCTTATGAGGAAAGATTTAAACAGGTTAGGACTCTATTCTTTGGAATTTAGAAGAATGAGAGGTGATCTCATTGAAACATATAAGATTCTTAAGGGTTTGGTAGGGTAAATGCTGAGAGGACGGTTCCCCTCATGGGAGAGTCTAGGACCAGAATCTCAGAATAAAGGAGTGCCAATTTAAGACTGAGATGAGGATGAATTTTTTCTCTCAAAGGGTCATGAATCTTTGGCACTCCTTGCCACAGAGAGCTGTGGGGATGGAATCCTTGTGTGTATTTAAGGCTGAGCTAGATAGATTTTTGATCAGTAAAGGAATCGAGGATTAATTCCCGCCTTACAATAGAACCTGGTCTCTAGTCATCTCAGATGCCACTGGGCCAAGACCTTTCTCCGCTGGGACTGTGTGGTGGTTGATAAGAGTTTCTCAAAGTATTTAAAAAGGAGAAGAATAACTAAAGTGAGTATTGATCCTCTAGAGAGTGAGTCTGAGGAATTAATAATGGAAAACTAGGAAACAGCAGGTGAGTTGAACAGATATTTGTGTCTGTCTTCATTGTAGAAGACACAAACAACATCCCCAAAATCCTTGTAAATCAAGAGGTGAAAGGGAGGGAGGAATTTAAAACAATTACAATCACCAGTGGAAGAGTATTGAGGGAACTACTAGAACTAAAGGCTGACAACTTCCCAGGATCTGACCCCAAGAGGGGTCAGATTCATTGCACTTTTTCAGAATTCCCTGGATTCTGGAAAGCTCCATCAGATTGGAAAATAGTGAATGTAGCTCTTCAATTCAGGAAAGGAGGGAGGCAGAAGGCAGGAAACCACAGGCCAGTTAGCTTAACATCTGTCACAGACAAAATGCTAGAATCATTATTCAGGAGATTATAGCCGGTACTTAGTAAACCTCAATGCAGAGATCAATGCTTAATCAAGCAGAGCCAACATGAAAGGGAAATTGTGTTTAACTAATTTATGATATTCTGGATGTAACAAGCGATGTAGATAAAGGGGAACCTATTGGTGCACGCTTAGATTTCAAAAAGGCATTTGATGCAGTTTCACATCATAGGTCATGGAATAAGATAAGAGCTCATGGTGTAGGGGAGGTAACATACGAGCATGGATAATGGGTGGCATGGTGGCACAATGGTTAGCACTGCTGCCTCACAGCGCCAGGGACGCGGGTTCAAATCTGGCCTCGGATCGCTGTCAGTGTGGAGTTTTCACATTCTCTCCGTGTCTGCATGGGCTTCCTCTGGCTGCCCTGGTTTCCTTCCATAGTCCAAAGGTGTGCAGGTTGCCCCTTAACATCAGGGGATTAGCAGGGTATTTATGCATGGTTGAAGAACGGGGCCTGGGTGGGATTGTTGCCGGTGTAGACTTGATGGGCTGAATGGCCTCCTTCTGCACTGCATGATCCTACGACAAAGGATTGGTCCATCAATAGGAAGTAGAGGGTAGGAATAATTGGGTCACTTTTGGTTGGAAAGCAGCAATTATCTTTCTTAAGTAAAGCAACCAAAATTATACATAGTACTCCAAGGTCCTTTACACCGCAGTAGAATTTCCCTACTGTCCCCTTGCAATAAACAACAACATTTCACCCACCTTCCGAATCACTTGCTGTACATGCATAGTAACAATTTGTGATTCAGTGGCTGAGCGCTAGGGCCCCAGTTATTTACAATCTACGTCAATGACTTGGATGCAGGGACAGAATATATGATTGTTAAATTTGCTGATGACACAAATTTAGGTAGACGAGTAAACTATGGAGCAAGATGTGGGAAAATGTGACCTTGTCCATTTTGGCAGGAAGAATAAAAAAGCAGTGTATCAGTTTAATGAAGTGAGGTTGCAATGCGACAGAGGGATCTGGGTGTCCCGGTACATGAACCACAAAATGTTGGTATGCATGTACAGCAAATGATTAGAAAGGTGGATAAATGTTATTATTTATTGCAAGGGGAAGGTAGGGAAATTCTACTTCAGTTGTACAGGATCTTAGAATACCATGTATAACATTGGTTACTTACTTAAGAAAGGAAAGAATTGCATTAGAAACAGTTCAGAGGTGGTTTACTTGATTGATCCCTGCAATGAAGGAGTAATCTTACGAAAAAAGGTTAGAGAGGTTGGGTCTCTATCTATTAGAGTTCAGAAGAATGAGAAGTGATCTTATTGAAACATTTAAAATCCTGATGGGACTTGAAAAGGTGCAAGCTGAGAGGAAGAGGAGAGAGGAGAACTAGAGAACATGGTTTAAAAATAAAGGGTCTTCCATTTAAGGTGAAGATGAGGAGACTTCTTTTTCGCACAGGATTTTTACTCTGTGGAATTCTCTTCCCTGGAGATGAATGGAGGTTAGGTCATTGAATAATTTTAAAGCAAAGTTTTGCAGATTCTTGATTATCAAGGGAGTCAAAAGTTATAGGAGATAGATAGAGAAGTAGACTTGAGACCACATCAAATCAGCCATGAACTTATAAAATGGTGGAGCAGGTTCAAGGGGCTGCAACTGGAGTACTGTGTGCAGTTTTGGTCACCGCACTTGCGGAAGGATATTTTGGCCTTGGAGGGAGTGCAGAGAAGGTTCACTAGGCTGATACCAGAGATGAGGGGGTTAGACTATGAGGAGAGATTGAATAGACTGGATCTGTACTTGTTGGAGTTTAGAAGGCTGAGGGGGCATCTTATAGAGACGTATAAGATAATGAAGGGGATAGATAGGGTAGAGGTAGAGAGATTCTTCCTGCTTAGAAAGGATAGCAGGACTAGAGGGCACAGCCTCAAGTTAAGGAGGGGGCAGTTTAGATCGGAGTTGAGGAGGAACTTCTTCACTCAAAGGGTGGTGAATCTCTGGAATTCTCTGCTCGTTGAAGTGGTGGAGGCTACCTCGCTGAATATATTTAAGTCACGGGTAGATAGGTTTCTGATAGACAGGGGAATTAAGGGTTATGGGGAGAAAGCAGGAAAGTGGAACTGATCCACTTCAGATCAGCCATGATCTTGTTGAATGGCGGGGCAGGCTCGAAGGGCCAGATGGCCTACTCCTGCTCCTATTTCTTATGTTCTTATCTTCTTATGAATCGCCTCCATCTGCCCTTAATTTGTACCTTTGACTATCTCAGGTGGTATTATAGCTTTGGACTCTTGTAGCAGGGCTAATCCAGTCCTTTTTTGTTGAGTCATCTATTTGTAGAGTGACAGATTTCTTCATAGACTAGCACAACAAACTTTTCATATTACTTATTTGAACTCATGCACAACATTCCCTGTGCAACTATCGTCAAGTGCCTCCAACCAGAGCCTGTGAAAGAAATCATAGACCCTGGTGTTTCTTCTCTTTCTGGGTCCCTTATTTCCTCCTTGTTCCACTTTAATGCATGTTATTTTTCCATCTTCTCAAATTCATCAGTCAATCCAGCAGTTGCAGAAAGGTTCTAGGAAAATGATAAATGATGAAAATGGAAATGATGGAATCCAGTTACAAATATCGTCTGATAGACAAGCAGCGTGGGTCATTAATATTAGGTACAGCAACAATATAATGCAGTGTTGGATTGTGTGTTTGACAGTGCCATTGTGACTATTAAATCAGTGAGTACAAATTTTACTTCCTCGGCATCGCGAAATATTGTTAATTTGACAGGAAGGTATCCCTTTAGTTATTTATATCACTGCGCAGTAATAATACTGATTCCAGTGACTGCCTCAGCCTCATTAACATATTTTGCACATTGCACCAGATAGACACAGTGACAGTAACTTCATATTTGGGGTAACGATTCAATAGTTGCAACCCAGATAAACTGCACAGGGTCTTTTCCATTCTGTAGAAGCATTAGAAAACTTTCTCCTCCCTGGCTGCGTGGTATTATTCAATATCATTATTTCATACAAGGGGTGCAATTAGATTCTATGTTATCAGTAATCTCAAAGGGCAAACAAACAAAAAAAAAATCAAATGACTCCTTAGGGAATTTGTTCCTGCCTGTGCTGGTGAGGTCTCTTCCAGTGTTGGAATGAGGTGGTGATTGTACTTAACGTGGGGGTTGAATCATTGGTCTCTTCTCTGGGTCAGTTGGGATGTGATACCAAAAATCTTCAAAGCATCAAATTGTCTCATCACAATACTCTATATGCATTTGGATCAAGAGCAGGTCTTTCTTACTTCTGATCGGAGGGGACTTTTCAATAGCTGTGCTAGCCTCAACCCTCAGTGACACCTCCCTCATTTCAAGTTTAGTGAGATCTTCATAAAGATGGTGCCGGAATGTGGTGGCCTCTTGCAAGCTGTGCCCAGTATACCCTCTAATTCTATCCTTTACTCTTGTTCTATGCTTCTAAAACTCTGTTTTAACTCTTTTAAACGCTCTAATAACAATGTACTATTACAACCTCTTACAGGTTTGGCGACAAAGGCCTGTCCATCAGGCAAACCAGCCTCCCGTACATTGACTCTATCTATTCTTCCCACTGACTTAGAAAAGCAGCCAGCATAATCAAGGATCCCACACATCCCTGACATGCTTTATTCTACCTTCTTCCACCAGGAAAAAGAGACAAAAGTTTGAGATCACATATCAACTGACTCAAGAACAGTTTCTTCCCTGCTGCCATCAGATTTTTAAATGGACCTACCTTATACTAAGTTGATCTTTCTCTCCTAGCTGTGACTGTAACATTATATTCTGCACCCTCTCCTTTCCTTCTCTATGTACAGTATGCTTTGTCTGTATAGAGGGCAAGAAACAATACTTTTCACTGTATACCAATACATGCGACAATAATAAATCAGATCAAATAAAGAACAGCAGTTTCACTGTTTCAGTGACATAGAATATATTTTCCTTTGTCCATTCCTCTGGTTTGGGTTGTTGGAAGTTGTCAAACCTCAGTTCCTTTGTATGCTGTCAGCATGACTTTGTTCCATTTCAGAGCATGTTTTTTGAGTTGTTTTTCAAATTTTAAGGAAAAATTGATTGATTTTTCTCAGTCTAATTCAGGATAAATCATGCTAGGATCTTATTCACAGACACTGCTATATTGTGTGGTTCCCAGCAGTCTGAAATAAGCACAGTTTTAGACACAAATATTAGAGCTGATATCAGATCAACTTGAACCATTTCACCATGTACTGTGGAAGGCTACATTGCTGTTTTGGTATACAGGCTGTAGTGAGTAATGTGGCATTTTATATACTGATGTGAACATGCATATGAATGCATAGTTACATACGATCATACAATTTGTTTTATTCCTTCATGGGATATGGGGCAGGGCCAACATCTATCACCCATCACTGAGGACACTTAAGAGTCAACCACATTGCTGTGGGTATGGAATCACACGTAGGCCAGACCACGTAAGGATGGCAGATTTCCTTCCTTAAAGAACATTAGTGAACTAGATGGGTTTTTATGATAATCAACAATGATTTCATAGTCATCAGTAGAGTTTTAATTCCAGACTTTACACCATCTGCCATGGCGGGATTCATACCTTGGCTCTTAGAGCATTGCCCTGGGTCACTGGATTGTACAGTAAGAAATCTCACAACACCACGTTAAAGTCCAACCGGTTTATTTGGTAGCAAACACCACTAGCTTTTGGGGCTCTGCCCTTTTGTCAGGTGAGTGGAGACATATAGAGACATACACTCAGTTTACAGAATACTGATTAGAATGTGAGTCTTTACAGCTAATTAAGTCTTAAAGATGCAGACAATGTGAGTCAAGGTAGCATTAAGCATAGGTTAAAGAGAAGCGTATTGTCTCCAGATAGGACACTAAGTGAGATGTTGCAAGCCCAGGCAAGTCACGGGGTTACAAATAGTGCGACATGAACCCAAGATCCCTGTTGAGGCCGTCCTCCTGTGTGCGGAACTTGGCTATCAGTCTCTGCTCAGTGACTCTGCGTGGTCGTGTGTCATCAAGGCCACCTTGTAGAATGCTTACCCAAAGATCAGAGGCCAAATGCCAGTGACCACTGAAGTGTTCGCCAACAGGAAGAGAACAGTCTTGCCCGGCGATAGTTGAGCAGTGTTCATGCATCCATTGCCGTAGCATCTGTGAGGAGCAAAAGGCTCCTTGGTCTTGCTCTGCCATTCAATAAGTTGATGTTTGATCTGATTGTAACCTCAACACAGTAAAAAGTCTGACAACACCAGGTTTAAGCCCAACCGATTTAATTGATAGTAAACTATCACCTGAAGAAGAGGGAAACCTCGAAAGCTAGCGAGTTTACTATCAAATAAATCGGTTGGACTTAAACCTGGTGTTGTCAGACTTTTTACTGTGTTTACCCCAGTCCAACACCGGCATCTTCACATCATTTAACCTCAACCCCACACTGCTGTGACCCCCAATAACTGTTTGCCCCCTTGCTCTGAAGTCATACTAGAATAATACACACTAATATAAGTATAATCAAGCAGCTTTTTCTTTTTAACTTTCTAACAATTTTATAACTAATAAGCAAAAAGTTTGAAAAATTGCTTTTGTATGTAAAGCTCTGTATTGCTGGTATCTCCCGGGCAGCCCGGGAGGGTTGGCATCGCCTCCACTGAGGCCCCGCCCACTGCGATCCGGGTGCGCAGAGCGCTTGGCGCAGGCGCAGTGTGCGGGGCGGTTGGCGCAGGCGCAGTGCGTGCCGCTCATTGTACCCATGGCCGCCGAGATGAGTTCCGAGGTTTCGGAGCCGGTGCCTCTGACAGCGCCCAGCAACCCGGTGCCGGCCGGGCCCGGCCAGGTCAGGGTGATAGGAGCGGTGCCTGCCCGCGGAGGGAAGCGGCGCTCCGGGTAAGAACTTTACAATCACCCACCACTTCAGCCCTCAGCACCATTGATAACCCAGCATCACCCAGGGAGGGGCCAGGGGCAATGGGGGCGGGGCCAGGAGCAATGGAGGCGGGGCCAGGGGCAATGGGGGCGGGGCCAGGGGCAGTGGGGGAGGGGCCAGGGGCAATGGGGGAGGGG
The DNA here is from genome assembly GCF_965287045.1 of Carcharhinus amblyrhynchos. Taxonomy (NCBI): domain Eukaryota; kingdom Metazoa; phylum Chordata; class Chondrichthyes; order Carcharhiniformes; family Carcharhinidae; genus Carcharhinus; species Carcharhinus amblyrhynchos. The sequence continues at coordinate 33,063,297 of NC_137351.1, read as the reverse complement.
GTGGGGCCAGGGGCAATGGGGAGGGGGGAGGGGGTGGGGCCGGGGGGAGGGGCCAGGGGCAATGGGGAGGGGGTGGAGGGGAGGGGGTGGGGGTGGGGGAGGAGGGGTGGAGGGGAGGGGGTGGGGGTGAGGGGGGGAGGGAGGGGGTGGGGGTGGAGGGGAGGGGGTGGGGGTGAGGGGGGAGGGTGGGGGTGGGAGGGGGTGAGGGAGGGTGTGGGGGGGGTGGGGGGGGAGGGTGTGGGGGGGGTGGGGGGGGAGGGGGTGAGGGGGGGGGTGGGGGGGGAGGGGGTGGGGGGGAGGGGGTGAGGGAGGGGGTGGGGGGGGAGGGGGTGGGGGGTGAGGGGGGAGGGGGTGAGGGGGGGGGTGGGGGGGGAGGGGGTGAGGGAGGGGGTGGGGGGGAGGGGGTGAGGGAGGGGGTGGGGGGTGAGGGGGTGAGGGAGGGGGTGGGGGGGAGGGTGGCGGAGGGGGAGGGGGGGAGGGTGGCGGAGGGGGTGGGGGGGAGGGGGTGAGGGTGGCGGAGGGGGTGGGGGGGAGGGGGTGAGGGTGGCGGTGGGGGGGAGGGGGTGAGGGAGGGAGAGGGGGAGGGGGAGGGTGGAGGCAATGGGAAGGGGGAGGGGAGGGGCAGTGGGGAGGGGAGGGGCAATGGGGCAGGGGAGTGGGAGAGGCTGGTAACGGGGGAGGGGGCGGGGCTGGTAACGGGGGAGGGGGCGGGGCTGGTAACGGGGGAGGGGGAGGGGGAGGGGGGGCTGGTAACGGGGGAGGGGGAGGGGGGGCTGGTAACGGGGGAGGGGGAGGGGGGCTGGTAACGGGGGAGGGGGAGGGGGGGCTGGTAACGGGGGAGGGGGAGGGGGAGGGGGGGCTGGTAACGGGGGAGGGGGAGGGGGGGCTGGTAACGGGGGAGGGGGGGCTGGTAACGGGGGAGGGGGAGGGGGGGCTGGTAACGGGGGAGGGGGAGGGGGGGCTGGTAACGGGGGAGGGGGAGGGGGAGGGGGGGCTGGTAACGGGGGAGGGGGAGGGGGAGGGGGGGCTGGTAACGGGGGAGGGGGAGGGGGGGCTGGTAACGGGGGAGGGGGAGGGGGAGGGGGGGCTGGTAACGGGGGAGGGGGAGGGGGAGGGGGGGCTGGTAACGGGGGAGGGGGAGGGGGAGGGGGGGCTGATAACGGGGGAGGGGGAGGGGGGGCTGGTAACGGGGGAGGGGGAGGGGGAGGGGGGGCTGGTAACGGGGGAGGGGGAGGGGGAGGGGGGCTGGTAACGGGGGAGGGGGAGGGGGGGCTGGTAACGGGGAGGGCTGGTAGCGGGGGAGGGGGGGGCTGGTAACGGGAAGGGCTGGTAACGGGGGAGGGGGGGGCTGGTAACGGGGAGGGCTGGTAACGGGGGAGGGGGAGGGGGGGCTGGTAACGGGGGAGGGGGAGGGGGGCTGGTAACGGGGAGGGCTGGTAACGGGGGAGGGGGGCTGGTAACGGGGAGGGCTGGTAACGGGGGAGGGGGGGCTGGTAATGGGGGAGGGGGAGAGGAGGGGGGGCTGGTAACGGGGGAGGGGGAGGGGCTAGTAGTGGGGGAGGGGCTGGAAATGGGGTAGAGGCTGGGGGCAATGGGGCAGGGGTAGGGGCTGGGGGCAATGGGGTGGGGGCAGTGGGGGAGGGGCCAGGAGCAATGGGGTGGGGCCCGGGGCGATGGGGATGGGGAAGGGGAGGGGTCAGGGCAATGGGGGAGGGGCTGGGGCAATGGGGGAGGGGCCAGGGTCAAGGTGACCAAGGAGAGGGGAAAGGATAACAGGTGGGTGGGTAATACTGGGGTATAAACTAGCATGGGAAGGGGGTGTGGTGCCACTATGACCTCGACAAGGGGCTCTGGGTGACGAGGCACTGTAACCTGGGGACTGGGAATGGCAGCCAAAGGGAAGAGTCCAGGCATCGGGGCAATGGCATCCAGACAACGGGACAGCCTTCAGTAACTAGGGCCGGGGCCAGGATATCAGCAGGTGGGGCCACACTGTAACCAGCGGGAGGGGTACAGATTCTTCCTGGAATGAAAACTTTTTCTGACTTTCAAAAGTGCTCAGTTTGTTCCACTTCCAAGTAATCTTGCTCTTCTTTAAATTCTTTGGAAAATGTTTCCATCCTGACTTTCATCAACTTTATGCTGTTCCATTAATTGGGGTAAAACAGAGCCACAACTTGCTCTTTCTTTGGCCAAGGAATTTATGCATCTTGAATTCAGTAGCTTTGAAGCTTGAAGCTACCTGACCCACGGATTAACAGTTACCTTAAATGTGGTATTGTTATATGGGGCAAGGTTAAATGTCTTACTCCTGTTAGTAAGTCCCATGTTCCTAAATTTTTAACAGATGCTAATTGCATTTATTTTCAAAATCCTATCAACTTCCTGGAGGATACCATTGAACAGAAACTGAACTGGACCAGCAATATAAGTACTGTGGTTGCAAGAACAGGTCAGAGGCTCGAAATCTAGCAGTGAGTAACTCAACTCCTGACTCCCAAAGCTTGTCCCAGGCACAAGTCAGAGTGTGATGGAATGCCCTTCACTCGCCTGCTTGAGTGCAGCTCCAGCAACACGCACGCTTAACCACATTCAGGACAAAACAGCCCTCTTGATTGGCATCCCATCCACAAACATTCACTCCCTCCACCACCAATGCTCAATATCAGCAGTGTATGCCATCTAAAAGATGCACTGCTGAAACTCACCAAGGATCCTTAGACAGCACCTTCCAGAAGGACAAAAGCAGCAGATACCTGGGAACGTCACCACCTGGAGGTTCCCCTCCAAGCCATTCACCATCGTGACTTGAAAATATATTGCTGTTCCTTCACTGTTGCTGGGTCAAAAACCTGGAACTCTCTCCCTAACAGCACTGAGTGTACCTACTACATTGACTGCAGCAGTTCAGGAAAGTAGCTCATTACCACCTTCTCAAGGGCAATTAGGAATTGGCGATAAATGCTGGACTAGTTATCGGTGTTAATAAAACAAGAATTTTAAAATATTGTGAGATAATAAAGTACAGAATAATAATGATTTCTAACTTGTTTCCATTGGAGCTCTTGGCAGCTCTTTTCCAGTACACAAAATAAATCTTGGAATTGAACCTCTCAGGCACTGTCACAGGTAATGATAGCAGAGACTTGGCAGTAGTATTCTGTCAAACTGAAACTGTTGGGTAGGAATATTTTTGTGGAGTGTGCAAGCTCAGTTATACAGGGCATTGGTGAGACCACATCTTGAATACTTGTGCAGTTTTGGTCTCCTTAATTAGGGAACGCCGTAAATGCGTTGGAGTTGGTTCAGAGGAGGAATACTAGATTGATACATGGAAAGAGCTGGTTGTTTTATGAGGACATTTTGGTAGGACAAACTTGAATGCGGATTACAGGGTCAACGGCAGGATTCTGAGGAATGTAGAGGAACAGAGAGATCTTGGGGTTCCTATCCACAGATCTCTGAAGGTTGCCACTCAAGTGGATAGAGCTGTGAAGAAAGCTTATAGTGTGTTAGTGTTTATTAACAGGGGTTTGAGTTTAAAAGCTGTGGGGTTATGCTTCAACTATACAGGACCTTGGTGAGACCACATTTGGAATATTGTGTGCAGTTCTGGTCACCTCACTATAAGAAGGATGTGGAAGCATTGAAGAGAGCGCAGAGGAGATTTAACAGGATGTTGCCTGGCTTGGAGCATAGGTCTTATGAGGAAAGGTAGAGGGAGCTGGGGATTTTATCTTTAGAGCGGAGGAGGATGAGAAGCGACTTATTAGAAGTTTGTAAGATGATGAGGGGTTAGATAGAGTGGACGTTCAGAGACTATTTCCTCGGGTGGATGTAGCTGTTACCAGGGGGCAGAACTATAACGTTCATGGTGGGAGATATACAGGGGTGTCTGAGGTGGTTCTTTACTCTGAGAGTAGTTGGGGTGTGGAATATACTGTCTGCTGTAGTAATGGAGTCGGACACTTTAGGAACTTTCAAGCGATTATTGGATAGGCACATGGAGCACACCAGAATGATAGGGAGTGGGATAGCTTGATCTTGGGTTCGGACATAGCTCGGCACAACATCGAGGGCCGAAAGGCTTGTACTGTTAGATGACATAGAATCATAGAACCCTACGATGCAGAAGGAGGCCATTCGGCCCATCGAGTCTGCACTGACCACAATCCCACCCAGACCCTATCCCCATAACCCCACTCATTTACCCTAGCTATCCCCCCTGACACTAAGGGGCAATTTAGCGTGGCCAATCCACCTAATCCTCACATCTTTGGACTGTGGGGGGAAACCCACGCAGACATGAGGAGAATGTGCAAACTCCACACAGACAGTGACCCAAGCAGGGAATCGAGCCTGGGTCCCTGGTGCCGTGAGGCAGCAGCAGCAACCACTGTGCCACCGTGCTGCCCGTGTTTGAAAGGTTGGAATTGTTTCCGTTGGAGATTAGAAGAATGAGGGATAATTTAATTGATGTATACAAAACCCAAAAAGTATTGACATAGTGAATGTTGAAAGGATTTTCCCTCTTGTGGGTGAATCCAGAACATGGGGGCACTGTTTTAAAATTAGGAGTTGCCGTGAGACAGAGAATTTTTTTCACTCAGAGGATTGTGAGACTTTGGAACACTCTGCCTCAGAATTTGGTAGAAACAGGATCACTGAATATTTTTAAAGCGGAGCTAGATAGATTCTTGTTGGGCAAGGGTATCAAAGGTTATTGGGGGCAGATGGGGAATATAGAACTCAACATAAACAGCCACCATCGTATTGAATGGTAGAGCAGGCTTGAAGGGTTGAGAGGCCTAATTCTGCTCCTATTTCATACGTCTGTATGTAGCTCTTATAAGGGGATCAACGTTTCTGAGTGGACAGTGCTTAGTTCTTCTGTTTGATTGCAGCTGATGTAGAATTAAAGTTATATTTGATATTTCTGTTGTTTCCCCAGCGCTCTGAATAATCAGTTGCAATGGTGTGTTTGCATGTTATTAGCATGAGAGCTGGAATATTGGGTTAGTTCCAGTAAAATCAGCTTTTTGCATAAGTATTTTTATTCAACTTTCTTTTTCATTCGCAGCAGGTGTGTCACTGACAAAGCCAATATTTATTGTCCATTCCCAATTGTCTTTGAGAAGGTGAGCTGCCTTCTTGACTGGATATAGTCCAAAGATACATTCAGTGCTGAGAAGGAGGGGGTTCCAGTGTTTTGATACAGCAAAATGTCAACTCAGGATGCTAAGTGACTTGGAGGGGATCTTGCAGGTGGTGGTGTTCTCATGTATCTACTACTTTTACTCTTGTAGGCGGTGAAGGTTGTGGGTTTGGAAGATGCAGTCAAAGGAGCCTTTGTGAGTTGCTGAACATAAACACTAAGTATTTTACTGATGGTACACACTGCTACCACTGCACAGGGAGTTAATGCTTATTGTGATGGATGGGGTGTTGATCAAGTAGGTTGCTTGGTACTGGATGGTGTTGAGCTTTTGTATGCTAATGGAGCTGCATTCATCCAGGCAAATGAAGAGTATTCCATCGCACTTGTGCTTTGTGTCTTGTAGATGGTGGACAGTCTTGGAGGAGTCAGGGCATGATTATTCACTGCAGCATTCCAATCTCTGACCTGCTCTTGTAGCCCAAATATTTATAGCACTGGCCTAGTTAAGTTTCTGGTCAGTGGTGACCCACAAGATGTTGATGGGAGGGATTTAATGATGGTAATGCCAGGGACAGATGGTGAGACTGTCTCTTGTTTACAGTGGTCTTTGCCTGGTGCTTGCATGGCAAGAATGTTTCTTGCCACTTATCAATCTGAATGTTGTCTAGGACTTGCTGCATTGGTGAGGCAGCTGAAAAATGAATGGAGGGTTTTCTTGCAATTCCAATTGGTATAGATTTTTCTAAGGATGCTTGATGACATGCTTAATCAGATGTTAATTTGATGTCACTCTAACCTCAATTCTTGAATTCAGTTCATGTCCCTCTTTGGACCAAGGCTGTAATGAGGGCTGGAGCAGAGTAGCCCTGATGGAACCCAAACGGAACATGCTGGGCAGGTTAATGCTGCAGAAGAGCTTGATAGTGCTATCAATGACACCTTCACTGCTGATTGAAAGTGAACTAGTGAGCTGGTAATGGGCTGATTTGGATTTGTTGTGTTGGGCAAGCAGAACATACCTGGGCAGTTTTCCATGCCCTCCGTTAGATACAAGTGTTAGAATGTGACTGGTGTCAACTTTGTACTGGATGTAATGTGACCAATAGTACCAAGATGTGAGGGTTTGCTGACCCAGTGAAGCATGAAACCAAATACAGTGTGATGTAATAGTCGGCTGACTCACTATAAATAAGAACCTGTGTGCAATTGTGGGGAACTTGGATTGGCCCAGGGTGAGGCCCCAGGTTGGAGTAATGATGTTTCTTTATGAAACCCTTTTTTTGATTTATAAGTTGGAAGAAGTTCTGTTCTATTTTTATTGTCTGCATTTGAAGAGTCACTTCTAATGAAACAGCCAGTGGTGAATTGGAACAGGTTGGATAGAGGTCTGGGTCTTATTAAATTTCCATTGGTCTATAATTCTCGAAATTATCCACCCAGATAGCAGTTGGCTAATCTGAGGACTGGTTTCCGGTTCTGTATCGGAGTTACGTGCAATCCTGCAGAGGATATTCAGCCAAAAGACAATTAAATCAGTTAGAGCTTAGACATTAAACAACAGAGTCCACCACTATTACTTTATCCCTGTTTATAAAGCCCACAGCCCATGTAACTTTTTAACCACTTTCTCAACCTGCCCTGCCACCTTAAACAATTTGCACATATTTACCCCCAGGTCTATCTGTTCTGCACCCGATTTAGAAATGCAAGCTTTATTTGATACTGCCTTTCCTCATTCTTATTTTGAATTACTACCTTTAATTGTTTGTCCTTACAATAAACTATTGCAACCAAATTAGGACTAAAACAGGATCACTGTTACCATTTTAAGAATACAACAAACATCTGAGGTTTTATTTGGTGCTGCACCTTATGGATTATGAAATTTAATGCAGAGCAGTGTGAAGTGATTTTTTACAGGAAGAATGAGGAAAGGCAGTATCAAACAAAGTTTGCATTTCTAAATCAGGTGCAGAATAGATGGACCTGGGGGTAAGTATGTGCAAATTGTTGAAGGTGGCAGGGCAAGCTGAGAAAGTGGTTAAAAAGTTACATGGGCTGTGGGCTTTATAAATAGAGGGATAGGGTAATAGTGGTGGAGTCTGTTGTTTATGGATGTCTAAGCTCTAACTGATTTAATTGTCTTTTGGCTGAATATCCACTGCAGGATTGCATGCACCTCTGGTACAGAACCGGCAGTTCATGTTGACATTGTGACCTTCCTCTGAGCCTGTTGGATCTGCTGATTTTGGCCTACATGTTCCTTAAAACCTGCAGAATCAAATTTCAGTGCATGCTTCTACCTTGGTCAGTTGGTGCAGTTATTTCCCCAAGAGATTAGGTCTGCAGTACAGAAGTTTGTGGGCTCTTTTTTCAGATGTTCTTGTATTGTTTTCAGGGTACACAAACCAGGAAATTATGCTGTGTCTTTGTAAAATACTAACTCAGCCTTGAGTACTCTGTCCAATTCTGGTCGTTGCAGTGTAGGAAGAATGTGAAAGCTTTACAGAAGGTGCAGGAGAGACATACAAGAATGGTTCCAGGAATGAGGAATTACGATTCCCAGGATAGATTGGAAAAGCTGAGTTTGCTCACCTTAAAGAAGAGAATGTTGAGAATCATGAGGGGGTCTGGGCAAAGTAGATAGCGAGAAACTGTTCACTTGGTGGAAGGCTCAAGCAGAGGACATCGATTTAAGATGATTGGCAAAAGAACCAACGGTGACATGAGAAAAGACCTTTCTAATGCAGTGCCTCAAAACGTGATGGGGGCAGATTCAATGATTTCTTTTTCATTCGTGGGACATGATCATCGCTGGCTGGCCAGCATTTATTGCCCATCCCTAGTTGCCCTTGAGAAGGTGGTGGTGAGCTGCTTTCTTGAATCACTACAGTTCATGCGCTGTGGGTGACCCACACTGTCAATAGGGAGAGAATTTCAGGATTTTGACCCAGTGTGTGGCTTTCAAAAGGAATTTGTTAAGCACTTGAAAATAAAAACATTGCAGAGTTAGGGGAACCGCAAGGGAATAGGGTGAGCTGATTTGTTCTTGCAAAGAATTGGCATGACAAGTTGACTGGCATCATTCTGTGCTGTAAACCTTCTATGATCCTGCAAATAAACCATGCTTGTCTGTGCCTGAATCATCTTGTACAGGAAAGCAGATGAATTTTAAATGCATTTTCAAGCAAAAATAAAACTGAAAAATGTTATGAAGACTTAAGTCAATCCAGACATGCTTAATTGTGACAAAAATGAATGTTTGTTCCTAGTTCCTTTGTTTTTCATTACAGTTTTAAACATAGGGATTAAAAATGCTGCAGCCAGGATGGAGCTTGTAGTTTTCCCTGTACAATTGTTGTGGAACGAGGTCTGAATTTTGAAAGGATAGCAATGTGCTAATGCATTGATTAGGGTGTGCGGCAGGAATCAGACTGCTCGCTTCTGCTACAAAGCAAAAATCAATTAAACAAAAGACAGCCTGAACTAGATGTGAACAAAATGTGCTTAGTATTCATTGGGAGTTCCAGCTGTCAGTTGACCAAATGCAAACGTTATATATTTTTATTCCTCATCCAACGCCCCACTTGGTAAACCAGATGCCAACTTTGCTGCTTGTAAACATGGCACCCTCTTACAATCACTGCTTGTTCTACAGTTGGATTATACAAATATAAAGATGTGTTACAAAGAAGTGTTGCCATTTGGTTTGGTTTACTGTGCAACATCTCAACAAATTACAGTTTGGAACTTTACTCTCTGCCCCTGCAAATATTGTAATGGAATGCTGGCCTTTGTATCTTGAGGAATAGAATGCAACGGGTAGATGTCATGTTTCAGCTAACGATGGCCCTGGTTAGACTGCACCTGGAGTATTGTGAGCAGAACACCATAAGAACAGTATATTGGCTTTGAAAGGAGTGCAAACATAGATGTACTAGAATGATACCTGGACTGCAAGTTAAATTATGGGAAGAGACTACACAAACCAGCATTGTATTCTCTGGAATTGGGAAGGTCAAGGGGTGACTTGATCAAAGTGTTCAAAATATTAAAAGGAACAGATGTGGTAAATGCAAAGAAAGTATTTCTGTTGCTTGGGGAGTGGAATTAGAATCATAGAATCATCGGTGAATTCCTACAATGCGAAAGGAGGCCATTTGGCCCATCGCGTCTGTACCAACCACAATCTCACCCAGGCCCTATCCTCATAACCCCATGCATTTACCGTAGCTAGTTCCCCTGACATTATGGGGCAAATTAGTATGGTCAAACCACCCAACCTGCACATCTTTGGACTGTGGGAGGAAACCGGAGCACCCACAGGAAATCCACGCAGATATGGGGAGAATGTACAAACTCCACGCAGATAGTGACCCAAGCCAGAAATTGAACCCAGGTCCCTGGTGCTGTCAGGCAGCAGTGCTAACCACCATGTCGCCCAAAAAGAAAACTGTCTGCACCTAGTATTCCCAGGCAGTCTTCCATCCAAGCACTAACCAGGCCTGAGTCTGCATATCTTCCGAGATGAGACAGGATCGGACGTTTTCAGACGAATAGGAAGCACATACCAAGGGCAATGGAAGAGTGGAACTCTCATCCACAAACAGCAATCAATGCCAGATCCAGCTGTAAATTTCAAATCTGAGATTGATGGATTTTTGTTATTGAAAGGTGTTAAGAAATATGTTGCAAAGGTAGGAATGTGAATTTGGTTTGCTGATGAGCCATGATCTTATTGAATGGTGGAGGAAACCTTGGGTTAAATGGCCTGCTGTTCCTCTGGTTTCTACTTTTGCTGGCAAACAAAATTACTGATGTGTTTTCCAATATGGTAGAGAATTTCACAGGTTCATCTGAAATTCTGTAAGAAGCACGTGGGGCGGCACAGTAGCACAGTGGTTAGCACTGCTGCCTCAGTGCCACGGACCCGGGTTCGATTCCCAGCTTGGATCACTGTCCGTGTGGAGTTTGCAGGTTCTCCCCGTGCCTGTGTGGGTTCCTTCTGGTGCTCTGGTTTCTTCCCACATTCTGAAAGATGTGCTGGTTAGGTGCATTGACCCGAACAGGCGCTGGACTGTGACGACTAGGGGAATTTCACAGTAACTTCGTTGCAGTGTTAATGTATGCCTTACTTGTGACTAATAAATAAACTTTAACTTTAAGAATTCAGAGGATGTTATTTATCTGGTTGTGTGCTATTTCTATACAATTCCTTGGCTATCTGCTTTTTTTCTAAGAGTAACTAAATAGTTTAATTTGTTGTGAAAAGGTCTGGGATAAATTAAATTCGTCTTTCGAGGTGGTGAATCATTTCCGGTATGTATTATTTCATGTTCACAAAATGGGAACGTTTACATTTCTGATCATGAGGGTAGGCTTACCAATAGTAGTTTGCACTGGGAATGAAAGTATTCAGAGCAAGTCTGAAGTGTAACAATCTACATTTGCATATAGAATCATAGAATCCTACAGTGCAGAAAGAGGCTCTTCAAATCTGCACCGACCACAATCCCACCCAGGCCCCACCCCCATATCCCTACGTATTTTACCCACTAATCCCCCTAACCCATGCATCCCAGGACACTACGGGACAGTTTTAGCATGGCCAATCAACCTAACCTGCATGTCTTTGGACTGTGGGAGGAAACCCACACAGACACTAGGAGAATGTGCAGACTCCACACAGGCAGTGACCCGAGCCGGGAATTGAACCCAGGTCCCTGGAGCTGTGAAGCAGCAGTGCTAACCATTGTGCCACCGTGCTGCCTAATGATGAATTCACATAGACATTTTCTGCCTCTTAATTGAAACATTTAAACTCCCAAGTGTTAATAGTTAACATAGAAGCCGAGTAGGTAAGAGCTGGTCATTTGGCCCTTCAGGCTTGCTCCACTATTCATTACGATCCTCTATATCAATGCCATACATGCACTCTCCCCATATCCCTTAATGTCTTAGAGTTGAGAAAACCTACTTATTTTCTCCTTAAATATATTCAGTAATTTTGGCTCCTCAGCCTTCTGTGGTTGAGAACTGCACAGGTTCATCACCCTCCTGAGTGAAGATATTTACCTGATCTCATTACCTGATTCTGAGAGAGAGAGAGACGCACACCCACACACACGCACACAGCCAGAGGAAACAACATCCCTGGATCCAGCCTGTCTAATACTGTCAGAATGTTATGTTTAACTGGGATCCTCTCTCATTCTTCAACTTCAGTGAATATAGGGCTGGTCAACCCAATTCCTACTAATATAACAATCTCACCATCTCAGGAAGCAGTCTGGTGAAACTTTGCTGCATTCCTTCATAGAACCATAGAAAATTACAGTCAGAAACAGGCCTTTCACCCTTAACCCATGCCCTCTTTTTTTTCTCCCTTAGCTTCAGTGGAAAAAGCCTGCTTGCATTCACTCTATCTATACCCATCAAAATCTAGTACACCTCTATCATATCTCCCCACATTCTTCTATGCTCCAGGGGATAAAGTCCTAACCTATTCAATCTCTCTCTGTAACTCAGCTTCTGAAGTCCCAGCAACGTCCTTGTGAACCTTCTCTGCACTCTTTCAACCTTATTTACATCCTTCCTGTAACTAGGTGACCAAAACTGTACACACTACTCCAAACTTGGCCTCACCAATGCCTTATATAACCTTACGATAACATTCCAACTTTTATACTCGATACTCCGATTTATAAAGGCCGGTGCACCAAAAGCACTCTTTACGACCCTATCCACCCGTGATATCACTTTTAGGGAATTCTGTACCTGTATTCCCAGATCCTTCTGTTCAGCTTCAGAGTCCTACCATTTAGCCTGTTCGTCTACTTTGGTTTGTCCTTCCAAAGTGCAATACCTCACACTTGTCTGCGTTAAATTCTATTTGCCATTTTACAGCCCATTTTTCTAGTTGGTCCAAATCCCTCTGCAAGCTTTGAAAACCTTCCTCACTGTCCACTACACCTCCAATCTTTGTATCATCAGTAAATTTACTGATCCAATTTACCACATTATCATCCAGATCATTGATACAGATGACAAACAATAATGGACCCAACACCGATCCCTGCAGCACTCCACTCGTCACAGGCCTCCACTCAGAGAAGCAATCCTCCACAACCTGTCTCTGGCTTCTTCCATTGAGCCAGTGTCTATTCCAATTTACTACCTCCCCATGTACACCTAGCGACTGAACCTTCCCAACTAACCTCCCACGAGGGACCTTATCAAAGGCCTTGCTGAAATCCAGGTAGACAACATCCACCGCCTTCCCTTTGTCCACTTTCCTGGTAACCTCCTCGAAAAACTCCAACTGATAGGTCATGTTTGACCAATCATGCACAAAGCCATGTTGACTCTTCCTAATAAGTCCCTGTCTATCCAAATATTTGTAGATTCTATCCCTTATCACACCTTCCAATAACTTGCCAACTACCGACGTCAAACTTACTGGCCTCTAATTTCCCGGATTTCTTTTGGAACCTTTTTTAAACAACGGAACAACATGAGCTGCCCTCCAATCATCCGGCACCTCCCCCGTGAATACTGACATTTTAAATATGTCTGCCAGGGCCCCTGCAAGTTCAACACTAGCCTCCCTCAAGGCCCATAGGAATACTCTGTCCGGTACTGGGGATTTATCCACTCTGATTTGCCTCAGGACAGCCACCACCTCCTCCCCTGTGATCTGTAAAGGTTCCATGACCTCCCTGCCTGTTTACCCTATTTCTGTAGACTCCATGTCCGTTTCTTCAGTAAATACGGATGCAAAAAAACCATTTAGTATCTCCTCCATCTCTTTTGGTTCCATACACAGTCTACCACTCTGGTCTTCAAGAGGACCAATTTTATCCCTCACTATCCTTTTGCTCCTTACATACCTATAGAAGCTCTTTGGATTTTCCTTCACTCTGTCTACCAAAGCAACCTCATGCTTTCTTTTAGCCCTCCTGATTTCCCTCTTAAATAGCTTCTTGCACTTTTTATTCTCCTCGAGCGTCTGATCTGTTCCTTGCTGCCTGTACGTTACATACAACTCTCTCTTCCTCTTAATCAGCGTTACAGTCTCCCTTGAGAACTAAAGTTCCTTATTCCTATTTACTTCCATGTATTCCTATACTTCCATGGCAAGCATATTATTTCTTAGGTGTAGCGATGAAAACTGCACACAGTACTCCAGGTGTGGTCTCACCAAGGCCCTGTACAACTGCAGTAAAACATCTTTGCCTCTGTACTCATATCCTCATTGCAATGAAAGCCAACATATCATTTTGCCTTCCTAACATCCTGCTGCACCTACATGCTTGCTTCCAATGGTTCGTGTACAAGGACACCCAGGTCCCTTTATACATAAAGGCCTTTGGCCTTGTGGATCAAGAACTGGCTTGCCTGCAGAAGGCAGAGAGTGGTTGTGGATGGGTCTTTTTCTGAATGGAGGTCAGTCACCAGTGGAGTGCCCCAGGGATCTGTTCTAGGACCCTTGCTGTTTGTCATTTTCATAAATGACCTGGATGAGGAAGTGGAAGGATGGGTAAGTAAGTTCGCTGATGACACGAAGGTCGGTGGTGTTGTGGATGGTCTGGAAGGATGGCAAAAGTTGCAGCAGGACATAAATAGGATGCAGGACTGGGCGGAGAAGTGGCAGATGGACTTCAACGCGGATAAATGCGTAGTCGTCCATTTTGGCAGAACCAACGGGATGAACGAGTACACTATCAAGGGCAGGCGTCTTGGTAGTGTTGAGGAGCAGAAGGATCTTGGGGTCCGGGTCCACAGGACTCTTAAATTGGCCTCGCAGGTGGAAGAGGTGGTCAAGAAGGCGTATGGTGTACTGGCCTTCATAAATCGAGGGATTGAGTTTAGGAGTCGGGAGGTAATGCTGCAACTTTATAAGACCCTTGTCAGGCCTCATTTGGAGTACTGTGCGCAGTTCTGGTCGCCTCACTATAGGAAAGACGTAGAAGCTATTGAAAGGGTACAGAGGAGATTTACAGGGATGTTGCCTGGACTGGGAGGCATGCCTTATGAAGTTAGGTTGAGGGAACTGGGTCTCTTTTCCCTGGAGAGACGTAGGTTGGGAGGCGACCTGATAGAGGTTTATAAAATGTTGAGAGGAATAGATAGGGTGGATTCTCAGAGGCTATTTCCCTGGGTTGAAATGGTCGCTACGAGAGGACACAGGTTTAAGGTGCAGGGAGGAAAGTACAGAAGTGATGTTAGGGGTAAGTTTTTCACTCAGAGGGTGGTGAGTGAATGGAATCGGCTGCCGTCAGTGGTGGTGGAGGCGAACTCGCTGGGGTCTTTTAAAAGACTTCTGGATGAGTATATGGGGATTTATGGGATTGGGGGTTATAGATAGGTGTTGATGTGATCGGCGCAACTCGTGGGCCGAAGGGCCTGTTTGTGCTGTAGTGTTCTATGTTCTATAAACACTTCCCAATCTATCACCGCTTAAATAATCTCTTTTTTCTACTGAAGTGGATAAACTCTCACTGAACCACATTATATTGCATCTGCCATGTGTTTGCCCACTTACTCAACTTATCTAAATAGCCTTGAAGCCTCTTGGCATCCTCCTCGCCACTCATTTCCATGTTGTCAACAAACTTGGAAATATTACATTTGGTTCTCTTATCCAAATCACGACTATAGTGAAAATCCAAGCACCGCTCCCTGCAGTACCCCACTAATCATTGTCTGCCATTCCTAAAAAAAATTAGTTCCTAATCTCTGTTTCCTAGGAGTCTGCTGACTGATTCTCAATCCATGCCAATAATATCCCCAATCCCATGTGCATTAATTTTGCACTGTGGCCCTTCTTGCTGTCAGCCATTGTTTTCTCTACCTTCCTTCAGTTCTAATGTAGTTTCCCTCTCTTGCGTCTCTCCATTCAGATTCTCGTACCCCTGCCACTTGAGTAATATCGAATGCCCCCTTGAGGATATTGGCTCCAGTTCTACTTACAAAGGTCTCATTTTTGCCAGAATCGGTCTCAATGTTTCAGGAAGATAAATCCCTTCCCTTGTACACCATGTCTCCAGCTGTGCATTTATCTGATCATAGAAATACAGAACGCCTAGAAGTGCAGCATGATCTTATTGAATGGCGGGGCAGGCTCGAAGGGCTAGATGGCCTACTCCTGCTCCTATTTCTTATGTTCTTATGTTCTTAACCCATCGAGCCTTCAGCAACATCAATCCCACTTTGGCCCATCCCCGTAACCTCAAGTATTTAGTCTCTAATCCCACTGACACTGAGGGGCAATTTAGCATGGCCAGTCTGCCTAACCAGCACATCTTTGGAGTGTGGGAGGAAACTGGAGCACCCGGAGGAAACCCACACAGACACGGGGAATTCATGCAAACTCCACAGAGATAGTCATCTGAGGCCGGAATTGAACCTGGGTTCCTAGCACTATGAGGCAGCAGTGCTAACCACCGTGCCACTTCTAGAAGATCTATTTTCACATTCCTGATCTTGTTAGCACTGGCACTGTGAGTAACCCCGAGATTACTCTCTTTGAGATCCTGCTTTTTAATTTATTTTCAAACATAAAGTAAAATTCTTGTGACCATCATGGAAATGGCTGAAATCAAATATGAATTGTCAGGATATGATTACACTCTGATCTTAAAATCTGAACCATATGACAAGTGAAAGAATGAAGTGATATGTGGACACAATTTGCAATCCTACCAGAGAGAAGATAAGGTGTGGCCTTGGCTTTGTCATTTACCGCAAGAAATAAAATCAGAAATGATGTATTTTGTGAGATGGATGCATGTCAGTTGGATCATATTGGTCCTTCTATCAGAGCACGTGGAAGAAATATACAAGAAAGATAATCTTTTATAAGTCCCCATGAGGCATGGTCATTTTGTTTTTAACAGAATTCAAAAAAAATTTAGTAATTCCATGGAAGATATGTGGCGGACTTTAACAAATTGTATAAAATGTTGACATAATTAAATTTGGAATCCCTAGCTCTGTAGATTGCTGGATTGTGCTAAGATGTCTCGTATGGACATGAAACTGCCTCTAAATTGTGTTTGACCACAGTCTCCTTCACCAAGAACAATCAGATGTTTGCTTCCTTAAAAAAATCACCAGCAAAACAGGAATTTCCTTCAATCTTTGTGGTTTTTTTTGAGGACGGCACGGTGTCAGTGGTTGGCACTGCTTTCTCACAGCGCCAGAGATCCAGGTTCAGTTCCGGCTCCAGGTAACTGTGCGGAATTTCCATGTTCTCCCTGTGTCTGTGTGAGTTTCCTCCTGTCGTCCAAAGATATGTGGGTTAGGTTGATTCACCATGCTTAATTGTCCCTTAGTGTCAGGGAGATTAGCAGGGTGAATACTTGGGGTTATGTGTTGAGGGCTTGGTGGAATTGTTATTATGCGGGCCCAATGGGCTAAATGGCCTCTGGCCTCTTTTTGGACTGCAGGGATTCTATGATTCTAATCTGTGATTCATATGAACAAATGTGACATTCCACAGTGACAGGAAGTGTAGAAGACAATTATCAGATTTTGAAATAATCCAGACATCAGATATGGGCATCTGTTATATATTTAAGTAGTTGCATGATTGCTTTAAGAGCTGATCACATGATGGTGGGGCCAGTGACACAAAATGGTATTGTCACTGGACTAGTAATCCAGAGACCCAGGGCAAGATCTGGGGACCTGAGTTCAAATTCCACCATGGTAGGTGATGAAATTTGAATTTAGTGAAAAATCTGGAATTAAAAGTCGACTGATGACCATGAAACCATTGTTGATTGTTGTAAAAACCCATCTGGTTCACTAATGTCCTTTAGGGAAGAAAATCTGCTGTCCTTACCTGGTCTGGCCTACATGTTAAACCAGACCCACAGCAATGTGGTTGACTTTTAAATGCCTCTGAAATGGAGGGTAATCAGGGATAGGCAATTAATGCTAGCCCAGCAATTAATACTATGGTCACATCCCATAAATGAATAACAAAAAAAAATTGATGGTATTTTTAGAGTGTTTCACAAGGTGCTATTTCTGCACAGGCAACAGCTCTTACAATACATCTTGTTAATTTGGAATCACAGATGCGAACCACTTTTTTTTTTCCTTTTTGTCTAAAACCACTACCTCTAATGTAGTACATTACAAAAAGAAAATTGGTGCTGAGTTGGGATTTGTTTTATCAAGAACATCGAGAAAAGGTCAGAAGGAAGAAAAGCATTTCACTTTTAATATTAAAAGACTGGGAGAAATCAAGGATTAAAGATTAAAGTGCCAGTGCTGAAAGAAAAAAGAAAATAAAATTGCATTTCTTATCAGGGAAAAATTTGGTTAGACTCTTCTAAGCTGCAGGGTCCGCATGTGTGTTGCAGTGTGTGGCAGCAGAGCAGGACGCTCACTACACAGTTGAAAAAGAGTGAAAGCTCTGTATGGTTTTAATAAAGGGGGTTTTTCTGATTAGAGAAGGTTGAGATTCCAGGCAGTATCTGACATGTTTGAAAAGACTTTGCTGTATGCCTGGGGTTTGCAAAAAAAAAAATCAGATCAACAGCCTTCAGGGTAGGAAGGGAACACTGGGAAACAGTTAAAAAAAATATATATACTGAGCAGTCTTGAGTTGCAAGAGAAATGGCAGGTCAATTAGGCACCATAGTTCTTTTCCATGAAGACAATGAAACATGGAGTTTGTGATGATACTGTGCTATTTTGATGTATTTTGTGTTTAAGGTGGGGTTGTTAAGAAGAATTTTTTTGTATAAGAGTTGATTTTTTTGGTAAACATGCAACAGGTGGTAAGAATGAAGGCAAATTACTTCAATAATTTTAGCTAAGGAATGCGTAACTTTGCAGAGTTTATTGATCATTGGTTTATTTAAGTTCTCCTTTAGACTAGGTTGATTGACGGAGACAGAGTCATGTAGTTATTGGGAAGAATTAAGCCTGTAGGAAAGAAAGTGTTTCATTTTCATTTTAAATATTCAAGCAGTTGCTACCTGAAGAAAGCAGTGGCTCTCTGTCTCTCTTTCTAGGGGCTTTCGGGATGATCCAAACCTGGTAGCCCAAGTCAAATCAAGTATGCCTGTGTTTTGCTAACTAATTTTAAAGAGAGACATAAGTCTATAAGATAAATATTGCTTGATTGGAACTCATAGGGATTGGTTAGCAGTTAAGAATTATATCTTGTAATTTTTTTTGTATTGTTCGGTTGTTAAAAGTTAAGCTAATTAATTTGTTATAGTTTTGTTATAATCTGTTAATTTGTTAAAAGCTCCATATTTTGTCAGTAGAATTGCACTTGGAGGAAGACCATAATACCATAAGATATAGGAGCAGAATTATGCCACTTGGCCCATCGAGTCTGCTCTATCATTCAATCTTTTTTTTCATCGCTATTCCCCTGCCTTTTCCCCATAACTCCTGATCCCCTTATTAATCAAGAACCTATCTATCTCTGTTTTAAAGACACTCAGCGACCTGGCCTCCACAGCCTTCTGCGGCAAAGAGTTCCACAGATTCATCACTCTCTGGCTAAAGAAATTCCTCCTCATCTCTATTTTAAAAGATCGTCCCTTTAGCCTGAGGTTGTGCCCTCTGGTTCTAATTTTTCCTACTAGTGGAAACATCCTCTCCACCTTCACTCTATCCAGGCCTCCCTGTGTCCTGTAAGTTTCAATCAGATCCACACTCAGCCTTCTAAATTCCAACGATTACAGTCCCAGAGTCCTCAACCGTTCCTCATACAACAAGCTCTTCATTCCAGGGATCAATCTTGTGAATCTCCTCTGTACCCTTTCCAAGGCCAGCGCATCCATTCTTAGAAACTGCACACAGTAGTCCAAATGGGGTCTGACCAGAGCCTTATACAGCCCCAGAAGTACATCCCTGTTCTTGTATTCTCGCCCTCTACACGTGAATGCTGACATTGCATTTGCCTTCCTAACTGCTGACTGAACATACATGTTAACCTTAAGAGAATCTTGAACAATGACTCCCAAGTCTCTTTGTGTTTCTGATTTCCTAAGCATTTTCCCAATTAGAAAATTGTCTGTGCCTCCATTTCTCTTTCCAAAGTGCACAACCTCACACTTTTTTACATTGTATTCCACCTGTCACTTCTTTGCCTACTCTCCTAACATGTCCAAGTCCCTCTGAGCCCCCTGCTTCTTCAATACTACCTGTCCCTCTACATATCTTTGAATCATCTGCAAACATAGCAACAGCACCTTCAGTTTCTTCCTCCAAATCGTTAATGTATATTGTGAAAAGTTGCGGTCCCAGCACTGACCCTGAGGCGCACCACTAGTCACTGGCTGCCATCCTGAAAAAGACCCCTTTATCCCCACTTTCTGCCCTCTGCCAGTCAGCCAATCCTCTATCCATGCCAGGACCTTACCCTGAACACCATGGACACTTATTTAAAAGTCTCCTGTGCGGCATCTTATCAAAGGCCTTCTGGAAATTTAAATAAATCACGTCCACTGGCTTTCCTTTATTTAACTTCCTTGCTACCTTATCAAAGAACTCTAACAGATTTGTCAGACATGACCTCCCCTTGACAAAGCCGTGCTGACTCAGTCCTATTTTATCATGCACTTCCAAGTACTCTGCGATCTCATCTTCAATAATGGACTCTCAAATCTTGCCAATGACGGAAGTCAGGCTAACTGGTCTATAATTTCCTGTCTGCAGCCTCCCTTCTTAAACAGCAGTGTTACATTAGCTACCTTCCAGTCCTCTGGTACCCTCCCTGCCTTCAGTGATTCCTGAAAGGTCACCACAATTTCCTCAGCTATCTCTTAGAACCCTGGGATGTTGTCCAACCGGTCTGGGTGATTTATCCACCTTCAGACCATTCCGTTTCCCTAGACCTTTCTCCTTAATGATGGCCAGTACATCATCTGTGCCCCCTGACTGCCCTGGAGCTCTGGCATCCCACTGGTGTCTTCCACCATGAAGAATGATGCAAAGTAATTATTCAGTTCCTCTGCCTTTGCTTTGTTTCCTATTATTACTTCTCCAGCCTCATCTTCCAGTGGTCCAATGTCTATTTTCGTCCCTCTCTTTTATATATCGAAAAAAAACACTTCCTATCTTCTTTTATATTACTAGCTGGCTTACAGACATATTTCATCTTTTTTTTTAGTTGTCCTCTGTTCACTTGTAAAGGCTTCCCAATCTCCTGGCTTCTCACAAGTCCTCACCACTTTGTATGCTTTTTCTTTTGCTTTCATGCTGAGCTTGACTTCCCTTGACTGTCATGGATGCCTCGTTCTCCCCTTAGCATGTTTCCTCCTCCTTGGAATGAACTTCTGTTATGCCTCCCGAACAACTCTCAAAACTCCTGCCCTTGCTGTTCCACTGTCTTCCCTGCTAGGCTCCCTTTCCAATCAACTCTGGCCAGCTCCTCCCTCATGTCTTTGTAGTTACCTTTATTTAATTGATATACTGTTACATCTGACTCCAGCTTCTCCCTCTCAAACTGCAGGGTAAATTCTATTATATTGTGGGCACTGCTCCCTAAGGGTTTCTTCACCTTGTTCCCTAATCAAGTCTGTCTCATTACATATCACCAAATCCAGAATTGCCTGTTCCCTAGTAGGCTCTGTCACAAGCTGCTCCAAAAAAAATCTCTTCGACATTCCACAAATTCCTTTTCTTGGGATCCACTACCTACCTGATTTTCCCAGTCCACCTGCATATTGAAGTCCCCCATGATCATTGTAATATTGTCTTTTTCATATGCCCTTTCTATCTCCTGAATAATTTTCTGCCCCACATCCTGACTACTGCTTGGGAGCCTGTACATAATTCCCATCAGGATCTTTTTACCTTTGTGATTCCTCAACTCTACCTATAGAGATTCTGTGCCTTCTGATTCTATATCACTTCTTGCTATCGATTTAACTTCATTCCTTACTTACAATGCAACCCTGCCCCCTTTGCCCATCTGCTTCTCCTTCTGATAGGACACATATCCTTGGATATTTAGATCCCAGACCTGATCCCCTTGCAAACACGTCTCTGTGACGCTCACAACGTCGTGCTTGCCAATTTCAATGTGCGCAACAAGCTCATTTACCTTGTTCCGTACACTGCGCACATTTAGGTACAACACCCTCAGTCCTGCATTGACCAACTCCCTTCTCATACCTGTTACTTTCTAAAATCTCTGTTCTATTACGTGGTCTGGAAACTTTACTAACCTCTCCTGAGCCTTCAGCTCCATTAACCTGCACTTCTACCCTCTCCTTTGATTTTCTAGTTCTCCGTAGAACTGAACCCTCCCGCCCCACTATTTAGTTTAAAGCCTTATTTATGATTCAGATGAAGACCGCCCCATCGGAACAGGTCCCCTCTTCCCCAATTCTGGTGCCAGTGTTCCATGAATTCAAACCCATTCTTCCCACACCGATCTTTGAGCCATGCATTTACGTCCTTAATCTTATTGACCCTGTGCCAATTAGCTCGTGTCTCAGGTAGTAATCCAGAGACCATTATCTTTTTGGTTCTGCATTTTAATTTAGCTCCTAGCTCTTCATAGTCCTTTAGCAGAATCTTTGTTTCTGTTCTACCGATGTCATTGGTACCTACATGTACCACAACAGCTGGATCTTTACCCTCCCACTCCAAGTTCCTCTGCCGCCCAGATGAGATATCTCGAACCTGAGCACCAGGCAGGCAACACAACCTTTAGGTTTCTAGATCCTGGTCACAGAGAACAGTGTCAATGCCTGTAACTGTATTATCCCCAACTAAGATTACATTTCTTTTTTAACACAGTGCCGTGGTCAGTTTGCTCATCCTGCCTGCAGTACCCGTTCCCGTCTACACAGGGAGCAAGAATCTCAAACCTGTTGGACAAGTTCAGGAACTGAGGCTGCAACAACCCTACCTCCTGGATCCCTCTACCTGTCTCACTCACAGCCATACCCTCCTGTCCTTGACCACTGGCCGAATTTAAGGTATCAGAGGGTTAGATAGGGTGGACAGTGGGAGCCTTTTTCCTCGGATGGTGATGGCTAACACGAGGGGACATAGCTTTAAATTGAGGGGTGGTAATTATAGGACGGATGTCAGAGGTAGGTTCTTTACTCAGAGGGTAGTAAGGGAGTGGAATGCCCTGCCTGCAGCAGTTGTGGACTCGCCAACTTTAAGGGCATTCAAATGGTCAGTGGATAGGCGTATGGATAACATTGGAATAGTTTAGGTTAGAGGGTCATTAGATTGGTACCACTGGTCGGCGCAACATCGAGGGCCGAAGGGCCTGTACTGCGCTGTAATGTTCTATGTTCTATTTACTCTAAGGGGTGTGAATGCCTCCTGGAACACAGTGTCCAGGTATCTCTCCCCCTCCCTGATGTGTCGCAGCATCTGAAGCTCAGAATCCAGCTTATCCACTCTGAGCTGGAGTTCCTCGAGCAACCAACACTTACTACAGACCTGCTCACTGGGAGCCACAATGGGGTCCACCAGCTCCCACATCCTGGATGAACATCACCTGACCCTCCATCTCTATTTGGTTCACCATGGTAGGCTTCTGCAGAAAATGCAGATGTATGGGATTGAGGGTAATCTAGGAAATTGGATCAGGAATTGGCTAGCAGATAGGAGACAGAGGGTGGTGGTTGATGGTAAATATTCGTCATGGAGTTCGGTTACGAGTGGTGTGCCTCAGGGATCTGTTTTGGGGCCACTGCTGTTTGTAATTTTTATTAATGATCTGGATGAGGGTATAGTTGGGTGGATTAGTAATTTTGCTGATGACACCAAAGTCGGAGGTGTGGTAGATTGTGAGGAAGGATGTCATTGTTTGCAGGAAGACTTGGACAGGTTGCAGAGCTGGGCTGAGAGGTGGCGGATGGAGTTTAATGCGGAGAAGTGTGAGGTAATTCACTTTGGTAGGAATAACAGATGTGTTGAGTATAGGGCTAACAGGAGGACTTTGAATAGTGTGGATGAACAGAGGGATCAAGGTGTATGTGTACATAGATCCCTGAAGGTTGGGAATCAAGTGGATAGGGTTGTTAAGAAGGCATACGGTGTCTTGGCGTTTATTGGTAGGGGGATTGAATTTAGGAGTCGCAGCGTCATGTTGCAACTGTACACAACTCTGGTGCAGCCGCACTTGGAGTACTGTGTGCAGTTCTGGTCCCCACATTACAGGAAGGATGTGGAGGCTTTGGAGAGGGTGCAGAGGAGGTTTACCAGGATGTTACCTGGTATGGAGGGGAGGTCCTATGAGGAGAGACTGAGGGATTTGGGGTTGTTTTCGCTGGAAAGAAGGCGGCTAAGAGGGGATCTTATTGAAACATATAAGATGATTAGAGGTTTAGATAGGGTGGACAGTGATAGCCTTTTTCCTCGGATGGAGAAAACTAGCACGAGGGGGCATGGCTTTAAATTAAGGGGGGGTAGTTATAGGACGGATGTCAGGGGTAGGTTCTTTACCCAGAGGGTGGTGAGGGATTGGAATGCCCTGCCTGCTGCAGTTGTAAATGCGCCTAGTTTGGGGGCGTTTAAGAGATCCGTGGATAGGTTTATGGACGAAAAGGGATTGGTTTAGGTTAGTGGGTCATTGTTTTTTAACTGGTCGGCGCAACATCGTGGGCCGAAGGGCCTGTTCTGCGCTGTAATGTTCTATGTTCTATTTCAGTTAATTAGTTTTTAATTTGGATTTTTAAAAAATTTATACCTTGTTATTACCCCAGTCTCGATGCAATGTCTAACCAGTAATTTAAATAGGTTTTCAAATTTAGCACAGCTCCCTGTTAACCAATCAAATCACAGCCCTCCTGTGATGTCACTTCCACGTTTTTTTTGTCTGAATTCACTCAGTTTCAGAGAGTGAAGAGTATCCCTTACTGACCAATCGGCACTCTGCCTTGTGGGACTTACTGACCAATCGGCACTCTGCCTTGTGGGACTTACTGACCAATCGGCACTCTGCCTTGTGGGACTTACTGACCAATCGGCACTCTCCCTTGTGGGACTTACTGACCAATCGGCACTCTCCCTTGTGGGACTTACTGACCAATCGGCACTCTGCCTTGTGGGACTTACTGACCAATCGGCACTCTCCCTTGTGGGACTTACTGACCAATCGGCACTCTGCCTTGTGGGACTTACTGACCAATCGGCACTCTGCCTTGTGGGACTTGCTGACCAATCGGCACTCTGCCTTGTGGGACTTACTGACCAATCGGCACTCTGCCTTGTGGGACTTACTGACCAATCGGCACTCTCCCTTGTGGGACTTACTGACCAATCGGCACTCTCCCTTGTGGGACTTACTGACCAATCGGCACTCTGCCTTGTGGGACTTACTGACCAATCGGCACTCTCCCTTGTGGGACTTACTGACCAATCGGCACTCTGCCTTGTGGGACTTACTGACCAATCGGCACTCTCCCTTGTGGGACTTGCTGACCAATCGGCACTCTGCCTTGTGGGACTTACTGACCAATCGGCACTCTGCCTTGTGGGACTTACTGACCAATCGGCACTCTCCCTTGTGGGACTTGCTGACCAATCGGCACTCTCCCTTGTGGGACTTGCTGACCAATCGGCACTCTCCCTTGTGGGACTTACTGACCAATCGGCACTCTCCCTTGTAGCCTCTACTGCCTGTTTTCACCCAACTCCAAAAGCACTCCTCACAGTCGGGCAGCACTCACCGTGCAGTCAGGGCAGCACCGGGAGGCCTTTGATTTTGTAGGCACAACTTATAAATCCCTGGAACTGGTTTTATTAGTTGTCCAAACATCTAGCCAAGTTCAGTTGAGAGCTGACTCAGATGATTCCTATTGCAGGAATGCACTAAAGTGCAGCTTTTAACTTCCCAGATAAGAACTAATTTAGCTCATCCTGAAAGTAAGTTTAATGACTACTTGCCTTCTTATAACTTGAACTCCTTGTTTTCACCTAACTCCAAAAGCACTCCTCACAGCCAGGCAGCACTCACTGTGCAGTCAAGCTAACACTGTGAGGAAACATCCTCATGTGAAGGCCAAAATAGAAAATTGTTGGGTTTTAATCTAGATTCATAGTATACCTCGAGGTTTCTGATCTGGAGCCCTCACAAAAGAGTTAAAAGCTGTAAGGCAGTGGGTGTTAAGAATTGCTATTTTCTTTTCGGGTGTTGCATTTGGTCAATTTAAATAGGGAGTGCCTTGTGGAACAATGGCTCTTTCCGTGGCTAAATGTTTCCTGGGTGTGGAAGAGGTCATGACGTGGATGTGCCGGTGTTGGACTGGGGTAAACACAGTAAAAAGCCTGACAACACCAGGCATTCTAGTCAGTAATCTGTAAACTGTCTGTGCTTTATATGCTCTGTCTGAGACCAGAACTCTCCATTCGCCTGACGAAGGGACTAACCCGAAAGCTAGTGAGTGTACTATCAAATAAATCGGTTGGACTTAAACCTGGTGTTGTCAGACTTTTTACTGTGGAAGAGGTCACTCAGAGTGGTTTACAAAAGGTGGTTAAAACAAAGCTTTTGGATCTTGCAAATCAGCTGAAATTGACTTTGCCTGAAAGGTTGAGGAAGGAAGAGGTGATTTTAGTGATAGCTCAGCATTTAAATTTGCCAGAGACACAGTTGGAATTATTGTAATTGGCTAAAATTCAACTGCAAATGAAACAGCTTGAAATGGAATTTGAAGCAACAGAAAGAGTAAGATAGGCAATTGCAGTGGGAAAAGAAAAATCGGGAATTGCTCTGGCAAAGCAAAAAGAAAAAGAGAATTGTCCAGAGGGAAAGAGAGACTGTAGCAATCACAAAGGAAAAGAATGGAGACAGTTTGAATTGTAATTAAAAGCAGCAGAAAGGGGAGAAAGAGAGAATTACAACTTCAGGACCTGGGGAAAAAAAAACTTGAACTTGAAATGGAAGAAGTGCAAAAGGTTAAAACTGCAAGAATAGCAGCAAAAATCGCAGATGATTTTGCTGTAATTCCTAAATCAAGGTTTGGTTTTCGACATCAATTTCAATCTGTGAAGGATAGAAACTGGGGAAAAATGGTAAAAGCAAAGGCGATCTCGTTGGAGATAATTTGCCTCAGGTTAAAAAGGAAACATATGCAAGTGGAAGAGAAATAAGAAACCTTAGATGGATTAATTGGAATAAAGTTGGGCATGCAGTGTTTAAAAAAAACAAGAGAAACAGACACGGTAAACAGGGTCAGGTGGAGGATGAAGCAAGTAACTTTAGTTCAGGAAAGTAATTGGAATTGCAATGGAAAGATGTGTGGATAAAGCAGTTGTATCTGAAAGTAAACATTGAATCTGAGTCTATACTGGAGTGTCATTACATTAAAAATAATGCCTTAATGAGGAAGTGGAGACCTTTACATATTCAGGTGGACAGAAAATAGAACGTGAACATTACAGCGCAATATAGGCCCTTCGGCCCTCGATGTTGCGCTGACCAGGGTCTAATGACCCTCTAACCTAAACTATTCCAATGTTATCCATATGCCTATGCACTGACCATTTGAACACCCTTAAAGTTGGCGAGTCCACAACTGCTTCAGGCAGGGCATTTCATGCCCTTACTACCCTCTGAGTAATGGGCAGAAGTTCATCAAATTGTATTACTGGTGGGTTATAGAAAGGAAGTGTTGTAGGTAGTACATGAGGTTCCAGTAGAAGATCATTTAGGAGTAAGGAAAAATCAACATTTTTAGTGGCCTGGATTGCACAAGGACGTAATAGAATTTTGCTGTACGTCACTCATGTCAGGTAATACGAAAATCTCAAGCAATAATCAAACCACCCTTAATACCAATTCTGACATTTGAGGCACATTTTACAAGGGTCTGAATTGATTGCGTGGGACGCCTGCCTAAAACGAAAAGTGGAAATCAGTATTTGTTGAGCATAATTAGATAATGAGGAAATAATCAGAAAATGGGATAAATTATTGAGTTATTTTCCAGAGGAAAATAAAAATGATCTGAAAAGGTTATTACAATCCGTGGAGCTATATGTGGGAATAAACTGGAAAGTACTGAAGTAATTGTACATGAAAATGCTGTTCCAATTAAACAACATCCTTATAGATTTAATCCACTCAACTCAGCACAGGTTCAGAAGGAGAAGTTGATGTTTGCTCAGTGAGATGCAGCAACCAAAAGTCTCCATCAAATATGAAGAGCAGGTGGATACTTATAAATCTCAGATAATAAAGACATGAATGGAGGCAAATTAGTGCAATGTAAAACTTCTCAAGTGCAATAAACCTAGCCAGTGAGAGCCAATCACATTGCGGTAGTTCTGAACTCGCACGTAGGCGAGACTATGAAAGGACGGCAGATTTTCTTCCCTAAAGATGGGTGGTTCTGATAATTAACAATGGTTTCATGGTCATCAGTAGATTCTTAATTCCAGTTTTTTTTTCACTGAATTCAAATTCCACTATCTGCCTTGGCGGGATTCAAATCCTTGTCCCCAGTACACTTGCTGAGTTTCTGGAGTAATAGTGTAGCGATAATACCACTAGGCCATTGCCTTAAACAGGATTTCCCCTTGCTAAAACCAAGTTGACTTGTTCTAATCATCCTATGCTCTCTGAATGCACAGTTAAGACTACCTTCATCACAGTTTCCAATATTTTTCCCATCACCTGATGTTAGCCTAACTATCTGGTAGTTAGTTCACTGTTTTCTCTCTCCTTTGAAAAGTAGTGCAAAATTTGTCAACGTCTAATGGGACCATTACTGAATCTGGGAAAGTTTGGAAAATTCTAACTAGCAACATGCACTGTATCTGCAGCTACCTCCTTTGGAGTCCTAGGGTGTAGGCTATCAGATCCTGAGGAATTATAGGATTTTAGTCCCTGAACTTTCTCCAATACTTTTTCTTTGCTGATATTCATTTTCTTAATTTCCCCACTTGTTTAGCCCCTTGATTATCACCTATTTCTGGTATGAAAATTGTCTTCCGCTGTGAAGACAGACAAAAAATATTTGTTCAATGCATCTGCCATTTCCTTATTCCCTATGATAATTTTTCCTGTCTTTTCCAAGGGACCAATGTTTATTTTAGTTACTCTCTTCTGTTTTACATTCTTTTAAAAGCCCTTACAATCTGACTTATATGAGGTTTCGGTGGCCTTTGCTGGTTGCTAAAACATTCCCAGTCCTCAGACTTTCTACTGTTCTTTTGCAACGTTGTCAGCCTCTCCTTTTAATCTAATACTTTCCTTGATTTTCTCCGTGAGCCACAGATGGGTTTTTCTTGCTGAGGTTTTGTTTTACAGTGGAATGTGTTTTTGTTGAAGACTTTAAATTGTTTCTTTAAATGTTTCCCACTGTTCGTTTACCTCCATACCTGTTTGTCTGTTCACCCAATTTTAGCCAGTTCTCTTTTTATATTATGATCACTATTCCCCAGTGGACCTTTTATAATGAAATTACTAATTAATCCTGTTTCATCATGCAATCTTGGTCTAAGTTAGTTTTATCCCTAATGGTTTTGCAGTGGTATTATTCCAAGAAAATGTATCAAAAATGCGCTCATCTTCTGGATCACTCTTTGACAACTTGATTGTCCCAGTCCATTTGAGTTCAAGTACCCACAATTATTGCATTTCATTACTTGCACTAAGTGGTGTCTTGATTTATACCACCTAGTGTGACTGGTGTGACAGCCTTAATTATGCTCATCCCTGGAGTGGAACTTGAACTTACACCCTACTGAGCTAGAAGCTAGACTGCTACCCCCTGAGCTGTGTCATACCTGAATATGGTAAGTCCAGTGTAAGTTTACTAGTTTGATGACCAGGATAGGTAAACTATACTTGAGGAGAGACAGTGATACTGGGTTATTCCCTCAGGAACAGAGGAGGCTAAGGGAAGAATTAACAATTGTGAAGTATTTTGATGGAATGGATAAGGAAAGTTTATTTGCTTTGGTTGTGTGGACTACTTTGTTGTAAGGAATGGTTAAGCTGGAGAACATTTATAGCAGAGAATTACACACAAAATGGAGAAGATGGAGTACTGGGATTAATTGGCTTTTTCTGGCAAAGAGCCACATTAGAGGAAGGTAGGTGGAAGTGTGCTCAATAGAATGGCACAGTGGTTAGTACTGCTGCCTCACAGCACCAGGGACTGGGTTCGATTCCTGGCTTGGATCATTGTCTATGTGAGTCTGCACATTTTCCCCATGTCTGTGTAGCTTTCCTCCAGTTGTTCCAGTTTCCTCCCACTATCTGAAACACATACATTTGCCATACTAGATAAAGTGTGGTGACTAGGGGATTTTCACAGTAACTTCAGTGCAGCGTTAACATAAGCCTACTTGTGACACTAATAACTAAACATTAAACTTTTAAAACTTTAGCTTTTATAGTTTTAATTCATGTCAATCAATTTATTGTTGTCACGGAAAATGGTCAGAATTCCAGAATATAATTTCCAAATGGCAGTTAAAATCTCTTTTAATATAAACAGAATTTGATTTACTTTCCATTAATCAGTGGTTATAATGCATAATTCCATTATTTTTAAAGTTTATGGGATGTTGGTATCGCTGGCTAGGCAACATTTATTATCCATCCCTAATTGTCCCCAAGAAGGAGGTGGTGAACCGCTGCAGTTCCTGAGATGTAGGTACACCCATGGTGCTGTTGGGAAGTTCCAGGTTTTGACCCAGTGACAGTGAAGGAACGAAGATATATTTCCAAGTCAGGATGATGAATGACTTGGAGGGCAACCTCCTTGTGGTGGTATTCCCAGGTGTCTGCTGTTCCTGTTCTTCTCATGGGTATGGAAGGTGCTATTGAAGAAGCCGTGGTGAGTTCCTGCAGCGCATCTAGGAGATAGTATATACTGCTGCGACTGAATGTTAGTGGTGGAGGGAGTGAATGTTTGTGAATGGGTTGCTACTCAAGTGGGCTGCTTTGTCTTGGAGGGTGTCCAGCGTTTTGAATGTTGTTGCAGCTGCACTTGCCCAGGCAAGTGGGGAGTATTCCATTGTACTCTTGACTTGTGCCTTGTAGATGGTGGACAGGCTTTAGGGAGTCAGGACATGAGTTACTCTCCGCAGGATTCTTTACCTTTGACCTGCTGTAGTAGCCACAATATTTATATGGCTGGTCGAATTCAGTTTTTGTTCAATGGTAACCCCCAAGATGTCGATAGGATTTTGAAAATAAATGCAATTAGACTTTGTCAAAAATATAGAAACGTGGATCTTAGTAGTCTTTTCCAAATAATTATTTTGAACCTTAATTCACATATTAGTTTTATGCTCGTTCATTGTATTCCAAAGCTTCATTCTTCGTATTTTTGGGCCCATTAAATAACAGTCAGCAGATGATGAAAGATTAATTCTCAATCAGTGTAGAACATGTGTGACCTTTAAATCTTGCCATTTTGTTGTAATTCTGATGTTCGGAGTGATAGGTCCACTAATGTCGGCTGTTGTCTTTGTCCATTGATCTTTGCATTAAATGGTTTTCACTTCAATTTATCAAAATATTGGCAGCCAGTACTCGCTCATGTTGCTGTTGTCTAACTAAGGTCACCTTCTGAGCTTGTTTCATATTTGCTAACGGTGCACTATCTCAAAATTGAATATAATTAATGTTTAAAAATACCTTGAGAGCTTTACTGAGGTTATCTGCATTATCGGATAACTGTGTAATTTCCAGGTTTACGATGTTTGATTTGGTTGGGATCAGAAACTGAATTACATAGGTCAGTCCATAAAGTGAAAAAACGGACTCACTGGCCCTTTCACTTGTTTTCATTGCCAGAGACCAGGATTATGGATTAAAGATTTTCTTATTGATCTTTGCCAGGAGTGAACAAAATCCACATTTAGCGAGTAAATCTATTTCGAGGTCTATAATTAACATGCAGTTTTAATGGAGCCAACCGTATCTTGGTTGTAATGCTGAAGAATTATGTTCGAGAACTGTGCCCTTAGCCGTGCTGTTCCAGTAAAGTCACAACGCTGCCATCTACCTGACAATGTGGGAAATTAGGAACATAGGAATTAGGAGATAGAGTGGGCAATTCAGCTCTTCGAGCCTGCTCCACTATTCTATATGATCGCGGCTGTTCTCCATCTCATCCTATCACCACTTCTTTGCCTTTCCCCGTAGCCCTTTATCCCACTTTTGATCAAATATTTATCTATCTGAGCGGGCTGCACGGTGGCTAGTGGTTAACACTGCTGTCTCACACTGCCAGGGACCTGGGCTCTATTCCTGGCTTGGATCATTGCCTGTGCAGAGTCTGCATATTCTGCTCGTGTCTGTGTGGGTTTCCTCCAGGTGCTCCAGTTTCCTTCCACAGTTTGAAAGATGTGCTGGTTAGGTGCATTGGCAATGAAATACTCCTCAATGTGTACCCAAACAGGTGCCGGAGTGTGGTGACTAGAGGATTTTCACAGTAACTTCATTGAAGTGTTAATGTAAACCTTGTGGCACTAATAAATAAACTTTAAAAATTTAAACTACCTCTTTCTTGAATCCATTGATTTATTCTGTATCTAAAGCACTCTGGGGCAGTGAGCTCCTTAGATTCACAACTCCCTGAGAAATAGCTTCTCCTTATCTCTGTCTTGATCCTCCCACCTTTTACTCTACAACTATGACCTTTTGCTCCTAGACTGTTCTGGAAGGGGGATCATTTACCAATTCCATTGAATACTTTATATGCCTCAGTCAAATACCCCCTCATTCTTCTGTTCTCCAACAAGTACAAGCCCAAGCTACTCAACCCTCCTCATATGACAGCCTCTTCAAATCTGGAATCAATCTAGAGAACCTCTTCTGAAATGCCTCCAATGCCATCACATCTTTTCTCAAAGAAGGTGACCAAAACTGAGCACAGTACTCAAGTGTGGTCTCACCAATGCTTTATACAATTGTAACAACACTTCTCTACTTTTATACTCCAGGCCCTTTGCAATAAATGCCAAGATTTCATTTGCCTTCCTTATAAGATTCTGCACCTGCATACCCGCTTTCTGAGACCCGTGCACAAGGACACCCAGATCCCTCTGCACAGACACCTGTTTCCCACTTAAATAGTAATTTAAACTCCATCTGCCAGATTCTGGCCCATTCTCCTAGCCTGTCGATATCCATTTGTAAACTTTTAATCTCCTCATCAGAGCTTGCTTTCCCACCTATTTTCATGTAATCAGCAGATGTCGCTATGTTACGTTCTGTCCCAGTATGTAGATCATTGATATAGATTGTAAATGGTTGTGGTCTGAGAACTGAACCCTGCAGGACCCCACTAGTTACAGATTGCCAACTCGAGAAGGAGCCATTTATTTCAACCCTCTGCTTTCTATCAATCAGCCAGTCCTCAATCCAAGCCACTACTCTACGCCCAACCCCTTTGGATCTAACCTTCTGAATTAGTCTCTTGTGTAGCACCTTATCAGATGCCTTCTGGAAGTCCATATAGATCACATCCATGGGATCCCCATTTTCTACCTTGCTGGTTATATCCTCAAAGCGCTCGAAAAGATTTATGAAACAAGACTTGCCCTTCACAAAACTGTGCAAACACTGGTGAATTGAGCTTTGCTGTTCCAGATGCTCAGTCACGCCCTCTTTAATGATTGACTGCAGCAACTTTCCTACCAAGCTGACTAGTATATAGTTTCCAACTTTGTGCCTCGCTCCTCCCTTGAATAAGGGCATCACATTAGCATGTTTCCTGTCCACCGGTAACTTTCCAGAATACAGGGAATTTTGGAATATCACAACTGATGCATCCATCGTCTCTGTTATCACATCTAATGACACCCTAAGGTGTAGGCCATCAGGTCCCATGGACTTGTGTACTTTTAAACCCTTCGGTTTACTGAGTACCTTCTCCCTGGTTATTGTAATTTCACTAAGTTCCACTGTATTAACTGCAGTTTTTGGGACAGAATTATTATCTTCTACTGTGAAAACAGAGACAAAGTATTGATTTAGTGCCTTTGCCATCTCCGAATTTCCCATTATTACCCCATTATTTCCATCATCTAAAGGACCGACATTGACTTTCATTATTCTCTTCCTCTTTACATATCAATAGAAACTTTTGGTGTCAGTATTTATGTTTTCAGCTAGCCTTCTTTCATAGTCCATTTTAGTTTTTTTGATACTGCATTTGGTCACCTTTTAGCGCTTGAAGTTTTCCCCAATCCTGCTTGTTGCCACTAACCTTTGCAGTGTTATATGCCCTTGCTGTCCTTGAGATTCTCATGAAACCATGGATGATTTTTCACCCTTTTGTAATTTCTCTTCCTCTCAGGAATGTACCTTAGTTGAATGTTTAAGTTTATTTATCAGTGTTACAAGTAGGCTTACATTAACACTGCAATGAAGCCACTGTGAAAATCTCCTAGTCGCCTGACTCCAGCGCCTGTTCGGGTACACTGAGGGAGAATTTAGCATGGCCGATGCACCTAATCAGCACGTCTTTCGGACTGTGGGAGGAAACTGGAGCATCCGGAGGAAACCCAGGCAGACATGGGGAAAATGTTCAAACTCCACACAGACAGTGACCCAAACTGGGAATCGAACTCAGGTCCCTGGCACTGTGAGGCAGCAGTGCTAACCACTGTGCCACCTTTAATATCTTCCTAAAAACTGCCACTTCTTTTACCGTCCTCCCCTTTAATATTTCTGAGGCCTGCATACTTACCTTTGCCCAAGCTTGAGTATGGGACTCTGTCCTCTCTCTTCCAATCTGAATTTGGAATTCTACCTTGCTGTGATCACTCCTTAACTACAAGGCCATTAACCAATCCTTCCTTATTAGATAATACCAGATCTAAAGTAGCCAGTTGTTCATAGAGTCCATAGAATCCCTACAGTACAGAGGAAGCCATTTGACCCATCGAGTCTGTACCCACTACGATCCCACCCAGGCCCTATTGCCAGGTATAAACTGTCCACAAAAGGCAGGACAAATCCAGTCTAGCCAGAACCCCCCCCACCAATCTACACTCAAGTATCAGTAAAGTAATGGAAGGTGCTGTTGACTGGCATTTACGTAACAATGACCTAATATTTTAGTTTGGGTTTGGCCAGGACCACTGGGACCGTAACCACATCACAACCATAGTGCAAATCTGGACAAAAGAACTGAACCCCAGAGGTGAAGTGAATGACTTCCCTTACTTGCAAGACAGCATTTGACGCGAATGTGGCACCATGCAGGTGTAGTAAAATTGACGTCAAAGGGATAAGGTGGAAAATTCTCCACTGTTCAAATGGTGCTGAAGGCAAAGGAAGATGGTTGTGACTGTCAGAGGCCAACCACTTAACCCTAGGATATCACTGTTGGAGTTTGTTATTGAGTGTTATTTTGCACCTTCTTATTTAAATCCATTGCTGATGTTAGCAGTAATTGCTGTGACATGTCAGTGATTGCTTTTGCCACGTGTGTATACTTGTATATTAACTGCCATTAGTTCTGATTCTTTTTCCATTGCTGATATTTCAGTGTTTAACAAGCTGCTCCCCATTCTGAGTGCGTATTGTATCTTAAATTTCATTATTTTTATATATTAAAAGAAGATTAACTCTCACAATACCTTCTGATTATCTTTTTGTGGGCAAGTTATCTTTTTGGTGACAGAATAAAATGAATTCAGAGCATAGGACATAAAATATAGCTAATTTGCCATGTGAGTGGCAGTCGAGAGCTCTAATCTGTGGGTTTTGTGAGTTTGCCAACAGAAGACAAGTTAGCAACACCATGGATGATCAGTAAGTTTGTGAAAGAACTGGGATTGAACTGAATATATGGAAAGGTTGGAGCACTTTTTCTTTGCCTCATCTGCAATCTGTTTTGAAAAAGCATTCAATTCTCTTGACTCTGGAGGGTAAAGACTTACAAGCTAGTGAGAAATGTAGTTACTCTTTGGAAGCCGGAGGACATTTCATTTGCAGTTTTAGATCAGCATGTTCAGAATCACCACAGTCCTAAGCCCTCGGTGATTGTTCAACGTTTCAAGTTTCATAAATTTTCAGAAGACGAGACAGTGTGTCATTAACGTTGTTGCTGATTTATGCCAGCTCTCTGAACATTGAGTTTGGGGAAGTTTTGGAAGAGATGCTTCGAGCCAGACTAGTTTGTGGCATTAACAAGGATGATGGAACTGCGGGAAAGTGGAACTGATTCACTTCAGATCAGCCATGATCTTATTGAATGGCGGGGCAGGCTCGAAGGGCTAGGTGGCCTACTCCTGCTCCTATTTCTTATGTTCTTATGATATTCAGTGGTGTTTGTTGGGAGAAACCACATTTACCTTCAAGAAGATTCTAGAAATTTTGCAGGGCATGGAAATGACTTCCAGTCATGCAAAAGATATTCAGAAGACCATTGGCGCCACGCAGGCAGGTGCACCGTATAAAGTAAAGAAAGAGGCTGCAAGTAAAAAGATGAAGACAGTGGAGTGTTTTAGGTATGGACAGTCACACTATGTAAATCATTGCAAGTTTATGGATGCCGTTTGTCACCGTTGCAACAAGAAGGGCTAGCTAGCTAAGAAATGCTAAGGTGCTAAGAGCAAGTTGAAGGCTCAGCTGAGGACTTCAAAGGTAAGGAAGCCTCAATCGACGATGCATCCTTGGAAAGGGCAGACCAGGCAGAGGAGGACACTTACAACATGTTTAATATGTGTGCAGAGCCTATTTATGCTACAGTGGAGATTGATGGTAAACAAATCGCGATGGAGGTGGACAACCTCTGCATCAGTAATCAGTGAGGAGACCTTCAGGAATACTTGGAGCTCTAAGCAGGCACCAGACCGTAGAGGAATCAAACTTCGGATGTACAGCAGTGAGACTGTATCATTGCGTAGCGCGTTAGAGGTGCAAATTGAAAACAGCCAAGGAGCAAGAGCATGGCTTCTGGTGGTAAAAAGGCATGGTCCCAGTGTAAGAAGTTTCAAAACACCAGGTTAAAGTCCAACCAGTTTATTTGATAGTAAACCCACAAGCTTTCGGGGTTTGCCCCTTTGTCAGGTGAGTCACAAGGGACAAAATTGTGAGACTTCTTACTGTGATTACCCTAGTCCAATGCCGGCATCTCAACATCATGGTCCCAGTGTACCAAAGTATGACCAACTCAGGAAAATTCAGTTGAATTGGGGTGAGATAAATTATACAAAAGTGACAAAGGATATCATTCAGTAATATTCTGAGGTTTTCAAAGACAGACTGGGTTCTTGCAGAGCACTGCAGTAAAGTTATTCTTAGATCCTTAGCCTATTCCTTGCTGTGTCAGTCACAGGATTGTGCCCTCTAAAAGGCAAAGTGGAGGAGTAGTTGGAGCAGCTGCAGAGGTGAGGAATGATGAGTTCATTCAGTTTTTACATTGGGCAGCTTCGATTGTTCCTGTTCTTAAAAGTGATGGTACTTTGGCGGGGCAAAGTTCAATACAGATATATGGGGGATGTATTTTACACAGGGTTGTGGGGGCCTGGAATGCACTACCAAGCAGAGTAGTCTAGGCAGACACGCTAGAATTATTTAAGACTTATCTAGATAGCCACGTGAGCAGACTGGGAATAGAGGGATACAAATGGATGGTCTAGTTAGGAACACATGATCGGTGCGGGCTTGCAAGGCTGAAGAGCCTGTTCCTGTGCTGTGTTGTTCTTTGTATTGTGTGCATAAGTGGGGAGTACAAACTTGCCATTAATCAGGTTTCCAAGCTGAATGTTTACCCATTGCAAAGGTGATCTGTTTTCAATTCTTGCTGGGGGCAAGACATTTTGAAAACTGGGCATGAGTCAGGCATATCAGCAACTCTTGCTAGAGGAAGATTTGAAGCAGTAAATGACAATCAACAACCGTAAAGGGTTGTTCAAGCATAATTGTTTGGCTTTTGGTGTATTCTGTATTCTAGCGACCTTGCATTTTCTAGTCTAGCAATCTTGCAAAGGACAATGGACAAACTGTTGCAGTCTACTTGGATGACATTTTAATTATGGGTAAGACCGAGGAGGAGCACCTCAGCCATCGGGGTTGATTTTTAAAAAGATTTTCAGAAGTTGGGTTGGATCCAAAGAGGAGCAAGTGCATTTTTCAGGCAGAATATGGAGTATTGAGGCCTCAATCTCTGCAAAATGCTTATCTCTTGTGGAAGGGAAAGTTTGAATGATTAAGCGCCTAGAAATGTGGCCAAGTTCAGGTCATTTGTAGGTTTGATAACATAGAAACATAGAAAATTGGATCAGGAGTAGACCATTTGGCCCATTCATTTTAATCATGGCTGATCATCTAACTCAATAGCTTGATCTAGTTCGCTGACAAAAGCTAATCATGGGAATTCACAGTTGAATAAAGAAGATATAGCTATTGTGAAATGATGGAAGGATTCCATTAGTACCTCTATGATCGTTCGTTCACCATATGTACCGAATACAAGCCGTTGAGTCTTTTGAGCGAGATTAAAATATATTCCTTCCATGGCCTCAGTAAGAACACAGTGCTGGGTGCTTACATTGTCAGTGTACCAATACAATATTGTGCACAGAGCAGAGAAGGATAATGTTATTCATTGGGTCGCCTCCTTTTATTGGATTTGCCAACCCAGGTATTGTCTGCTCCCGAGATGATTTTCTTAATATGGAGATTTGCTCCATCTCCAGCGAGTGCTAAGCAAATCAAGCAGTAGGCAGCCAGAGATCCTATTCTGTCACAAGTTAAAAAAATTATGATGTGAGAAAGGCCAACTATCACAGAAGATGGGCTCATTCAGGTGCCCCTTGAGTCAAAAGTCCGTGTGATATTGGTCTGTGTTTTGTGGGATTCCGGTTCGTGATGCAGATTCCCAATGAAAACTGAAAATTTAAGTTGAGCCTTTAAAAGCCCCAGTCGAACGTTTAACTAAATTAATATGACCACAAACATTTAAAATTTCAATTTATATGGATTGATTTTGTAATAATCTTATGCAAGGCCAGTCTTCCATCACCAATCACTCTTTATTTACAGTGTGTTCGTAAAGCTATTCAGCAGCTCCAGCGTGCAGGTCAGCCCCGAGTCTAGCGGCCACTGGCTTGAGTGGAACCGGCTGGGTTAAACCCCCTAATGCTCCTTTCCTACTGGGGGAGCCTCCATTCGCCTAATGGGGAGCTCATATTCTACAAGGCCCACTGCGAAATCTATTAATCTCCTGTGGCCATCATAACAATTTTAGTTTCTGGTAACATTCTTATTTTGGATTTGTAAAAAATGTCAAGCATTTAAATGTCTCCTGGAACACTTATTCAGTATTAAAGAGCATGCCAAGAGTTTGGGAATATCTCACTTTTTCCATTTTTTTCCCCAGTTTACATTGAAAGTAAAGAAGATTACGCAAGACAAGTATTTAAAATAATTGTACATGATGTATTTTTGGCGATGGCGTTACCTAGCTTGGGTAATGGGGTCATGTTCAGCGTTTGTGTTCATTTTTGCTAGAAGTTTAAGAACTGTGGGTACAAACTTAGATTGTTTTATTAAAGTGCCCAATGTATTTTTATTTCCTGTAAGTAATTGATTTAAAATTTCTAAATGATTCATGCTTGTCTAAGCGTGACCTTTTCTTTAAATGCTAAAAAATTGCAAAGAGCAAGCTGATGAACATAAGTTGTAATTTATGTTCATCAGCTTGCTATTCTGATTGGCGGTTGGTGACTAGTGGAGTGCCCCAGGGATCGGTGCTGGGGCCTCAACTGTTTACCATTTATATAGATAATCTGGAGGAGGGGGCTGAGTGTAGGGTGTCGAAATTTGCTGATGACACGAAGATAAGTGGAAAAGCAAATTGAGCGGAGGGTGTGGAAAGTCTGCAGAGGCTCAGCGAGTGGGCGAGGACCTGGCAGATGGAGTACAATGTTAGCAAGTGTGAGGTTATCCACTTTGGCAGGAATAATAGTAGGAGGGATTACTATTTAAAGGGCGAAAAGCTGCAGCATGCTACGGTGCAGAGGGACCTGGGGGTCCTTGTGCATGAGTCGCAAAAACCCAGCCTGCAGGTGCAGCAGGTGATCAGGAAGGCAAATCGGATGCTGGCCTTTATAGCGACGGGGACAGAATATAAAAGCAGGGAGGTCTTGCTGCAACTGTACAGGGCACTGATGAGGCCGCAGCTGGAGTACTGTGTGCAGTTTTGGTCGCCGCACTTGCGCAAGGATATTTTGGCCTTGGAGGGAGTGCAGAGGAGGTTCACTAGGCTGATGCCGGAGATGAGAGGGTTGGACTATGAAGAGAGGCTGAATAGACTGGGTCTGTACTCGTTGGAGTTTAGAAGGATGAGGGGGGATCTTATAGAGACGTATA
This sequence comes from Carcharhinus amblyrhynchos, assembly GCF_965287045.1. Lineage (NCBI taxonomy): Eukaryota > Metazoa > Chordata > Chondrichthyes > Carcharhiniformes > Carcharhinidae > Carcharhinus > Carcharhinus amblyrhynchos. The sequence goes on along the minus strand of NC_137351.1, from coordinate 33,023,839 downwards.
AGTTAATGAAGGGGATGGATAGGGTGGAGGTAGAGAGATTCTTCCCGCTCAGAAAGGACAGCAGGACTAGAGGGCACAGCCTCAAGATAAGGGGGGCGCAGTTTAGAACGGAGTTGAGGAGGAACTTCTTCACTCAAAGTGTGGTGAATCTCTGGAATTTTCTGCCCGTTGATGTGGTGGAGGCTACCTTGCTAAATATATTTAAGACACGGATAGATAGGTTTTTGGTAGGCAAGGGAATTAAGGGTTATGGGGAGAAAGCGGGAAAGTGGAACTGATGCACTTCAGATCAGCTATGATCTTATTGAATGGCGGGGCAGGCTCGAAGGGCTAGATGGCCTACTCCTGCTCCTATTTCTTATGTTCTTATGTAATTTTTTGGGGGGTTTTTGTTGCTCAGTTAGAAACACCAGTGTATGTTTTTCTAATATATGCTATCCTAAAGCCAACACACTGTACTTTCAGAGAAGGAGCAGGCCATTGGAGTTTGCTCTGCCAATAGAAGGGCGTCTAAGTACTCTTCTCCCACTCGAGCATTGAAATCACTACGAATGATGAGTTTGTCCTGGTGAGGTTCTCCACAAATTATCTTGCTGGTATGATTCAGCTCAGAAACTCCAAGTGTTTTCTGAAGCCCACCTGGATCGTAAGTTTTGTACTTTGAATTTGGCTAGGATAAGCATGATGTGTTTCTTTTCAGGCATGATTCACCTGACCCATCAAGGAGCTTTTATCAAACAAAGTTTATTTAAGAATATAGTTACCATGTATGGAAAGAAAATTATCAATAACTTGTATCAATTACAAAAAAAACAGAACGACTAGGATAATGTATAACCCTTAACAAATATATTGAAATTGTTCCAATCAAACAAGAACTTCCCATAGGCAAAAACCCGTTCCACAGGTTTAACACAGCAAGGACTAGTGCTCACAAGACACTGGGACTGAGTCCTTTGCATGAATACTGCAGTTCTTTTGAGGCACACGCTGACAGGTTTGGAGTCATAACAACTTCCCAGAATATCGGCGAGGCTCTGGTTGAGCCACCAACAACAGATTCCCTACTCCAGAAAGGCAAGAAGCCTTGCTTTCAGCTAACCAGCAGAATTTCCAAAAGTAGGGAGAGAGGGAGAGAAAAACATTTCTTTCCAGCTTGATGTCTCTTCTAAATTAAACTGCTGCCAGCCAAAACACTAAATGAAACTTGTAAATTCACTAGGAAGGGAAAAAAAAACTGTGCAAAACACATGACCTTCTTCCTAATAATGTAGGGTCATAAAGGATCCCAAAGTAAAAATAAACAAACCCATTTAAGTAGCGGTAAAAGGACTTCTACACACAACTCGGCAACACTGAGAGCTGCATTTAAAATTTGATTTTAAAATAAGCTCTTAAAGGCACACTAATGTCACACTGAATTCATCATAGAATGCTTCCTTAATGTTGTCTATATGTCATTGTTGAAGCAAAGGCGCAAGTGAGTGTTGCATGCTGGTTCCTGGCAAGATTTAAATGAAGAACCATGAGTCGATTGCTAATCCCCATGGGAGGTCAGTCAAACTTGCATATGAGTTCAGATCAAATGGCAAAAGCCGTGCTGCAACATTGAGACTGGTTCTTGGACATTCCAATCCAATAGAATGTGCAACCTGCACCAACCTTATCAAATTGAGACCCCTAAGTGAGCCTAGTTTTGCTTTGCGTGGCTAGATGCTCTAGCTGCCCAACATACTGGCTATGGAGGCTGTTCTGTGCTCCAGTCTCATTGTTGTTTAGAACTGTTCTGACAGTCCATGAATCAAGCTTCATAAGAACATGATTACTCATTATCATTATATTCTGATTGTGGTAAATGGATGACCAGCCAGGAGTAGTAATTTGACCGGTGCAAAGAATGCACAGTAAGAAGTCTCTCAACACCAGGTTAAAGTCCAACAGGTTTATTTGATAACACAAGCCACTAGCTTTCGGAGTGCTGCCCCTTCATCAGGTGAGTGGGGTTTCAGTTCACAAACAGGGCATATAAAGACACAAACTCAATTTACAAAATAATGGTTGGAATGCGAGTCTTTACAGCTAATCAGGTCTTAAAGGTACAGACAATGTGATTGAAGAGAGTGTTAAGGACAGTAAGTGAGGTTTTGCAAGCCCAGGCAAGTCGTGGGGGTTACAGATAGTGTGACATGAACCCAAGATCCTGGTTGAGGCCATCTTCATGTGTGCGAAACTTAGCTATCAGTCTCTGCTCAGCGACACTGTGTTGTCGTGTATTGTGAAGACCGCCTTGGAGAGCACTGACCCGAAGATCAGAGGCCGAATGCCTGTGACCGCTGAAGTATCCGCCAACAGGAAGAGAACACTCTTGCCTGGTGATTGTCGAGCTGTGTTCGTTCATCCGTTGTTGTAGCGTCTGCATGGTTTCCCCAATGTACCATATCTTGGTACATCCTTTCCTGCAGCGTATCATGTGGACAATGTTGGCTGAGTTGCAAGTGTATATACCGTGTACCTGGTGGATGGTGTTGTCACGGGAGATGATGGCATCCATGGCGATGATCCGGGCGTGTCTTGCAGAGGTTGCTGTGGCAGGATTGTGTGGCGACGTGGTCACTTCTTAAGGTTGGATAGTTTGCTGCAGATAGTGGTCTGTTTGAGATTGTACGGTCATTTGAAGGCAAGAAGTTGAGATGTGGGGATGGCCTTGGCGATATGTTCGTCTTCATTAATGACATGTTGAAGGCTCCGGCGAAGATGTAGCTTGTCCGCTCTGAGGAAGTACTGATGGTGTGAGACTTCTTACTGTGTTTAGCCCAGTCCAACACCGGCATCTCCATGTCATGGCAGAGAATGCAGGCATTGTTTAGGGTTCTTTTTCTCCCCCTTCCCTGGATAAGGGAGAGCATCACTGCCTGAAAGTCTACTCTGTCATCTCAAGTAGATATGAGCTCCACATCTGCCCCAAATTGTGGAAAGTGACCATCACCTTCAGGCCACCCGTATGCAGGGTTATGACTGAAGATTGTAAGTAGTATCCCTAGATTATCACTACCCCATTGCCGCAAGGCTTAGTATGTCTGATGTTTTAGTTGATGACTTACTAAACAACCCTCACGTTGAATGTATTTAAGTGGGTAGAGTTTGCACAGAGCCTCTCCCAATCCCTCGTTCAAGGCAGCTAATAATACATTGCTGCAATGTGTGCCAAAACATAGCAGCTGAAGGGATACAGGTTTGATATTGGAATTGTCCCCCTCCTAGAAGAGCAGGCTGAATAGCCACATCTACCCTGCCATCACCATCCAGCCCATTGGCAGAATTGTGATCTTCTATACTGTCAGCTGGTGTATACCTTGCGAGCTAACCCATAGCTGGGAGTTTTCCACCAGAGTTACTTCCTCCTAGACAGATTGTAAATTAACGCTGACAAGCTTTACCAATCTGGAGTTGTCTGGTTTAGAGGCACCAAACACTTGCCTCATACCTCAGTCAAACAGGGACTGGAACATGAAGCTGGGCAGAAAGAGTTTGATTAGGAGAAGCTACTTGAGGAATTGACCATATGGGAACCTCAGCTCTCTTCACCATCCTAGTGGTTCCTAACCCTTGAACCCCAGACTGTCTTCCAGAAAGCAGACAAATTGAAAATAACATGGAAGTACCCTAGAGCTAAACATTGGTGCATTCTGGGTTAAGTTATTGTATGACAGAGAGACCTCAAGGATGTGCGCTTTACTCACTGTGGTAGCAAGCAAGTTTAGTTTACTTATTATTGTCACAAGTAGGCTTACACTGCAAAGAAGTTACTGTGAAAATCTCCTAATTGCCACACTCCGGCATCTGTTCGGGTATACTGAGGGAGAATTTAGCATGGCTAGTGCACCTAACCAGCACACCTTTCGGACTGTGGGAAGAAACTGGAGCACCCAGAGGAAACCCATGCAGATACGGAGAATGTGCAGACTCCACACAGACGATGACCCAGGCTGGGAATCAAACCCAGGTCCATGGCGCTGTGAGGCAGAAGTACTAACCACAGCGTCACCATGCTGAACTGTACCTTTGGGATGTGGAATAGTGATCTGATCACTAGCGTGTCAGGAGTATTGTGCCTTTGAAGATAAGATTTAAGGCTCTTTGGCAATAAATGTGGGGGAGGCAAAGGCTAGTGGTATCATTGTTAGATTGTTAATCTCGAAACTCAGCTAATGCTCTGGTGACCTGAGTTCGAGTGGCACCACGGCAGGTGGTGAAATTTGAATTCAATTAAAAATATCTGGAATTAAGAATCTGCTGATTTTCATGAAACCATTGTCGATTTCGAAAAAATCCATCTGGTTCACTGATGTTCTTTAGGGACATTCTTACTTAGACTGGCATAATGTGTGACTCCAGAACCATAGCAATGTAGTTGACCCTCAACTACTCTTCAAGGGCAACTAGGGATGGACGATAAATGCTGGCCAACCAGCGATGTCTATGTTGCACGAATTAATAAAAATATCAGCTACTGATAAAAATTGACCTGAAGATTCTCCATGAAAGTCTGTGATCAGTCTATGGCATGAAACCTCAAAATTTAGCACTGTTAAATGTCAGTCATGTGGTTCTCATGAAGGATTCCTGCAATGAGGGCAAAGAGGACATTCCAAATTTAGGAATAAAGACAATCTGAAAGCCAACCTTGGGGCTTGCAAGCTGAATCTCAATACAATGGGAAAAAGCAACCTTGGACAGACCAAAATGGGTCAACGCTATTCAGGATAAAATATCTATCTTAATCGTCACCCCATCCACCATACTAAACATTCACTCCCTCCAACAATGACACAAGGTAGGAGCAGCGTGTGCCATCTGCGAAAAGCATGGCAGCAACAGTACATTCCGATCCCAAAACCCACACTAGGAATGACATCACAAGCATGTGTCCTTCCAGGCCATGCAGCATCCTGACTTTGGTCTATATTGTCATCCCACACCATCCTGGCTCACTGGACAATTCTCTGGATGTACCTACCCCTCATAAACTGCTATAGTCAGTGCCAACTTCTCAAAGGTAACTTGAAGTTGGCAGTAAAAAAACAGCTTTGCCAGTGGTGCTCACATCCATGGGCAAATTTTAAAAATGAGGTTACAAATACCATGGGTGTGCAAAAGTTATTCAACTGTGGAATGACTACAAAATTCCTCTCATAATAAATGTGCTGCTGTTTGTGTTTGTTTCAAATGTTATACTTTTCTGACGTTTTTCATATATTTTGGACAGGTTAAAATTGTCACGCTTACAAAAGTATAACAACTTTCAAACTGAGAACATTTAGGCCTGGCATGATTGAAATTGTGTGGTAAGAAATGGTGTAAGATGGTAATTCTATTCGCCCAGCCAATACCCGGTGATCAGCTAGGTGACAAGTCTTTTCTCAATTTGCTACTTCAATAGATTGAAAGTTTTGATTGCAATATATTTTTCCTTAGACTGGAATTTGACGATGAAGATGGAGAAGGACCTAGCAAATTTTCAAGGTAGGTGAATTGGGGGACTGCAAGTATTGAAGCATGTGCCATGTAATGCCAAAACCAAATTGCCCAGTACATTATGGGCAGTTTTACTGGTATTTCACCTGAAATGGGAAGCTCCTTTTTAATATAAAGTGGTCTTTTTTACTGTGATCACCAAGTGGGTCAAGAATAAATAAAGATGTGGTGAACCTAGATGTAGGTTCAGGAGAGCCACCAAACAGAATTTGATACCGAGAGACTTGAGGAAATGTCAGGCCATCTGCTCAAGGTGGTAGGTGAGTTAATGGCTAGGGAGTGAGCTTGATGGTGGGGACTTATGTTCTTATGTTCTTATGACTGAAGACTTGGCTTCTGTCTTTCCAATATTGGAGAAAATTCCTGCTCGTTCAGTACTGCATCAGGAAAGTAGTGTGACAAATCTGAGGTGGTGGAGTGTTGGTGCTGTTGAAATCTGTGTGGAACTGATGTGTTTTCAGATGTCATCTCTGAAAGACAATATATAGATAAGATAGCTGAGGGGACTAAGGATAAATCCTTGGACACTCCAGAGGTCATAGTGCAAGTGCAGGTTAGGGTTTTGTTGCCTCACAGCCAGAGAATTACCTGCAATGGTTCCCTTTCGCATGCCCTGCTATTTGTTATATCCTTTCCCTCAGTGACATTTTCTGAAAGTACGTGAGTTCTGTCTCTCATTGTGCCAGTTGTCTGAGACTGTGCCAGACTGTTGGCAATCTGTGTTCCCAAGATGAGTTCCATCATTACTGCCATGTTTGTCATGTTGCTTGGCTAAATGCCTGCCTCTGTTCACCTGCAGAAATCCTTATCCGTGCATCTCTTACTTAAAGACTTGAGTGTTCCAGTGCAATACCGGCCATTCCACTGGCAAAATTTGAGGTTACTAAAACTCTGCTGCCCATGTCCAAACTTGCACCAAGTCCATCATTCCTATGCTTGCTGAGCTACGTTAACTCTCACTTAAGCAAGGCCCAAATGTTTCATCTTTGTTTTCAGTTTACTCTGGATTCACTTGTCTCTCTTGCTGCAATCTTCTTCAGCCCCACAAATCCCTTGTCCAATTCTGGTCTCTTGAGCATCCCTGATTTTAACTGTTTTCACCATTGGCGGCTATGTCCTCAGCTGCTAAGGCATGACACTTTAGAATTCCCTCCCTAAACCATTCTGTGTCTCTGCCTCTCTACCTCTCCTTCCTTCCTTTAAAATGCTCACCAAAACCAACCCCTTTGACCAAGCTTCTGATGACCTGTCCTAAATCTTATGTGGCTGTGTCAGATTTAGTTTTGTAACGCTCCTGTGAAATGCTGCGGGGTACTTTAAAGGCACTATATAAATACAGGTCATAAGAACATAAGAAATAGGAGCAGGAGTAGGCCATCTAGCTGCTCAAGCCTGCCCCACCATTCAATAAGATCGTGGCTGATGTGAAGTGGATCAGTTCCACTTTCCCACCTGCTTCCCATGACCCTTAATTCCCTTATCGATCAGAAATCTATCTACCCGTGACTTAAACATGTTCAACGAGGTAGCCTCTACTACTTCAATGGGCAGAGAATTCCAGAGATTCACTACCTTCTGAGAGAAGAAGTTCCTCCTCAACTCTGTTCTAAATTGCACCCCAACCCCCCGGCTCCCCCACCTTATTTTGAGGCTGTGTCCTCTAGTTCTGGAAAGAAAGAGATTCTAGAAAGAATCTTTCTACTTCTACCCTATCTAGTTCCTTCATTATCTTATATGTCTCCATAAGATCCCCCCTCAGCCTTCTAAACTCCAATGAGTACAGGCCCAATCTACTCGATCTCTCCTTATAAGCTAATACCCTCATCTCTGGTATCAACCTGGTGAACCGTCTCTGCACTCCCTCCAAGGCCAATATATCATTTCGCAAATAAGTGGACCAAAACTGCGCACAGTACTCTAGTTGCGGCCTCACCAGTGCCTTGTACAGTTGTAGGAGGACCTCCCTGCTTTTATATTCTATCCCCCTCGCTATAAAGGCCAACATTCCATTCGCCTTCTTGATCACCTGCTGCACCTGCAGACTGAGACTTTGTGATTCATGCACAAGGACCCCCAGGTCCCTCTGCCCAGTAGCATGTTGTAATTTTTCACCATTTAAATAATATTCCATTTTACTATTATTTCTTCCAAAGTGGATAACCTCACATTTGCCAACATTATACTCCATCTGCCAGGTCCTTGCCCACTCACTCAGCCTATCCAAATCTCTCTGCAGACTTTCTGCGTCCTCCACGCAATTTGCTTTTCCATTCATCTTCGTGTCATCAGCAAACTTTGTTACCCTACAGTCAGTCCCCTCCTCCAGATCATCTGTGTATGATAAACAGTTGAGGCCCCAGCATCGATCCCTGCGGCACGCCAGTTATTCACCAACTGCCAACCAGAAAAGCACCCATTTATTCCAACTCTCTGCTTCCTGTTAGATAGCCAATCCTCAATCCACGCTAACACTTTACCCCTAATTACCCTAATCTTCTGCAGCAACCTTTTGTGAGGCACCTTATCGAACGCCTTCTGGAAATCTAAGTACACCACATCCATCGATTTCCCCTCTGTCAACCGCACTAGTCACATCTTCATAAAAATCCAGTAAATTTGTCAAACACGACTTCCCCTTCGTGAATCCATGCTGCGTCCATTTGATCGAACCATTCTTTTCCAGGTGTCCTGCTATTTCTTCTTTAATGATGGATTCCAGCATTTTCCCAACTACGGACGTTAAGCTAACCGGCCTGTAGTTACCCGCCTTTTGTCTACTTTTTTAAACAGCGGCATAACAGTAGCTGTTTTCCAACCAGCTAGCACTTCCCCAGAGTCCAGTGAATTTCGATAAATAACTACTAACGCATCTGCTATTACTTCTGCCATTTCTTTCAGTACCCTGGGATGCATTCCATCCAGGCCCGGGGACTTGTCTACCTTTAGTCCCATTAGTCTACCAGGCACTGCTTCTTTAGTAACAGTAATTGTATTAAGGACCTCACCTCCTACCAATTCTCGATCGTTAATATTCGGTAAGCTATTTGTGTCCTCCACCATGAAGACCGACGCAAAAAACTTATTTAAAGTCTCAGCCATTTCCTTGTTTCTCACTATTAAATCCCCACTCTCGTGGGGACCCTCCGAGGGTCCAGCATTCACTCTCGCCACTCTTTTCCTTTTTATATATTTGTAAAAACCTTTACTATCATTTTTTATATTTTGAGCTAGTTTAATTTCATGATCTATCTTTCCTTTCTTTATCGCTTTCTTAGTCGCTCTTTGTTGTTTTTAAAATCATTTCCAATCTTCTAATTCCTCACTATTTTTGGCCACTCTCTACGCATCAGATTTTAATTTAATACTCTCTTTTATTTCCTTCATTATCCACAGCTGGTTATCCCTTTTCTTACAGTCCTTCTTTATCACCGGAATATATTTTTGCTGAGTACTGAAAAAAATCTCCATAAAAGGTTATTGCTGTTGTTGTACGTGCGATAGTTAACCTATTCTTTGGATGATGATTTGAGGCTTGCGTATGAAGGCCGAAGTAAAGGTGGAACCATGGGTGACATGAGTTGACCTTGTGGGCTTTTGTGGAGATGCCATTAGAAATTTAGTAAGATTAACAATTTGTAAATTCTGGAATCTATTTGCAAATTATCAAAGTACACATCCTTTGTCTTGACATTTTGCACTTTTCTGGATTGGTGGTATTAGACCTGTAATACTGTCCACTTAAATACAGTAAGTGTAGGATCTAAGCACAGAAGACCTTTTGTTCCTCCCTGTATTTGTATTGTTAGAAAATGTGATTAGTGTAGAGTGGAGGAATAGGAGCAACTCTGAAAGCATTCTGTTTCATGGGCTGGAATTTTACATCCACAACAACCATTCCCCCCCAGTCCCCGTTCCCCCAAATCCACTTAGCAACAAGTTGGGAAGCAGTTGGAAATGGCAGGTGAGGAGGGGAAACACCATGCCCATTAGCTACCTGCTTCTGCTGGAATTTTACCAGCAGCTTCCTGCAGCCTGTCTGACCTTGGGACAACTGAGGGCCTTTAGTGGTCAGTTAGGGCTGCAGGGCATATTCCTGCTCCCCAGTCCTATGTTCCTGGATTAAAATACCAGTCAAATACCAATGACAATGTGGTGCCCATACCAGGTAACCGTGATAGTCTGGAGGTGCTAGCCTGGGCATCCTGTGGCCCATAGCCCCTGGGGCTATATAATGCCTGTACATGTTTTTTCCCCTTGCCCCATTGATCACGACTCCCACCTCACTAGCGTTGATTGCCCCCTTTTCTTGGTGTCTGATTCCAGCAGCGATCTTCACCGTGGAATAGCTTCAGTCCCCGCAGTGGCCACTGACCCAGTGCTGCTTCTGAGAGTGGAGAACTGCTGGGCATCGGATTGGCCGGCAGCTCCCAAGGGCAGTTTTTTTTTTATTTTTGCAAAAATGTAGTTTATTCATAAAATCTAAAAGACGCCTTACAAAACATTTCAGATTGTTCTTACAATAAAGTATGATGATATTCAGATTTTCTCCAGAGACTGAGATTCAGAACATTACAAACATTTCAATACCGAGGGTAAAATTCTTCTCAAATTATATACACCTATCATGTTGCACTTTGATCTGCTTCAGTACATTTGCCTAGACTTACTACATCTGTAAAATTATAAAGCCAATGCTGAGAATGGACTGGGCAAATCATAGAATCCCTACAGTGCAGAAGAGGCCATTTGGCTTATCGAGTCTGCATGGACTCTCTGACAGAGCATTTTATCCAGGCCCCATACATTTAGCATGGCTAATCCATCTAACCTATGCACCTTGGGGCACTAAGGGGCAATTGAGCATGGCCAATCCATCTAACCTGCTGGATTTTGAATCAGTGGTCTTGTTACGAAGTGGAGTGTTCCGATGGTTTTGCCTCAACACCATGTATAATGTTCTCCCAGTTCTTTGTGTACCATGCTTGATTATTGACTATAAAGAGGTGCATAAATTCAGCATACACAGAGGCATTCCTTGTTTATATCTTTTTAAGATTTTCAAATTAATTTGTTAAACGTATTTCTTTTATTATTCAATGTTCTTTTATAACCAAAGCGTACGTGTTAAATGCTTATATACCTCTCCATCATGATATTATTCTGATGGCGGTTTCTAATTCTAAATATTATATCTTTGAGCATATAGTTTTGTACTTATCATGCAGTGATTGTTGTTCTTGCTAACATGCAATGTATGTAGCTTTGTTTTTAGTTCCTGTTGAGTTGACTGCCTTTTTGTTTTGTAGGTATGCAGTTCAGATCCTTGATGATAAAGAAAAAGGTACAAGGTAGGAGTGACCCTAATGGGTTTAGCAATGAGCCAAAGCAAACCGTTTCATCCTGTTCCCACAAAGCCAACTCACTCTTTTTTAGCGTAGAGTTGATTTTGCTTCCAGGTTAGATGATGACTACATTGCTGATGACAAGAAAAGTTGGACAGGTAGGAAAAAGCAAAAGGCATCCAAAGCAATTTTAATATCTTCTTAAATTTGGTTGAGGTCTGCATTTCTTATAAATGGGAAACATACAGCCGTTATTTTGATGTGTGAGGTAAGGAAAACTTAAATGCTCTCTAATCACATGACATTGCCTTTTGTCATCAATATAAATGTGATTATATTTATTGAATTACCCTTTGTATGCTAATAGAACCTGACCAAGTCTCTTTAAAGGCGTAAAGATATATATCATCAGTGTTTCTGTGAGCATATAACAGGAGGAATTATGATTTTTCGGTTGATTTTTTGACGTATCATGCAGTGCCTTTTTTTTTACAACATATAAAGATATTATACTTTATGTGCAGCATGCAAATTTTGGTGGGTTGCATTTGGTTATTTGTCAAAGGGATTTTATGAATTAATTAGAATAATTTCTTGATCTCTGCTGACTATCTTGAACTGAATAATTTCTATGAAAAAATTTTGGCGTTTTTACTGTAGAATCCAGATAGGAATGGCACATCAGCTTGACTTAGTCATTAGCACAGATGCCTCTGGTTCTAAAAGCTGTGGGTTTAAGACTCAATCTAAGGCATGAATATATTCTGGGCTGACTTTTCAGTTACTGAATTCTGCATTGCCAGGAACCCTTTGAATGTTGTTAAACTGAGGTTTTGTCTGCCTTTCCCTGTGTTGGCACCATGTGGAAATGGGCCAGAGAGTTTTTCTGAAATGCAACAATTCTGCCTTAAACAGTTCCACCAAAACAGGTTAATTTGTCATTTTTCTTCCTTTTATTTCAAATGGATTTTGCTACGTATGGTGTTTTTGCCTACACAACAGCCATGCATTCATAGCCATTCATTATACGGGTAGTTGTTTGAAAGTTGTGATGTGAAGCAAATAAATGTGGGTTTTGTTTACTGGCTTTCATGAACTGCTTTCTAAGCAAAAGTCTGCTTTATATAAACTTCTCCATTTCATTTAATTTTTGAGGTGGTTTACAATACTGTTCTAAAAATGAAATAGATTAATCATGCGCACAGAAGATGTGGTGTACAGTCTAATGGGATACAAAGTGTACCTGTGAGTTATAGACTCTGTTACCGTTGATGACAGTCATCACAGTTCAGTACTCATTCAATTTACCTGAAGGCAATTTTGTTTGTCACATAGAATAATGTTCTGGTATAAAAATCAAGACGTTTATTACAAAAAGTTCTGAGAATTTGGTGGAGGATCAATATAATGTAATAGTGAACTAGTTCAGCCAATTGTTGAAATAAATGGATGGAAATGTAGTGTGTGAGGAGAAAGCGCATTTGCCAGTATTTCTGTAAAATTGTAAAGTTGCTTATGCAAAATTATGAAAGTCAATAATTTTTTTTAAATTATGTTGTTTACATGCTTCATTTGTATAGGGAATTAGGCATTCTGAAGTAAGTACAATACAAATCAGAAATATGCAAATACTTTCATTTAGAACAAGTTGATGATTTAACTGTCAGTTACGCAATTTCGTGAAGTGCTTTTCATGTTTAAAGAGAAATCAGCTTGATGTCTGTTACAAATTTTTAGAGCTGCCATAGAAATTCTCACATGTTCATTGGCACAAGTTGCTTCCATAAGTGGACCTCATGCTGTTTATGTTAGTTTGCACTACCAAATGCCTCTCTCTGTGATTGTTTCATCCTCCTGGTTTACACTAGTCACAGTAAGAAGTCTCACAACACCAAGTTAAAGTCCAACAGATTTATTTGGTAGCAAATGCCCCCAGCTTTCAGAACGCTGTTCCTTTGTCAGGTGAATGGGAGAACTCCCACTCACCTGACGAAGAAGCAGCGCTCCGAAAGCGAGTGGCGTTTGCTACCAAATAAACCTGACGGACTTTAACCTGGTGTTGTGAGACTTCTTTCTGTGTTTACCCCAGTCCAATGCCGGCATCTCCACATCATTACACTAGTCATACAGACAGGGCAGCATATACTTGCATATGCATTTCCCCAATCTTTCAGTAGGTGGAACTGATGAACTCTCTGGTAAGACAAAATAGATGATTAAATCAAGAAGTGGTTTATACTCAAGTTATGTGTGACTGAGCAAAAATAGAAATTCTAGACTTTATTTAACAACACAACATAGCAAAAAAGAACTGTAGTATCTGGGATAGCAAATTAAATGTTCCCTTTTTGCTTTATTTCCCTGGGGGTCTGCATCTAGCTGAGAAAACTAAATTCCTCGGTCAAGTGAAGACCTTTCCATTAAAGTCCATTAGGCTTGACTGACCGTGAATATGTACTTCTGCCATTATCCTTGATTCTAATGCTAGGAAGCAGATCACCCTGACAACTAGCTTGCTGAGCTCAAACGAATCAAGTTATTTCAGCTAGGATAGGAGTGAATGACAACTGAAATGTCAGATCTTGCTTTCATTATCTGGAGCATGCTGGTTGAGACATTTTGTCTGGGTTCTATATATAGTCAAGTCCTGCTGTCCTCTTAATTTAACCTTTTGAGAGGTTTCTTTAATTTCAGCTTTATTAACGCTATGGCTCTACCATGTCAGTGTAGCTGGGAAACCTGAAACAAGATAGTGTCACTGAAATAATTTACTGGCAGATGTAACTGGATTGTCTTTCCATTTTGTAATTTTGCTTAATAGTTTATCACTATTCTAAATGATACTATGTTATAATCTGCAGAGAGAATCACAGTGAAATTGAGAGACGGCGCCGAAATAAGATGACTGCCTATATCACAGAATTGTCTGACATGGTGCCAACGTGCAGTGCTTTAGCACGTAAACCCGATAAACTGACCATTCTACGCATGGCTGTCTCACATATGAAGTCTTTAAGGGGAACAGGCAATACTTCCACTGATGGTGCTTATAAGCCTTCGTTCCTAACAGAAAAGGTTAGTGTTGGAATTAGAAAGTCTACTAAAAGTAAGGTGGTGAATCCTGAAACTGCTGAGAAAAGAGTTGGCATTTCCTTTTTGTACAATTAAATCCTGTCATATGCATCTATTTAGCTAAGTGCAATGTAAGCTGAACACAATATGTTTTTCAAGTTGGAACACTTAGTTGAAATTAAATTTACCACTCTTTAATGAATGTAATGAAAACAATGGATAACCAAAAAGTCATTTGTTCTATTCCTGATCTTTAATGAGCTGCTAATCTCATCCATGGCTCCAAAGAGTGAGGATGGATCTGCGAGTTTGAGCAACTGTGTCAAATACTGCAGAAAAGTTAGCATGATCAAGTAGAGATGTGTCAATCAAACCTATAAAGATATGACTTTGGCCAAGACTGTCGTCCTTTGGAAAGAGTAGAAACTGGGATGAAAGGAATTTAACAATGTGTTTGGAAGCATTGGGTGTGTAGCTGGGAGGTAATAGCACGTTCAAAGTGTGCCCTCCATGCACTGCAAGAATGGACTGACAAAGGGTCACAGGAAAACAATTGCATAAAAAAGCAGGTTTTTTTTGTCAGAAAGTTTATCTTGATGTCATGATCCTAGATCCAATGTAACCATTCCCAAACATTAAGGGTCTTTGATGCTCTTAAGTGTCATAATGTCCCATAGATGTTTATTTGTATTCCGTCTCAAGCATTTAATTTAGTTTCAAAATATTTGGTATTCTCTGTCATCACTTTGAACTTGATTGTCGGAATTCTAACACCCTGCCTGCCATGGAATTGGAGTGGGCAAGGGGTGGACAGCGGAAATGTCGGTTGACCTCGGGCAAGAATTTCCAGTCTTACTTGAGTGAAGCTGTAAAATCCCCACTGTGTAAAAAAACCTATTTGGAAGGAAAATCGTTGCATGCTGGGGTGGCACAGTGGGTCAGCACTGCTACCTCACAGCGCCAGGGACCCGGGTTCGATTCCCGGCTTGGGTCACTGTCTGTGTGGAGTGTGCATGTTCTCCCCGTGTCTGCGTGGGTTTCCTCCAGGTGCTCTGGTTTCCTCCCACAGTCTGAAAGACGTGCCGGTTAGGCGCATTGAACAGGCGGCGGAGTGTTGCGACTGTGTGGATTTCACAGTAACTTCCTTGCAGTGTTAATGTAAGCCTTACTTATGACTAATATATAAACTTTGAAATTCTGAGTACAAATAAAAATTCCAGAGCAGCACATACTTCCAAACAAAACTCTGCTGCCATCCTTGACAAAGAAGCAGCCTAACACATTAATTGATATGCCATTGTGCTATCTTAGATGGATTAACAGCCCTTGAGGGAACTCTAATGACGGAAAAGGTTATGATATCTGTGGCCCACCAAGGAGATGTCTGTTCTTTGTGAAACTAATAGAAACTGAGCAATTATCATTTCTAATGTGCATCTGGTTCGTTGATATGAGAACTCACACAAGGGTCCAAGTGATTTGACGAGGGTAATTCTTGTTTTTATCAGTTATGCCCTGTAGTGGAATTACCTTTAGAATAGGTAACATACGTAAGGTCATTTTTTGCAGTTCACAGAAATTTGCATGTTGCTTGTGGAAAGGTAGAGCAAAGTTTAGAGGGAGCTGCAATGAGCTTCTAAAGTATCTGCAAATGCTGAAAAAGACCTGAGATTAAATTGTAGCCTTTTTCAACCTTTTAGAGAGAATTGGATGCTTAGGAGTAGTTTGGGTTATTGCTTGGTTGAACAAAAGTAAAAATATTTGAAGTATATCATTGCTTAGCCTCTAAACGCAGAGGAAAGCATGGTAAAACATTACAGGAAAATAAGCTTGGGAATGAGAGAATAGTGAAAGAAAGAAGTCACTGAACAATGCAAGTGTCACAGAAGCTAATCAATTATGAAGGACAAGATTAGGGGACAGCCATAATAACTACCCATACATCATATTTGTTGAATAAAATTAACTTTGATAGTCATACTGTGAGCTTGGACTGAAAATCTAGCTAAATACAACAAATTGCGATGCACTTAATTAGTCTTGAACCTATGATTTAGATTCTATTGATATTAAATATCAATACCGTACTTAACTTTGTAGTGTTCCTAATTGTGATAAAGATTTTTGCCATAAAGTGGAAGTAATTAATCTGTCTGTGTCCTATTTAATTTTTGATAATTTTGAATAAATCATTAAGTTACACTTTTGCCCATAATGTGCGGCCAAATCTTCTGCTGCCCAGATCTTCAGAGTCTGGATGCGTGGCTGAAGAAGAATGGCAGGACCCTGTGGAAGTCCTGTTAGATATGCTCAATTTAACTTTCACCAGTATAAGTTCTCTCCCTGATTTTACTTGGGTTCTTTGACACCACAGTTGGTCAAATGTTGCTTCAATATTGAGGGCAGTGACCCTCTTTTACTTCTGGAATTCTGCTTTGTCCACGTTTGGACCAAGGCTGTACTGAGACATGGAGCTGATTTGGTCCTGATGGAACCTAATCTGAGCATTGGGAAGCAAATTATTGTTGATTACTGCTGCTGTATTGCATTGTTAACTTTCATTGCATTGCTGACGATTGAGAGGAAACTGAATGAGCAACAATTGGTTGGATTGGATAGGTCCTGCTTTTCATGGACAGGACATAACCCGGGATATTTTCCATTTTGTTGAATAGACACGGGTATTGTTGGTAACCAGTACAGCTTAAGAACATAAGTAATAGGAGCAAGAGTAGACCATCTAGCCCTTCGAGTCTGCCCCGCCATTCAGTAAGATCATGGCTGATATGAAGTGGATCACTTTCCCGCTTTCTCCCCATAACCCTTAATTCCCTTGTCTGTCAGAAATTTATCTACCCGTGACTTAAATATATTCAGCGAGGTAGCCTCCACCACTTCAACGGGCAGAGAATTCCAGAGATGATGTCGCTTGGCAAGCGACATGGCTAACTCTAGAACACAAGTACTTAAGCTGGACTATTGTAAAAAGCCATAGTCTTTGCTGTATTTTTTTAAGAAGTGGGCATCACTGGTGAGGCCAGCATTTGTTGCCCATCTCCGTTTGCTACAACTGAGTGACTTGCTCGGTTATTTCAGAGGGCAAACAGGTCAGACCAGGTAAGGATGGCAGATTTTGTCCCTTAAAGGACATTAGTGAACCAGATGTGTTTTCACATGATCACAATTAATTAAAGTAGCTTTTTTTAATCTAACAAAATAATTTATTGAATTTAAATTCCACTAGCTGCCAAGGTGGAATTTGAACCTGTGCTCCCAAACCCTTAGCCAGGATTCCTGTGGTATTACCACTGTGCAGTTGTCTGCCCGTACATATTTGTGCTTAATAATTTATTGCTACCAGTCAAGTTAATTGGAATGGCTGATCTCAGTGATGATGGGAACCTGGGGAGAAGACCAAAATTAATCATCTAAGAAAAAAATATTTTGTCAAAGTTGTTCATCTTGCATTCACCAGGACAATCACGGATTGTTACAGTGAAGAAGGAGGTCATTTGGCCCATCTTGCCTGTACTGGCTCTTCAAATGAACATTATGACATAGTACCATTCCCCGACCTTTTTCCTATCACCCTGCATATTATTTCTATTCAAGTAATTATCTAATGCCCTCTTGAATGTCTCAATTGGACCTGCCTTCAGCATACTTCCAGGCAGTGCATTCCAGACCTGAACCACTCGTGTGAAAATGTAGTTTCCCCTATAGTGCGGCACCCAGAACTGTACACAGTATTCCAGCTGAGGTTGAGTTAGTGTCTGTATAAGTTCAGCGTAACCTCCTTGCTCTTGTACTCTATGCTCCTATTAATAAAGCCTAGATATTATTTGCTTTATTAATTGCTTTGTCCACCTGACCTGCTACATTCAATGAAAGTAACTTTCAGCCTCAGTTATTAATTAACAAATACAGTCAGGTCCCCCTGCTCCTGCAAGAATACCAATGCCAGGGAAAGCAGCATCTTCACACTCTGAGTGCTAATTGATTGGCAAGTGGACCCTGATAGTGGCATTGCTATGTAAAATGCACCGTTTAATTGTCAAGCTTTGTTTGCAATATAAATTCGGCTGCCTAACTCTGGTCAAGGCATTGGCCTGAGGAATGAACCAGTGAACCACTGTCCTTTTTTTAAAGTGGAAACAGGTGAATATGTATACGTGTGTATAAAGAACAGGGCCCTGTGCATGAATATATGTGGCTAACAATACACACACATGCCCGATTGCGACTCTGACTGACAATTTTAAATTGGTTGTCAGCACAACACAACCAGAAAGAATGCTTTCTATGGTGAATCTGTAAAAGTTGGTGAGAGTCATAGCAGGCATGCCAAATTTTCTTCGACTTCTGAGAAAGTAGAGGGGCTGGTGGGCTTTTTAATTATAGTGCCACATGGGGTGACCAGGACAGGTTGTTGGTGACCTGGACACCTAGAAATTAGACCATTTTACTTCATCCCCATTGATGTAGACAGGTGCAAGTCCTCCACAATGCTCCCTGAAGTCGATGACTGTCTCTTTCATTTTGTTGACATTGAGGGAAAGATTATTGTCGTTTCACCAGATTCTGTATCTTTTTCCTGTACTCCATCTTGTCATTGTTTGAGATCCGACCCGTTATGGTGATGTCATCAGAAAATTTGAAAATCGAGTTGGAGGAGAATTTTCCATATAGTCGCAGGTATGTGTATAGGGAACATTTTAAGGGGCAGAGGACATAGCTGGGCACTGGTATTGAGGATGATCGTGGAGGAGATGTTGCCTATCCTTGCTGATTGCAGCCTGTGGGTTAGGAAGTTCTGGATCCACTCATGGGATAAGGACCAAGCCCCAGGCCACACAGTTTGGCAATATGTAGGAACAATGATGTTGAAGGTTATAGGTTCACCTGAGGCTTTTGGGGTGGAGGGTGTACTCTCGCTGACCGCTTGCTGAAAACAGGCATAAAATGCATTGAGCTCATCAGGGAGGGCTGCATTTTACATATGTTCCTCTTGTTGCCTCTTATGCCTTTTATGTCTTGCTGACTTTGCCATTGTCAGTGGGGATCCGTGTGGCTAGCCTGGTACTCAAGCTTGGTACAGCACTATCTCTTGGCATCTTTGGATCTCCTTAGATCATATTTGGTTTTCTTGTATAGGTCAGGGTTGCCTAACTTAAATGCCTTAGCAAGGAGGCCATTTAGATTGTTGAGTCTGTACCAAGTCTTTCAAATCCAATTAGTCCCACGCCATTCTGTCCCAACATTTCCTTGTTGTTGTTTTCTCCTTCAAGTATTTATCTAATTCCACTTTGAAAGCTACTTTCAAATTTATATTCATTACCTGGTCAGAAAATGCATTCTAAATCCTCGCCACTCATTGTACAAAAAAGTTGTTGTTCTTGTTACTTCTAGTCTGTTTGCCAATCACGCATGGTGGCACTGCTGCCTCACAGGACCAGGAACCCGGGTTCGAATCCCAGCTTAGGCCACTCTGTGCGAAGTCTACACGTTCTCCCCGTGTCTGTGTGGGTTTCCTCCCACAGTCCAAAATATGTGCTGGTTAGATGCATTGGCCATGCTAAATTCTCCCTCCGTGTACCCGAACAAGCATCGGAGTGTGGCAACAAAGGGATTTTCACAGTAACTTCATTGCAGTGTTAATGTAAGCCTATTTGTGACACTAATAAATGAATTTTAAAACTTTGATCTAGCTATTAACCCAATACCGTTGGAAACACTTTCTTTCTTTATCTAAACCCTTTATGATTTTAAACATCAAATCACCTTTTAAGTTTTCTCTGCTTATAAGGTGAAATGCAGAATCACAGAATTGTTACGATAGAAGGAGGCCATTCACCCTTCATGTCTGCACCCGCTCTCCAAGCCAGCATAATGACTTAGTTCAAGTCTCCTGTTGTTTTCCCTTATCCTGCACATTGTTTCTATTCAAATAATCTACTGATGTCCTTTTGAATGTCTTGATCGAACCTACCTCCACCACACTACCAGGTGCATACTTATTATGTGGAAACGTTTTTTCTCACATCACATTTGCTTCTTTTGCTGTGCCCCCTCATTCTCAATCCTTTACGAGTGGGAACAATTTTTCCCATTCTGGCCCCCACCATGAATTTCAACGCGTCCACCAGATGTCCTCTTAGCCTTTCCTCCCCAAGAAGAACAGTCTTTATTTTCATAATTAAAGTTTCTCATTCCTGGAACCATTCTTGTAAATCTCTTCTGCATTCCCCCACTTCCAATATTGTAGCGCCCTGACCCGTACACAGTACTTGAGATGAGGTTTGACTAGTGTCCTATACAAGTTCATAGTCTTGTTGCTCTTGTATTCTATGCCTCTGTTAATAAAACCTAGATACAGAATGCTTTATTAACTGCTGTCTCCACCTTCCTGCCACCTTTACTGATTTATGCACATACATAGCTAGGTTCCTTTGCTTCTGCACACCCTTCAGAATTGTATCCCTTATTTTGTATTGTCTACCCATGTTCTCCCAACTGAAATGAATCACCTTGCACGTTTCCACATCTGCTATCTATCTGCGCATTCCACCAACTTGCCTATGTTGTTTTGAAGTTCTACTCTGTCTTCCTCACAATTTATAATGCTTTTGTGTTTTGCATAATATGCAGGCTTTGAAATTGTCGTTTGCACACCAATATCAGGAAAAGCATATGTTGCAATATTGACTTCTGAGAAGCTCTACTGCAAACCTTTCTCTAGCCTGAAAAATAACATAGAAAGAGTAAGCCATTCAGCCCGTCAGGCCTGCTCTGCCATTTAATAAGATCATGGTTGATCTAATAGTAACTTCATAGAACATCTAGTAATTAATAGTACATCTCGCCTACCCCTGATAACCTATCATCTCCTTGCTTCCCAAGGATCAATCCACCTCTGCCTTAAAAATGTACAGACTTTTCTGGAAGACAGTTGGAAAGACTCATGATCCTCTGTGGGAAGAACGTTCACCTCATCCTCATTTTAAATGGTCAATCCCTTATTTTTAAACAATAACCCCTAGTTCTAGATTCTCCCACAAGAGGAAATAACTGTTGAGACCCCTCAAGATCTTATGTTTCAGTCAAGTCACCCCTTACCCTTCTAAACTCCAGGAGTTACAAGCCTAGCCCCTCCAATCTTTCCTCATAAGATAACCCACAGATTCCTAGTAGTAGTCTGGTAAATCTTCTCTGAACTGCTTCCAACACATACCCTTAAATAAGGTGACCAATACTGTACACAGTTCTCCAAATGTGTTCTCACTAGTGCTCTGCATTTCTGAAGCATGAACTCTCGACTTTTGTATTCAATTCCCCTTGCAATAAAGGATAACGTTCTATTAACTTTCCTAATTACTTGCTGTACCTGCATATTAGCCTTTTGCGATTCATACACGAGGACACCTAGATCCCTCTGTACCTCAGAGCTCTACAATCTTTCACCATTTAGATATTAAGCTTTTTTATTCTTCCTGCCAAAATGGACAATTTCACATTTTCCCACATTATACTCCATTTGCCCACTCAATCTATCTGTATCTTTTGTAAGCTCATTATATCCCCTTCACAGCTTACTTCCCTACCTATCTTTGTCTCATCAGCAAATTTGGCAACCATTCCATCCATCCCGCTTTCCAAGTTATTTACATAAATTTTAAATAGTTGAAGCCTGTGGCACTGATTCCTGTGGCACACCACTTGTTGCACATTGTCAACCTGAAGAAGACTTATTTAAGTCTCCTGTGCTTACAGTTAGCCACCAATCTTCTATCCGTACCAATGTGTTAGCCCCTACATCATGAGTTTTTATCTTCCGCAAAAAATCTTTGATGTGGCAATTTATCAAATCTCTTCTGGAAATCTAAGTCCAGTACATTCACCAATTCCATAGCACGTTATTCCCTCAAAGAACTCCAGTAAGTTCGTTGAGCATTATTTCCCTTTCACAAAACCATACTGACTTTGCCTGATTACTTTAAACTTAACCAAGTGCCCTGCTATATCTTCTAGCATTTTCCTTATGGCACATGTTAAGCTAACTGGCCTGTAGTTTCCCCCTTTCTGTCTCCCTCCCCTTCTGAATAACGGAGTTACATCTGTTATCTTCCAATCTAATGGGATCTTCCTTGAGTCCAGGGAGTATCAGAGAATTAAAACGGATACATCAACTTAATTTAAGATGCAGAAATTAAATCCATCAGAATCCGGGCATTTATCAGCCTGCAGCTCCAAAAATCCCAGAAAGTCACTGATGTCTGACTGTGTTTCTGGTTCAATTATCTCTGGAAGAACCATACCACACTTTGTGGTGATAGATACTTTTTCCTTGTTGCCTGCTATAATAGGCTATTAGGATGTGGGTCCTTTCCTTTACTGCAAGGAGGGACTGATAGGCTTATTTAAGTAAGCTGCTTCTGGGGGAATGCGCCGATACAGGTCCCAAGCCATGGCTCTAAATCTGTCGCAAATTCTTTAAGGATCTCGCCTAATCTGCCAAACTCGGGTCTTGTGACAATACAAAGATTGGCCTTATATTTCTACAGTCGACCATTGCTCATTACAGCTGGGAAATCCTGCTGACTCTGCCAATTGTTGAATACAGACTTTTTGAGCTGGGAGTTGCTTGAATAATTGCATCTTTATTTTTTCTTCAGTACATGTTATCCCTTCAGTTCCTACTCAACTAATTTACACAGTCTGCTGTGTACGTTCCACTGCTATCTTTGTGTGATTTTAATACTTTTAATTGGCTCTCATTCACAGCATTGTGGGCGTGTCCATGTTTCTAGGTCAGTTGGTTAGCAGAGTACTTCTGTATTTTGTTTCAAATTTAATACATTAACTCTTATACCTGTTGGACAGTTGCAAGGGCTGAGGCTCCTGCACTGCTGCCCCCGGATCCCTTAACCTACCTCACTTGCAGTCACACCCTCCTTCACTGACCACTGAACAAATTGGAGGGCGTTACCCCAAGGGATGTGACCGCTTTCTGGAATGAATTGTCTAGATAACCTTTCCCCTGTCTGATGTGTCGCACTGTCTGCAGTTCAGCCTCCAGCTCAATAACTTGGAGTTGAAGTTCCTGCATCAATAAACATTAAACTGCAGATGTGTTTGGCCTGGATCACACTGGTATCCAGACGTTCTCACATCATGCAATCGCAGCACATCACCTGCCTTGCTATCCCCAGTATTTGAATTTGATTTATTGTCACATGTATTCACATACAGTGAAAAGTATTGTTTCTTGCGCGCTATACAGACAAAACATACTGATCGTAGAAGGGAAATGAGAGAGTGCAGAATGTAGTTTACAGTCATAGCTAGGGTGTAGAGAAAGATCAATTTAATGCAAGGTAGGTCCATTCAAAAGCCTGACAGCAGCAGGGAAGAAGCTGTTGTTGAGTTGGTTGATTCATGACCTCAGACTTCTATATTTTTTTCCCGAAGGAAGGAGGAGGAAGAGAGAATGTCTGGGGTCCTTAGTTATGCTGGCTGCTTTGCCAAGGCAGCTGGAAGTGTAAACGGAGTCAATGGATGGGAGGCTGGTTTGCGTGATGTATTGGGCTAAATTCACGACCTTTTATAGTTCTTTGTGTTCTTGGGCAGAGCAAGAGCCGTACCAAACTGTGACACAACCAGCAAGAATGCTTTCTATGATGCATCTGTAAAAGTTGGTGAGAGTTGGAGCTGACGTGCCAAATTTTATTAGTCTTCTGAGAAAGTGGAGGCGTTGGTGGGCTTTCTTAACTATAGTGTCGGCATGATGGGGGGAACCAGGAAAGGTTGTTGGTGATCTGGACACCTAAAAACTTGAAACTCTTGACCCTTTCTACTTCGAACCCATTGATGTAGATTGGGCATGTTCTCCTTTATGCTTCCTGAAATTGATTACAACCTCCTTAGTTCTGTTGATGTTGAGGGAGAGATTATTGTTGCCGCAGCAGATTCTCTATCCCATTCGTGTACTCTGTCTCGTCATTGTTTGAGATCCGATCCACTATGGTGGCGTCATCAGCAAACTTGAAAATGGAATTGGAGGGGAATTTGGCTGCACAGTCATAGGTGTATAAGGAGTCGTAGGTGTATAAGGAGTATAGTAGGAGGCACCGGTGTTGAGGATGATTGTGGAGATGGTGTTGTTGCCTATCTGTACTGATTGTGGTCTGTGAGTTAGGAAATTCTGGATACAATCGCAGAGGGAGGGGCCAAGGCTCAGGTCACGGAGTTAGGAGTTTGTATGAATTAATTAATAATTGCAAATTAATTTACAATTAATTTGCAATTATTAATTAATACACCTTCCAATAGGTTTTGGCACTGCCAGATATCATTACAATACCGATAAAATATTACAGTATATACGGATAAAACTCAGTTTCTAATGAGTCTCATTACTGACTTTCTTGCTCCTGTTATACCAAGATGGAAGTCAAATCCTGGAGGCTGAGAGTAGAAGCAAAAAGCATCTCCTCCCCACCTTAACCAAACTTCCTACTCAGCGCACTTCAATTTTTGCAGTAACCCTTACCTATAGCGCCTTTTTCAAACTCCATGCACTGAATTCCCTCTTTGAACCAAATTGCCAGATATATTCATTCAGTCACTGCATCACTCAGTCTGAAGTCTCCCCTCGCTGAACACATGCCTGTTACATCTTTTGCCATTATTCACTCTTTCCTATCACTGAACCAATTCTATATCCACATTCCCACTGTCCTTCTTAATTCCATGAGCTCTAACTTTTCTCAAAAATCTGGTGTGATGCTTATTGAATGCCTTTTGACCGTCCATATACACCACGTCAACAGCATTACCCTCACCGACCCTTTTTGTTACTTCAAAAACGCCAGCAAACATTTTCCTTTAAGAAATCCATGTTGGCTCTTCCTAAAAATCCACATTTTTTCATGTGATTATTAATTTTATCCTGAATGTTGTTTCCAGACGCTTCAACACCAAACTTATGTTGACTGATTGGCAGATACTGGGCTTAGCCTTACAAACCCTTTTGAACAAGGTGTCAAGTTTCCAATTCTCCAGAGCTTTGACACCAATTCAATTTTCAAATTTGCTGTTGACACCACCATAATGGGTCGGATCTTAAAAAATGATGAGACAGAGATAGAAAATCTGGTGAATTGGTGTGACGATAATAATCTCTCCTTCAATGTCAACACAACAAAGGAGATTGGCATTGATTTTAGGAAGTGTAATGGAGAACATTCCCTGTCTACATCAATATGGACATAGTAGAAATGATTGAGAGCTTCAAGTTTTTAGATGTCCAGATGACCAACAATCTGTCCTAACCCCCATGTTGACACTTTGGTTATGAAAGCCCACCAATGCCTCTACCTTCTTAGCTGACATGTCAAATTTCCTTTGTCTTCTATGACTTTCTCCAACCTTTACAGATGCATTATAGAAAGCATTCTTTCTGGTTGTATTACCAGTTGCTATGGCTCCTGCTCTGCCCAAGACCACAAGAAACTACAAAAGGTTGTGAACTTAGCCCAGTCTGTCATGCAAATCAGCCTTCGATCCATTGACTCCATCTACACTTCTCCTACTTCAGAAAAGCAACCAGCATAATTAAGGACCCCCTGCACCCAGGACATACTCTCTTCCACCACCTTCTATTGGGAAAAATATATAGAAGTCTGAGGTCATGTATCAACCCACTCAAGAACAGCTTCTTCCCTGCTGCCATCAGACTTTTGAATGGATCTACTTCACACTAAGTTGATCTTTCTATATACCCTAGCTATGATTTTAACATAACATTCTGTACTCTCTCTTTTCCTTCTCTCTGAATAGTATGCCTTGTAAGTCAAGCATGCAAGAAACAATACTTTCCACTGTACGCTAACACGTGTGACAATAAAATCAAATCATTTGCTCTGTCTGCATGCTCTTAGCCTGCGGTGTGACCACCAGGCTGTGCACAACAATGATTTCAGCCATCATTTAATTTTTCAAAACCTGGAGGACAAGTTTCTGCAGCCGGTGACACCTTCTCTTCATTTAGAGCACATGGTGTGTCAGTTACTTCCTGCATACCACAGGATGCACATTCCAGTCGTGCTGAGCTGACGTACCAAACCATAACTTTTAAAAATCATTCTTCTAAATAGAAAATTTACCAGTTACTCACCTGTCAGCTTCTTCCCCTGTAGTGAAGTTAGAGCCAGTTATTGGAGGCTGAAGAAAGATAAGAACTTCCCCATTCACCAAACTCCAACTAATGCAGCCCAAAACTGCACTCCAATGCAGACTCCTGGCTTTTGCAGTCTGTTCACATTACTGTAATCCTTGTCCACAAAGCCATCTCAGTAAATCACTTCTGTACTCTCTCTAGGACTTTCACACCCTTCCCTGGGTGAGGTGTACAGAACTGGACACACGACTTCTGCTGAGGCTGAACTAGCAATTTAGCGTTTCTTTAGATAGAAGGTCATCGATCTAAAATATTAAGTTTGTTTCTCTCTCCACAGATGCAGCTAGATTTGCTGAGTATTTCCAGCAGTTTCTGTTTCTGATTTCCAAAATCTGTAGCATTTTACTTTTATATATCTCAATACGTTGATCCTGGAGGATTTTGTTTCAGAAAATTGAAAGAATGAACTTGCTTTGATTGGGCTTGTTGGCAAATCTTGAAAATATGTTTCCCAGAAAATGAATGCAAGTGTGTCACTGATTTTGCGCATTGTATTCTGGTGGTTTCTCAGGGTTTCTGAGCTTGAGCAGTTGGAGTCACTGCAGAATAAAGTGTGTTCCAGGAAGTGGTCAGAAAAACGTTTATTTAATTATTTCATAATATGGGGATCACGATCA
Source organism: Carcharhinus amblyrhynchos (assembly GCF_965287045.1). NCBI lineage: Eukaryota > Metazoa > Chordata > Chondrichthyes > Carcharhiniformes > Carcharhinidae > Carcharhinus > Carcharhinus amblyrhynchos. The sequence continues at coordinate 32,997,035 of NC_137351.1, read as the reverse complement.
TAACCAGCATTTGTCCCTCATCCCTAATTGCCTCCATCTTGAACCACTAGTCCACGTGGTACAGGTATAGGTACAGGTACGCCTGCAGTACTGTTTAGGAAGGGAGTTCCTAACAGCTGCATCTGTGTAGAGAGAAACAAACTTAACATTTCAGATCGATGACCTTCTACCTAAAGAAACACTAAATTGCCAGTTCAGCCTCAGCAGGACTCGTGTGTCCAGTTCTTGCACCTCACCCAGGGAAGGAAATGAAAGTCCTAGAGAGATTTACTGAGGTGGCTCTGTGGACAAGGATTACAGTAATGTGAACAGACTGCAAAAGCCAGAGTGTTTGTCTGCATTGGAGTGCAGTTTTGGGCTGCATTAGGAACTCCCTTGCTCCAGTGAGAGTGAGTGAACAGTAACTGGAACTCCCTTGCTCCAGTGAGAGTGAATGAACAGTGATATTGATCCAACTCAAGATGGTGTAGAGCTTGGAAGGGAACTTGGGATGGTGGTATTCCCACGTGCTGCCCTTGTCAGTTTAAGTGGTAGAGGTTGGAGCCATGGAAGGTGCAGTTGAGGAGCTTTGTTGAGTTGCTGCAGTGCATCTTTTGTGTGGCACATTCTGTTGCCACTGTTATGCCGATGGTGGAAGGAGTGAATACTCAATGTGGTGGATGAGGTGCCAGTCAAGTGGTCTGCATTGTCCTTGATAGTGTCAAGTGTTGTGAGAGCTGCTTTCATCCAGGCAAGTGGAGAATATTCCATTGCAGTCTTTACATCTGCTGCGTAGATGGTGGACAGACTTTTGGGAATTATTCACTTCAGACTTCCCAGATTCTCACCTGCTCTTGTCCCCACAGTATTTATTTTACCAGCGAACATCCCCACTTCTGACTTGGGGCTGGAAGGAAAGAGGCAGGCAGTGCACTGATCTGGGAGTGTGGTGCTCAATATTGATGGTCGCAGTGAATACCAGAGAAGGTGACAACACCATGGGGTGCAACCATCAACGTGAAACCCGTTGGCTGTATTTCCTCCTTGATGCCAGGGTGAATGAGGTCATTGAGGGTGTACAACATTCTGAGTGGAACCAATGACATAGAAGGGAAAAGCATTGTGGTCCCACAGTCTCAGGTGCTTAGTTAAAGTTAAAAAGCATGATTTCAAAGGTAGTCATCTCTGGATTACTCCCAGTGCCTCATGCTTGATTGAGATTAAAGTAGGGTTAATAAAATAGAACAGGTTAACATCTAGCGGAAGAGATGCTATGGATTCCTTGGGCATTTGGACCAATTATGGGGCAAGTGGGAAAACTTCAAGATTGAGTGGTGGCACTGCAACAGGGTTAAAACCAGTGTCTTTCATAGAATCCTTACACTGCGGAAAGAGGCCATTCAGCCCATCGAGTCTACACTGAGCACAATTCCACCCAGACCTTAAACCCATAACTCCTCATATTTACTTTGCTAATCCCTCTGACATTAGGATTAATTTAGAATGGCCACTCAATTTAACCCACACATCTTTAGACTGTGGGAGGAAACTGTTGGAGCACCGGAAGAAACCCATGCAGCCACGGGGAGAATGTAGAAACTCCACAGACAGCGACCCAAGGCCAGAATTGAACCCGGGTCCCTGGCTGTGTGAGGCAGCAGTGCTAACCACTGGGCCACCATGCCACCCCTTTGTGGGAAGATTAACAAATACTGTTGAGGAGAATTAACCTAATTTGGCAGATAGGTGGGCAACAGGATGAAGCGTTGTAGAGAGAAGAAACAAAATGCACAGAAAGTGTCATTAGGTTTAGAATATTAATGGAAAATGACAAGTTTAAAATTACCAGAGGAGCGTTCACGTCAGTGAGTTGAAAATCAGGTCCAGTTGGATCTCAAGCAAAGTGGCAGTTGAATGATGTGCCATATTTAAAGCTGAGATGGTTTAGGTACTGAGTAGATGCTTTCATGACAGAGAAGGAAAGAACATTCAAAACTAGAACTCCAATATGGTGATAGAAGATACAGAAAGAAGAAGCGTACAACAAGTGTAATACTTTTCAACATATGAATTAGGAATAGGAGTAGGCCACTTGCCCCTTGAGCCTGCTCTGCCATTCAATAAAATCATACTAATCTGACTGGAACCTCAACCCCACATTTCTGCCCCCCTTAACCTTTCAACCCCCCCTCCCCTTGTTGATCAAGAATCTATCTAGCTCTGCCTTAAAAATATTCAAAAATTCTGTTTCCACTGCCATTTGAGAAACAGAGTTCCAGAGACTCTCAACCTTCTGAGAGAAAAATATTCTCCTCACCTCCAGCTTAAATGAGTTACCCCGTATTTTTAAACAACAACTCCTAGTTCTAGATGCCTGAAAAGAGGAAACATACAGGAAGTAAGAGAAGAGGGGGAGTTGTGTTTTTGATTTGGGAGAACATCACGGCAGGACTGAGAGGGGATATATCCAAGGGTATATGGTAGAACTGTGAAATAAGAGGGGAAATTACCTTGGTAGGATTGTACTACAGGACCCCAAATGGTCAATAGTAAATTGAGGAGCAAATATGTTAGGAAATTACAGATAGCTCTAAGAAAAATAAGGTGGTATTAGTAGAGGACTTTAACTTCCCCAACATTGACTGGGACAGCCATAGTATTAGAGGGTTGGATGGAGAGAAATTTGTTGAGTGTACTCAGGAGGACTTTCTCATTCAGTATGTGGTTGATCTGACTAGAGACGGGGTGAAACTTGACCTCCTCTTGGGAAATAAGGAAGGGCAGGTGACAAAGTGTTAATGAGAGATCACTTATGGGACCAGTGACCATAATTCCATTAGTTTTAAGATAGCTATGGAGAATGATAGGTCTGGTCCAAAAGTTAAAATTCTAAATTGGGGCAAGGCCAATTTTGATGGTATCAGGCACGAACTTTCAACAGTTAATTGGTGGGGGGGTCTGTGGGAAGGCAAAGTGATGTCTGGTTAAGTGGGAGGCTTTCAAAAGTGTGTTAACCAGAGTTCAGGTAGGCACATTCCTCTTAGAGTGAAGGACAAGGCTGGCAGAAGTAGGGAATCCTAGATGACTCGGGATATTGAGGTCCTGGTCAAAAAGAAGAAGGCGGCACATGACTTGCGTAGGCAGTTGGGATCAAGTGGATCCCTTCAAGAGTATAGACGGTGTAGGAGTAGTGTTAAGAGAGAAATCACGAGGGTAAAAATGGGACACGAGATTCTTCTGTTTTACAATTTATTAGTGTGACAAGTGGGCTTATATTAATACTGCAATAAAGTTACTATGAAATTCCTCTTCATCTCAGAGCTCTGCAATCTCTCACGACTTTAATAAATAAGCTTTTAGACGGTTAAAGGCTTTTTTATTCTTCCTGCTTAAATGGAAAATTTCACATTTGGCCACATTATACTCCATTTGTCAGACTTTATTTCCCACTCAACCTATCTATTTCCTTTTGCAATCGTCTTCATCCTTGTAAAAATTTACTTTCCTTCCTATCTTTTTATTATTAGCAAGTTTATCAACTATACCTTCAATCCCTTCATCCGAGCCATTGATATGAAGAGTAAAAAGTTGTGGGTCCAGCAGTGATCCCTGTGGCACACCACGCAGCGGTCGCATCCTGCCAACAGAGGAGAACTATCTCAATAACAAAGAAGAATGACCAAAAGGGGACGGAGAGAAAATATGAGAATAGATCTGTGGCTGACTTTAAGAGAACCCAAAAATCTTTGATAAATATATCTCTTAATCTGCAGATGAGGGTGAATGTTCTTGTAGATCATAACTGAAATGTTTATATTATGCATAAGAACATAAGAACATAAGAAATAGGAGCAGGAGTAGGCCATCCAGCCCTTCGAGCCTGCCCCGCCATTCAATAAGATCATGGCTGATCTGTTGTGGCTCAGTTCCACTTTCCCGCCCTCTCCCCATAACCCTTAATCCCCTCTCTTATCAAGAACCCATCAACCCGCTTCTTAAAAATATTTAGCGAGGCAGCCTCCACCACTTCAACGGGCAGAGAATTCCAGAGATTCACCACCCTTTGAGTGAAGAAGTTCCTCCTCAACTCCGTTCTAAACCGCCTCCCCTTTATCTTGAGGCTGTGCCCCCTAGTCCTACTGTCTTTTTTGAGCGGGAAGAGTCTCTCCACCTCTACCCTATCCATCCCATTCATCATCTTATACGTCTCAATGAGATCTCCTCTCATTCTTCTAAACTCTAACGAGTACAAGCCTAGTTTATTCAGCCTCTCCTCATAGCTCAACCCCCTCAACTCCGGCATCAGCCTAGTAAACCTCCTCTGCACTCCCTCCAGGGCCAAAATATCAATGCAGCCAGTAAGGAATAGTGAAATATTCTATCTTGCAGCATTTTAACCAACATCTTTTCTTTTCCTTTCCTTTCCAAGGAGTTGAAACATCTGATTCTGGAGGCAGCAGATGGATTCCTTTTTGTAGCTGCCGCTGAGACTGGAAGAATCATCTATGTGTCAGACTCTGTTACACCTGTTTTAAACCACCCGCAGTCTGAATGGTTTGGGAGTACCTTGTATGATCAGGTTCATCCAGATGATGTGGAGAAATTGAGAGAGCAGCTGTCAACATCGGAAAGTTCGATGACTGGTAAGCGTTTTGTCTGGTAATGACAGATTGGCCTGTCAGAGAATGTAAAATCTGCTTGAAAGTTAATGAAGTATCAGAATTGCATTGTCTCTGTACAGCTAACATACCAGTTCTGGGTTTAAACAGAAAATGCTTGTGTGTCCAAAAATCAGTAACACTAAATGCTTGAAAATTAATGAAATATAAAAGCAAATCTAATAAATGGAATGAATGAGAATGGTTGACATTTGAACTTTATCATCACCTTCATTCTCAATTCATTTGCTCACAAAGATTTATAACAAGGAAGAGAGCAGCACTCATTCTGGTTGAGTTATGCCACCATAGAAAGATCTCCAGAACAAAAGGAGGGCATTCTGCTTGTTGCATCTGCGCTGGCCAGAAAATATGTTTACAAGCCGAATTCCATTGTCCATCCCTTGATCTGTGGCCTTGTAGGTTGCAGCATCTCAACTGCAGATCCAAGTTTGTTTTTAAATGTAATGAGGGTTTCTGCTTCTACCTCCTTGTCTGGGTCGTGAGTTCCATACCATGCTCTGGGAGGGAAAAATGTTCTGTAATCCTCCTCTAATCATTTTACCAATATCTTCAAATCTGTGCCCCTTGTTATTGATGTCTCTACTAAGGGAAATAAGTACTTTCTATCCACACCGCCCCTCAGAATTTTATACACCTCAGATAAGTCTCCCCACTGCCTCCTCTGTTCCAAAGAAAGTGCTCCCAGCCTGTCCAATCTTTCCTCAGAGCTAGAATTCTCCATCCCTGCAGCATCCTCAAATCTCTTCTGTAACCTCACAAGTATGATGACATCCACCCTGTTAGGCAGTGACCAGGCTGTATACTGTTTCAGTATTTGGTGTTTTATACAGTTCTTGCGTAACCTTCCTGCTCTTGCACCCTAGGCCTCAGCCAATGAGGAATCCATAACATTTTATTGACCACCTTATCAATTTGTCCTGCTATCTTCACGATCTGTGCACTGCAAGATCCCTCTGTTCATCTGTAATTCTTAGTACTGTGCCATTTATTATAGATTCCCTTACCTTATTTGTCCTCCCACAATACATCACTTCTCATTTCTCCAAATTGAATTATCTTTGCCATTTTTCTGATCAGTTCATTGATATTTTTCTGCAGCTTTCTTGTTCACTATCAATCACATGACCATTTTTATATCCCCACTATATGAACAGCAAGGAGCCTAGTGCTGCAGAACCTCACTAGAAAGAGCTTTCTGATCACATAAATGTCCTTAACTTTTTATTTTGTGCTATTGAGCCAATTTCAGATGCAATATGCCACCTTTTCTTGGAACTCATGAACTTTTAATTTTTTGATTAAGAGGGACCTTGTTAAATAACCTGTTAAAATCTAGGTAGTCTATGTTAAAAGTGTAACCTGCATCCTTGTTACCTGCTCAGAAAACTTCAGTCAGGTTGGCCACCTTCCCTTGACAAAGTAAAGCTGACTGTCTTTGATTAATCTGTGCCCCTCTAAATAATGATTTATATTGTCTCAGAACTTTATCCAATAATTTGTCCACCACATACATTAGGCTGACTGGCCTGCATTAAGTTAGCTTATCCCTTTCTCTATTTTTAAACGGTGGTAAAATATTTAAGTTTATTTATTAGTATCACAAATAGGCTTACATTAACACTGCAATGAAGTTACATGAAAATCCTCTAGTTGTCACACTCTGGCATCTGTTTGGGTACACTGGGGGAGAATTTAGCATGGTCAATGCACCTAACCAGATGAAACAAAACTTTAATTGTCACAAACAGACTAAAACACTATTGACTAATCATTATTGTTGTAGGTAGCTTACACTTTAAACTACAAAACAAGTTGTTTAGGAAGCTATTACAAAGTGATTTTTAGCTCCCGAGAGTTTATTTCTGTTCCTTTCGAACACAGCCAGCTAACTTATATAAGAGCTTTCATAGTGACGGTTCTTGTCTGATGATTTACCATCTGAGACAAGTTAGGCATATCTTCCAGACTTGTTTCAAATCTGTACAGATTTGATCTTTTCAATCAGTGTGTGAGTTCCCACTTGCATTCCCACACGGTGAAGTATAAAGACTTACAACCTCCAGCCATTGCTACGTCCTAGATCCTGGCAAACTGCCCATGACGGTAAACTTCCAGAGACATCTTAGAAACCCTTCACCTCATAAAATCCATGTATGTGACAATGTGAATCACTTAAGCTTTTGGATTGTGGGAGGAAACTCACGCAGACATGGGGAGAATGTGCAGACTCCGCACAATGACCCAAGCCGGAAGTCGAACCTAGGTCCCTGGTGCTGTGAGGCAGCAGTGCTAACTACTGTGCCACCACGCTGCTCAAGTGTTAGCAGCACTCCAGTATCCATTATGTAGCTAGAGATGATTGGAAAATGATGGTCCGATTACAGCAATCAAGGAGGCCATTCGGCTGATTATGTCAGTGTTGGCTGTCTGCAAGAGCAACTTAGCTAGCCCCCCTCCCTTACCTTTCCCAGTAGCCCTGAAAACTACCTCTCAGGTATTTGTCCAGTTCCTTTTTGAAAGTCATGATTGACACTGCTTCCACCACACTGTTCGGTAGTGCATTTCAGATCTCAACCGTAGACATTTCTTCTCACGTTGCCATTGGTTCTTTTGCCAATCATCTTCAGTTATTGTTTTCTGGGTCTTGACCCTTTGGTCAATGAGAACAATTTCTCTCTATCTTCTGCCTTGACCCTCATGACCTTGAAAGCCTCTTAAATTTTCTCTCCTCTAAGTAAATTTAACCCAGATTCTCCATCTATCCACATGGCTGAAACTTCTTATTCATAAGAGCATAAGAAATAGGAGCAGGAGTAGGCCATCTAGCCCCTCGAGCCTGCTCCGCCATTCAATAAGATCATGGCTGATCTGAAAGTGGGTTCAGTTCCACTTACCCGCCTGCTCCCCATAACCCTTAATTCCCTTATTGGTTAAAAATCTATCTATCTGTGACTTAAACACATTTAATAAGGTAGCCTCTACTGCTTCATTGGGCAGAGAATTCCAAAGATTCATTACCCTCTGGGAGAAGAGGTTCCTCCTTAACTCTGTTCTAAATTGACTCCCCCGTATTTTGAGGCTATGCCCCCTAGTTCTTGTTTCCATTCTAAGTGGAAATAATCTCTCTGCTTTTACCCTGTCTAGCCCCTTCATTATCTTATATGTCTCTATAAGATCTCCCCTCAACCTTCTAAACTCCAATGAGTTCAGGCCCAACCTATTCAATCTCTCCTCATAAGCCAACCCCCTCATCTCCGGAATCAACCTGGAGAACCTTCTCTGTACTCTCTCCAAAGCCAATATATCCTTCCTTAAATAAGGGGACCAAAATTGTACACAGTACTCTAGGTGCGGCCTCACCAGTACCTTGTACAATTGCAGCATGATCTCCCTGCTTTTATACTCCATCTCTTTCGCGATAAAGGCCAACATTCCATTCGCCTTCTTGATCACCTTCTGCACCTGCAAACTGAGTTTTTGTGATTCATGCACAAGGACCCCTAGGTCCCTCTGCACAGTAGCATGTTGTAATTTTTCACCGTTTAAGTAATAGTCCTTTTTACTATTATTTCTTCCAAAGTGGATAACCTCAGACTTACCAACATTATACTCCATCTGCCAGATCCTTGCCCATTCACTCAGCCTATCCAAATCCCTCTGCAGACTTTCTGTGACTTCCACGCAGTTTGCTTTCCCACTCATCTTTGTGTCATCCGCGAACTTTGTTACCCTACACTCGGTCCCCTCCTCCAGATCGTCTATGTATATGGTAAACAGTTGAGGCCCCAGCACCGATCTCTGCAGCATGCCACTAGTCACCAACTGCCTACTGGAAAAGCACCCATTTATTCCAACTCTCTGCTTTCTGTTCGATAGCCAATCCTCAATCCACGCTAACACTTTACCCCCAACTTGTGTACCTTTATGCAGCAACCTTTTGTGAGGCACCTTATCGAATGCCTTCTGGAAATCTAAATACACCACATCCACTGGTTCCCCTCTGTCAACCACACTCGTTATAACCTCATAAAATTCCAGTAAATTAGTCAAACCTCGGTCCATTCCTGTAAATTTCTCCGTGCCCTCAATATCCTTCTTAAAGTTTGGTGCCCAGAATTGGACAGAGGACTTCCATTGGGCATGATACTTCTGTTGAGGTCAAACTAATATTCTATAAAGGTTCATCATAATTTCCTTGGTTTTGTACTCTATGCCTCTACTTATAAAGTTCAGGGCCCCCACTGACTTTTTAACCACTTTCTCAATGAGACTGAATGAGATCTTTGTTACAACCAGTCCCCAGGCGAACTTCCTCAAATTTATCATCCCAGAGGTGATCCCTTAATTTGTTAAATTCTGGGTGGGATACCTTCAAATTGTTATGCCCCAGGTGAGGAGGGATGATCTGGCTCCTGTTCTTTATTCTATCCTTGGGCAGTCACATCAAGATTAACTTAAAAAGGATCTCTTCCCCTGTGGAAAAGCTTTTCCCACTCTTAATATTTTGTTTTAAAAGGAGCCAATTTAACCAGGCTCTACTTTAAAGAGAGAGTTTATTAGCTACTAAACACACAAAAAAGCACATGCATAAACATTCACACAAATTAGAAATGAGAACTGAGCCCAAGAGAATTTTTAAAAAAACATATGCAAATCAGTCTTTGAATAGAATGTCATTGAGGTTTGTGATTCCAGTAGTGCTGACTTCAGCAGTTGAATAGTTGGTTTTGAGATTCTGGCATCCTGCAGCTTAGCCAGCAAGTTCCAGTTTTGCTGACTTGACTTGTTAGCGGTGTCTCTCCACACTCTGAAACACCCAGCACTAGTGGACACTGACTAAGATTTGCAGCTAGCTTTTATCTCAGTCTTTGTATATTCCCGGATGGCAAAAATCCATTATCTGGTCTGGGATATAACTTATTATTCCTGTTGAGATGATAATCAGCTTCCATTATCTTTATATGAGAGGGCAATTATTTTCTGTATGGTTTTCATGCCTTTAATGTGTCCCAGGAAGTGATATTTCAATTTCTGTCAGTATCACGTAAGAACATAAGAACATAAGAAGTAGGAGCAGGAGTAGACCATCTAGCCCTTCGAGCCTGCCCCGCCATTCAATAAGATCATGGCTGATCTGAAGTGGCTCAGTTCCACTTTCTCCCCATAACCCTTAATTCCCTTGCCTACTAAAAACCTATCTACCCGTGACTTAAATATATTTAGCGAGGTAGCCTCCACCACATCAACGGGCAGAGAATTCCAGAGATTCACCATCCTTTGAGTGAAGAAGTTCCTCCTCAACTCTGTTCTAAACTGCACCACCCCCCCCACCCCTTATCTTGAGGCTGTGCCCTCTAGTCCTACTGTCCTTTCTGAGCGGGAAGAATCTCTCTACCTCTACCCTATCCATCCCCTTCGATATCTTGTATGTCTCTATAAGATCCCCCCTCATCCTTCTAAACTCCAACGAGTACAGACCCAGTCTATTTAGTTTCTCTTCATAGTCCAACCCCCTCATCTCCGGTATCAGCCTAGTGAACCTCCTCTGCTCACAATAAGTGGCCGTTCTTTATGTAGAGAAGCCAATGACAGGTTATTCATGGGAATTAATTCAACCAGTGACTCAATTTACATTATCTTTGGCGTGTATGCCCATTTTTAAAACCACAAGCCTTATTTAAATTTCAGCATGTCCATTTGTAATTTGGGATTTTTCTCCATCAACTTGACACCATTCACCTTCAGCAATTTTTGCACATATACCCCCAGATCTTTCTGCTCCAGCACCTTCTTTAGAATGGTACCTTTTTGATGTGCCTAATGTACCCAAGTCTGAGTACGCTTTTACTATTTCACTGTGGATGGCAAATAGGGAATTTGTTACTATTTGTGATTATTTGCGCTGCTTAAATTGATACTATTTTAGCAGAAGGTTTTAATCTGACTCTTCAGACTAAACTAACCTCAGGATTGTCTGTAATAGAAACAAGTTCAGTTCTGTGAGTCTTCAAAGGTAGAATTATCCTGGAATCATTTATGGCTTTATGAACAGGAGCAGCTCAAAGTTAAAGCCTTATTATTTACATTTATAAAACATGTTTCGTTGGCTTCAAGTCGCTTTACAACCAATGAAGTATTTTTGATATGTAGTCATATTTATGTAGTTACCCACAATATTGCATAAGTGATAAACCCAGTAACTACAGGCCAGTCAACGAACATAAGTAGTGAATAGGTTTAAGACAGTAACAGGAATAACAGTAATTGGCTTTTGGAAAACTACGGACCAATTAATGAAAGCCAGTATAGATTGTTAAGGTAAATTATGTTTGACTGACTTAATTGAGTTCTTTGAAATAACGGAGAGGGTTGCTGAGGGTCTTGTAGGTTAATTACAGACTTTCAAAAGGCGTTTAACATAGAACCACATAATAGACTTGTTAACAAAATTGAAGCTTATGGGATTAAAGGGATATGGCAGCATGGAGATAAAATTGTCTAAGAAATGGCACAAGGAAAATAGTGGTGTCCCTCAGGGCTTAGTATTGAGATTGCCACTCTTTTTGATGTGTGATTTGAACTTGCATATACAAAGCATAATTTACAGATGATATAGAAAATATTGAGAAGTTTAGTATCAGATTTAAAAAGGCCTTAGATGTGTGAAATGGCCAAACGCATGGCAGTAAAGGTTTAATGCGGGGAAGTGTAAAGTGATAAATTTTGATTGGAAGAATGAGGAGAAGCATTATGAACTAAACGATAGAATTTTAAAGGGACATTGAGACCTGGGAGGGCATGTGCAAACATCTTTGAGATACTGAGAAGACTGCTGAATAAAGATCCTTGGCTTTATTAATAGACAAAGTTATGCTAGTTCCTTATAAACACTTGTTTGACCAGCTAGAATAATGGGTTCAATTCTGTGCATCACTTTCATTATAAGGATTTGGACACTGTGCAGAAGGGAGTTACTAGAATAGGGTAAGTGTTCTCCAATGGAAACCAATTACTTTTGAAGAGAAATTTGAAATTCCAGTTAATAACTGAAAGACTGACACATCAGAATATCATTTTTAAAATTTTAACTGTGTCAAATGAGGAAGAACACTGTTGACTAAACATTTATTTTCTTTTGTGGGCAACTTATACTTTAAATTACAGATATTAACAGTTCTTTACCACTCATTGCGTTCTCCGTGGAATTACAGTTCTTACTGCGAACAGTTTACAGTTGCATGCAGCTTCCAACAGGTTGGTTCCTTTTTACTTTCCCAGTCAGGTAACCTCTAATCTGAGAGCAATCTCTCATTGTGAGAGTTACACTGGAGATTTCTTCTCTAGGTGCAAGCTAGGGAAATCTCCCAGCCTCCCATTTATTTCTCACGAGCCTTGTTTTCAATCTGGGTGTAAGCTCCTGCACAGATTGTGTGTGGTGAGCGAAAGCATCATTTTCTCTGCTTCAGTCACAGGCCTGGCAAATTCTGTCTTTTAATCTGTTACTTCTCAGTTGGCCCAAAGTTAAACAAGATCAAACTGCCATTTGTCTGTTACATTCTTGCGTTTACAGTTAAGCCTATAAACTGATCGATCTCGGTATGACTTCCTCTAGCTTCTTCCCCATGACAATGGAAAACACGTTAGCTTTGTCTCCAAGTAGAAATGCCAATCAGTTATGTTGGGGTACCAGATCAGAAACGTGTTTTCCATTGTCATGGGGAAGAGGCTAGAGGAAGTCATACCGAGATCGATCAGTTTATAGGCTTAACTGTAAACGCAAGAATGTAACAGACAAATGGCAGTTTGATCTTGTTTAACTTTGGGCCAACTGAGAAGTAACAGATTAAAAGACAGAATTTGCCAGGCCTGTGACTGAAGCAGAGAAAATGATGCTTTCGCTCACCACACACAATCTGTGCAGGAGCTCACACCCAGATTGAAAACAAGGCTCGTGAGAAATAAATGGGAGGCTGGGAGATTTCCCTAGCTTGCACCTAGAGAAGAAATCTCCAGTGTAACTCTCACAATGAGAGATTGCTCTCAGATTAGAGGTTACCTGACTGGGAAAGTAAAAAGGAACCAACCTGTTGGAAGCTGCATGCAACTGTAAACTGTTCGCAGTAAGAACTGTAATTCCACGGAGAACGCAATGAGTGGTAAAGAACTGTTAATATCTGTAATTTAAAGTATAAGTTGCCCACAAAAGAAAATAAATGTTTAGTCAACAGTGTTCTTCCTCATGTGACACAGTTAAAATTTTAAAAATGATATTCTGATGTGTCAGTCTTTCAGTTATTAACTGGAATTTCAAATTTCTCTTCAAAAGTAATTGGTTTCCATTGGAGAACACTTACCCTATTCTAGTAACTCCCTTCTGCACAGTGTCCAAATCCTTATAATGAAAGTGATGCACAGAATTGAACCCATTATTCTAGCTGGTCAAACAAGTGTTTATAAGGAACTAGCATAACTTTGTCTATTAATAAAGCCAAGGATCTTTATTCAGCAGTCTTCTCAGTATCTCAAAGACCAGACCCCAACAGTTTTCTATTTTGGCATTCAAGTGAGGATAAGATGTTTCTCTCCAGACACAGTTCCACGGACACACTGGGAATCTTTTATCAGAACAAACATCATTTAACAACACAGTTATGATGAGTGAATTAGCTTAACCTTTAACAATTGAACAATACTTTAATATGACAAGATACAAGTCTTAACTGCTAACCTATGAGTTCCAATCAAGCAATATTTCTCTTATAGACTTAAACCTCTCTCTTTAAATTAGTTAGCAAAACATGGGCATTCTTGCTTTGACTTAGATTAACAATCCTGGCACTTTGAGAGACGCTGTTTTCTTCTGCTATCCAGGCAGCAACTCCTCTTGGTTTTAAAATGAAACTGGTCTGTTCCTACAAGCTTAGCTCCTCCCATTAAGCACATATCTCTGTCCCTGTTAATGAGTCCAATCTAAAATCCCAGGGGGAACCTAAGTAAACCCAAATGCATTAGCTCTGCTTAAAAAAAAAATTCCATGTCTAAAATGTGTACTTATCTTGTTCTCCCAGCTACTAATTTAAAAGTTTTCCTAGATAAACCATCATTCTGCAAAACAGATCTGAATTTTAAATACACCTCTTTCAAGAAATATTAGGCACAGTTGTCTTTGATCACAATTTTCCTTTCATCTGCGAAGTAAAGGGATAATTCACAGCACAACCGCTTACAACTTGATATCTGTAACACTTTTTTGGGACTTTGGGAATTTCAGGATCGGCTTAGAAATTGTTATCATTGTCTACAAGCGTAAATAGTTTGCAAAGATGAGATGTGCTCATCTCTTTGATCTCTAACAATTCAACCACCCAGGCATATTGTCAGGCAGATTCCAACACAGATCATATGACTCCTCCCCCCACTGTACATTTAAGGATGCAGTCCTAAAACATCAACATCTTTTAAAGCTCACATTTTAACTACCAGGTTATGTTTCACTTTTGTAGTTGGGGTGGAGAAGCTGGGGTCTCAGCATTCTGAATGGTTTTGATAGAGTAAATAAGGAGGAACTGTTCCTAGTGGCGGGCGGGACATGGACGATGCAAAGATCCGTTGACCTCGGTCGGGATTTTCCGGTCTTGGGGTGAGTGCGGCTGGAAAATCTTTCAGGTTGATGACCTTCCATCATGGGAAACTTTGAGACTGTATCAAAAAAATGACAATTCAAGTGGTTAAAATTAAGAGGAGAATTATTGAGCTGGAGTTTGAAAGAATTGAACCAGCTGAAGATAATTGTGAAGCATGTTTTGAAGCTCAGGAATAGGAGTGTGATGTGACTTCCATTGTAGCCACTCTGTTATAAACACGAAACAAAATAATATGGTGCAGTGCGCAGAATCCTTGTAAAGAAGTGGGTACTTTCTGTTCTTTTTTTCTTGACGGTGAGCAACGCTGGAGGAAAGCCTGAATGTGCAGGCCTGGCGTTGAAATATCTTGAAAGCCAAACTGGAAAAATACTCTAGAGTAAGCTGGATGAACATATCAATTTGTGCCATTAAAATTCTCCCCCAGTCCGCCAAAGGACCTTTAAATGATAGCAGAGTTCATTTACAATCCAGCCAGCAGATGGCACTGGACAGCCACACATTTCTTTTGTATTCGTTCTCCATCCAGGCAAGGTTATCATTTATCACCATTCCTGGGATGAATTTAATATATCTCTTAGAAAACAAGTTTCCATAGCACCATTTGTGGGCAGAATTTGACATTTCATAAATAGCTTGTGTTGGAAAATCAATGGAACAGACAATAATTTCAGTCTGTAATGGCAGAAATGTGCTCACTGAGAATGTTTGTCGTTCCAGGAAATGAATGTGTTGGTGCTTTCAAACGTAGGTTGAATTAATTGATGCTTTATGAACACAATAGTCAATCTTCTATAGACAAAGTAAAACAATGTACCTTGCAAGCTTGTCCTGACAAATTACTAAGTAATGTGTTCCAATTTAACAGTGTGAGATTGTTGTGTGTGACCATTAATCATATAAAGGGCTTCTCTGATGTAGGAATCAAATGGCACGTGAGATTAACTGCTTCTCAACTGTTTGTTTCCTTGATGAAAGATGAGCATTAAATTATTAGTTATGAGTTGCCCAGAGATGAATCATGCTTTGCAGTTGCAACGAGCAATTATTAACTTGTTCATTGGTTTAAAACCTGCATTGTGAGCCACAGCTTAGGCAGTGGCACTCTTGTCTCTGGAGGTTTGAGGCTCAAGCCGCACTTCAAGACTCGAGCACTAAGGTCAGGGGGTGTAAAAGATCCATGGTACTATTTCAAAGAATAGCAGAGGAGCTAGCCCTGGTATCCTCATCAATGTCTATCTTTCAATCAACATCACAAAAGCTGATTAAAGTTAAAAGTTTATTTATTAGTCACGAGTCGGCTTACATTCACACTGCAATGAAGTTACTGTGAAAATTTTCTAGGCGCCATGTTCCGACGCCTGTTCGGGTACACTGAGGGAGAATTTAGCATGGCCAGTGTGCCTAACCCGCACATCTTTGGACTGTGGGAGGAAACCGGAGCACCTGGAGGAAACCTGCGCAGACATCGGGAGAATGTGCAGACTCCACACAGACAGTGACCCAAGCCGGGAATCGAACTCAGGCTCCCTGGCAGTGTACCACCGTGCATGCTCTTTGTAGGAGCCAGCTGTGCACTAAATGGTTGCCAGTTTCCTGCATTACAACCTTGACTACGCTTCAAATCTACTTCGTTTGGCTATGAAGTGCTTTGAGATGTCTGATAATCATGAAAAGTATTATATAAATTCAGTGAATTTTGCATTTTATTTTAGTTTTTTTGGATTTTCAAGAGGCTGCAATCGCACAATTTTTGAAGGGCTTGCATGTTTTGATAGCATGGGTAATGCAGGATATACATTGGAAATGAAGTTTTCTTGGCATGTTTGTACAGTTTGTTCTTGATATCTAGGATTCAGTAGGGTGAGGGGATAGGAGGGTTTTCATAGTTCTCTTGGGCAGGATTGCTGTGCTCCCTGGAAGGGGGTGGATTCTCTTCTTTTTGGAATGAGGATTGTGATATTTGATCGGTGAGCGTCTGAGTTTGGAACTTTGGGTTGCTTCATTAGTAGGGGCACAGTGTACGAGAGCAAGGCAATTTTGATGAACTTGCATAAGACACTCGTTTGGCCTCAGCTGGAGTATTGCATCGAGTTCTGGGTGCCACATTTTAGGAAGGATGTGAAGACACTGGAGACTGCAGAAAAGATTCACGAATGGTTCCAGGGATGAGGAACTTCAATTATAAGAACATAAGAAATAGGAGCAGGAGTAGGCCATCTGGCCCTTCGAGCCTGCCCCGCCATTCAATAAGATCATGGCTGATTTGTCGTGGCTCAGTTCCACATTCCCGCCCTCTCCCCATAACCCTTAATCCCCTCTCTTATCAAAAATCCATCAACCCGCATCTTAAAAATATTTAGCGAGGTAGCCTCCACCACTTCAACGGGCAGAGAATTCCAGAGATTCACCACCCTTTGAGTGAAGAAGTTCTTCCTCAACTCCGTTCTAAACCGCCCCCCCTTTATCTTGAGGCTGTGCCCCCTAGTCCTACTGTCCTTTCTGAGCGGGAAGAGTCTCTCCACCTCTATCCTATCCATCCCATTCATCATCTTGTACGTCTCAATGAGATCTCCCCTCATTCTTCTAAACTCTAACGAGTACAAGCCTGGTTTATTCAGCCTCTCCTCATAGCTCAACCCCCTCAACTCCGGCATCAGCCTAGTAAACCTCCTCTGCACTCCCTCCAAGGCCAAAATACCCTTGCGTAAGTACGGCGCCCAAACTTGCACACAGTACTCCAGCTGCGGCCTCACCAATGCCCTATACAGCCACAGCAAGACCTCCCTACTTTTATATTCAATCCCCCTCGCTATGAAGGCCAGCATCCCATTTGCCTTCCTGACCACCTGCTGCACCTGCAAACTGGGTTTTTGCGACTCATGCACAAGGACCCCGAGGTCCCTCTGCACCGTCGCCTGCTGCAGTTTTTCTCCACGTAAGTAATAATCCTTCCTACCATTATTCCTACCAAAGTGGACCACCTCGCACTTGCCAACATTAAATTCCATTTGCCAGTTCCTGGCCCATTCGCCCAGCCTATCTAGATCCTTCTGCAGACTCTCCACACCCTCCGCGCAATTTGCCGTTCCACCAATCTTGGTGTCATCAGCAAATTTCGACACCATACACTCGGTTCCCTCCTCCAGATCATCTATATAAATGGTAAATAGCTGAGGCCCCAGCACCGACCCCTGGGGCACTCCACTAGTCCCCAACCGCCAATCTGAATAGCACCCATTGACCCCCACTCTCTGCCTCCTATTTGACAACTGGTCCTCTATCCATGCTATCACCCTACCCCCAACTCCATGCCCCCTGACCACCTTGGTGTCAAATGTGGGGTGTCTTCAGATGTTTCGCTTTACTAAATCTACTGTATAAATACAAGTTGATGCTGTGTACTGGTTTGAGCACTTTACAGGTCATATATTTTTAAAGGGAATAACGTTCTCTAAACAGCGTGATGGCTTTGTTTATTCTGATTTAATACAGCTTTTGGTGCAATTTGAACTGCAATAAGTGAAAAAAATTTATTTTTAAAATGTTCAAATATCCAAAAGCAACTTTAAACAGAGAGCCTGTTAGAAACTGGGAGCTGACAATTTCTCAAAGTGTCATTTGCTGTTTTACGTTGCTTCAATAATTAGAAGCTTCTTTGATGCATCTTATCAACTTCTTTTAAGGTGAACATTTGCATATTTGCTGATTTTATTTCACAATCTTTGTGACATGTTGTATTTATTGATGGGAAATGAAGATATGAATTGTGTCTCATTAATCCTTGTCCATTGGGTACTGGAGGAACCATTTCGGTCAGTCTGAGCAGTTGAAGGAAACACCTGTCTGTGGAAAAGGTGACCTGCTTTTTGACCTTCGGAAGTTATAATTTTAAGTTTTAATTTTTTTTTACATTGAATAAGACTGAGAAACTTTGTCACCACCAACTTCAAACATACGAAGGCTTAAATCTCATGGAGCTAAGATGGGGATGCCAAGATCGAGTTAGAAGAAACCCATCCAAGAAAGCCTGTGACGGGAAAGCAGGAAAAGAGGGAGGGGCCAGAGGGCGGGAGATGAAAAAAGGGATCACATTTGGTTCTCAGACTGTAAGCAGAGTACCTGTGCAGTGGGCAAGGAGAAATTAGTGTGGGCCAGCATGTTTGTTAGGAAAGAGAGACTCCATTTATATAATAGCCTCTCTGCAAGATTGGATATCTCAAAATGCTTTACAGTCTATGAAGCACAGCCAGTTTTCTGCTATTAGATCTTTTTAGGATAGAGGTGGAGAGACTCTTCCCGCTCAAAAAAGACAGTAGGACTAGGGGGCACAGCCTCAAGATAAAGGGGAGGCGGTTTAGAACGGAGTTGAGGAGGAACTTCTTCACTCAAAGGGTGGTGAATCTCTGGAATTCTCTGCCCGTTGAAGTGGTGGAGGCTGCCTCGCTAAATATTTTTAAGAAGCGGGTTGATGGGTTCTTGATAAGAGAGGGGATTAAGGGTTATGGGGAGAGGGCGGGAAAGTGGAACTGAGCTACAACAGATCAGCCATGATCTTATTGAATGGCGGGGCAGGCTCGAAGGGCTAGATGGCCTACTCCTGCTCCTATTTCTTATGTTCTTATCTTCATGGGATTCCCCTGCAACAGTAAACAGGGTGAACACAACCCTGCAGTGGAGCTATCGAACTAGAAGAAGCAGTCCTTTTTCTGACTCAACTTTAATGCCAGTTAAAAAGAAAAATAAATTTTAAATGGGCGGCACGGTAACACAGTGGTTAGCACTGCTGCTTCACAGCTCCAGGGACCTGGGTTCAATTCCCGACTTGGGTCACTGTCTGTGTGGAGTTTGCACGTTCTCCTCGTGTCTGCATGGGTTTCCTCCGAGTGCTCCGGTTTCCTCCCACAGTCTAAAGATGTGTGGGTTAGGTTGACTGGCCATGCTAAATTGACTGTAGATGCATAAGTTAGAGGATTAGTGGGTAAAATATGTATGGATATGGGGGTAGGGCCTGGGTGGGATTGTGATTGGTGCAGACTCGATGGGCCAAATGGTGTCTTTCTGTACTATAGGGTTTCTATGATTTCTAAATTACACCCCATTGACAGCTTTTAGCCGTTCCTTTGCATTACTGTCGTTCAGCTAGAGATTAAACTGGAAAAAATCGATGCTCTGTGTACTTTCCCATCAATACTTAAACAGGTGTTAGGTCTCTCATTACTATATGCCTGTTTAAGGTTTGATTTGATTTATTATTCACATGTGTTAGTATACAGTGAAAAGTATTGTTTCTTGCATGCCACACAGACAAAGGAGAAGGAAACGAGAGAGTGCAGAATGTAGTGTTATGGTCATAGCTAGGGTGCAGAGAAAGATTAACTTAATGTGAGGTAGGTCCATTCAAAAGTTTGATGGCAGCAGGGAAACGCTGTTCTCAAGTCGGTTGGTACGCGCCCTCAGACTTTTGTATCTTTTTCCCAACAGAAGAAAGTGGAGGAGAGTAGATGCATTTTGTCTTTAATTGTGCTGGCTGCATGTCTGTGGCAGTGGGAAGTGTAGACATAGTCAATGGATGGGAGGTTGGTTTGAGTGATGGACCAGGCTTGTTTGCGACCATTTTTGGTTTCTTGTGGTTTTAGACAGAGCAGGAGCCATACCAAGCTGTCATGGTACACTTATAAAAGTTGGTGAGAGTCATATGGTATCAGACATATTTCAAACAGTATTGAGATGCAGGAAGTTAACTCCAGAAATTGGACCCCCCCCCCCCAGTTTCATCCCTGAGAAATGAGTTAAACAAGGTCCACTATTACTCAACAAGAACAAGGAATGCTGGAAAAACTCAGCAGGCTTTGCACCATCCATAGGGAGAAGCAACAGAGTTAACATCTTGAGTGTGTTTGACTCTTCATCAGGACTAAAGAGAGGGAAAATGTGTTGGCTATTAACATTTGTTTAATAGAAGCTTTATAGGTGGGTTAAATTACTCATGTAATCTTCTAAATATGTGACTGAAAAATGATCTGTAATATATAATGTTCCCAAAGGCTGATTATAGCAGCTTAATGTCAATAGGTCGAACAATGTTCATCAAGTAATCATGTACAGTGCTGTAAAGGAATTGAAATTCAGCATTCTCTCACTCTTGCTATGCCAGTGTGGATTGGCTGAGCTGATACAGATGTGGTAAAGCTATGGGCACTTTGAGGTAAAAGCAAAATATTGCAGATGCTGGAATCTGAAGCAAAAACAGAAAATTCTGGAAAATCTCAGCAGGTCTGACAGCATCTAGGGAGAGAATAGAGTCAACGTTTTGAGTCTAATTAACCCTTCTCGCTTTGAGGTCCCTGATTCTTTATTATGCATGCTACAGCGTATCCAGATTACTTCTTTAGAACATTTTGAACTAAATCCACCACAAGAATGTCGGGACAAAACGGCACAAGTTAAAGATTAGATTGTTCAAGGAAAAGCCAGGCCACTTCCTTTGACTAGCCTAGCTGTTTGACTAACTCATTTTGGAAATAGTGATGAAGTTTACTATGAAATGTCAGAATGAGCACTTCGTTAAATTTTTAATTTTGTATAGGAACTTTACTATAAATATATTCTGGCACTTGATACCATTAAAGATTATTTCCACAGCTTAATTACAAAGTCCTTTTACCATGTGTGTCCTCCAATATGTTTGTATGGTTTGAAAGTTAACTTCAGTGTTACATTATTAATTCAAAGGTGTTTATGACATACTGCTCTTCGGTATCTTACAATGAAAAGAGATGTAGCAAGTATATTTTCAGGTATTGCTGAAGTGAATAACCTGAGATTTTTTGGCAAGAGAGTATCTGAATTACATTTGTTTATTTTCATTGAGATTCAGTGGTTGGCACAATGCATTTTCGTAACCTGAGTATTTTTAGTGTTTAAAGGTCTTCTTTAACTTATTGTATTTGTGCACCATGTATTTTGGCTTCTTTCAATTTGTTATGCATGGTGGAGACATGGCATATGTCCAGAATTGTGGCCTAGCTGCCTTATAGATGTCTGTTACAAATCATTCATTGCTTTCGCAATTAATGCAAGTGTTTGTTTTTAAACCATCTGCTTCAAGTTTAATTGGTGGCAATTCTCTTTTTCCTATCGTAGGGTGACAGTGTTGTTTTGAGCTTGAAGTATTTCGAGTGCTTTTCAGCTTTACCTGGAGTACCTACTGTTAGTCATCTTGTTCTTTATTTTGTCTCTGTCCGTCCGCGCAATGATCGCATATAATTAATGTAATATCTATTCAATGTGGTGTAGTGGGAAATCTTTCAGTGGGCAACTTGCTGGTATTTCTGGTTTTGAAAACCAGCTTTGCATTCACCAACAGGCTGATGGACATTTCACTGCATGAACCAGCAAAGATTGAACTGAATTTCCTCTTTTGACTATTATACTTGTGTCTCAGGGTCCAAGAATTTGTGTTGTCAACAACTTATCCTTTGCAACCCATTAGTTTTTAAGCAAACTTTTAACCTTAAGCAGTGTTTTCAGAACCAGGCTGTATAACCACCAGTTAGAAATGACAGAGAGATGGTAGCAGCCTCCCGTCAAAGGCTGTTTTTATTGTTTTCCTAAATGGAGCTCGACAAATTTCTGTTTGCTAGTAAAATTGAAGGTTATAAATATAAATGTAGACAGAAGACCAAATGATCCGCAGGATTGCTTATGTTTTGCTGCTTCTTTAACCAAACATGCACTTATGAAAACCCCGCAGTTGAGTGGGTTTTAATATTGCAGCTTTTATAGCATTGGAATGATATTTTGGGAGTTCTGCTTCAGTTACAAACCACCCTCAGAAATAAAGTAAAATGTCCAAGACTTTGCAGATTACAAGGTTCATTAGCAAAGGAGGTTCATCGGTCTTCAGTTTGTTATTTTTCATGCATCTTATCTGAAAGGGCAGATTTTTAAACAAGGAAAATTGTACCTGAGTGTAGCCAGCTTGCTGTAAATGCCCTGCCTGTTGATCGAGACATACTGACCTGGCAGTTGTCCCTATATCATCAGCACTAATCTGTCATTATGCAGGAAATTATTTAATTACAAGTGGAGATTAAATGCAGTTTGGTATCTGGGTAATGAATTGAATTTGTTATGTGTGGTCCCATCCAGCTTCTTCATTTAAATGTGGCTGAACTATGATATTGTGCGTTATTGATGATATGTGCAGTAGAATTGCTATGATTGTGATTTTTAACACTTTTTTTTACTAAGTGACACCTTTCATGCATTTTTCAATTATCCCTGGCAGTGGATTAGCAGACTGAATGTTTGAACTATCATTATTCTGAATGCATGGGGGGTTGAGGAGACTGTATCTGCATTTTTATGTTTGCCAATAACTCGACTATATTTTTGCCAGGCAATAATGTAATAAATCAAAAGACAGACTGAGCACGGGATGCGTACTTACTTTTGGTTTAGGGTCACAGTCATACTTTTTTTAATTCATTCGTGCGACCTGGGCATCAGTGGCTGGGCAGCGTTTATTGCTCATCCCTAGTTGCCTTGCGAAGGTGGTGATGAGCTGCCTTCTTGAACCACTGCAGTCCACATTGTTGGTGTCTTGCTCCCCCAAACTCACCTTAAGCCAATTGCAGCGCTCTAAGATGAAATGGTACACTGTTCCAATTGGGTATTTCAAGGTGTTGAAATTTTTGGCTCAACCGTATTCCTGCGTTCTACCTTGTCTTGTCCTGCTGTGCCAGATCCAGCTCCTAATGGTTTAGCTGGAATGTATTCTTTCTCTGAGCATCCACTTCTTGCTTTACCGGTTCAAGAAAGCAGTTCACCACCATCTTCTTGAGGGCAATTAGGGATGGGCAATAAATGCTGGCCTAGTCAGTGACGCCCGTATCCCATGAACAAATATTTTAAAAAACAGAGAAAACAAAAAAAAGACGAATTTGCTTGCACTACATCTGAAATTAGGCTGTAAATATAAATATGTTACTTTATGACCCTCTGTCCCTCTAAGGGAGTGACAGCTGGCCTTGTGTCTTGACTTGAAATTTCAGTCAGATGTAAGATGTGGTTGGCTAACAGCAGGGAGCAGATTATTGGACACTACTCATTCACATTGTTCAGATTCCAGGCGGATTGCTGAATCTGTTGTTTTTGTTAAATAAACAAGTCAAAATCATGCAGAAGTGACACAAGCCCCAACTGCATTGAAAACATAATTTGTTTATACTGTTAGCTGATGTGGATGCCAGAAATACTGCCCCACCCAGCAAGAATGAAACATTTGACTTTGACAATCCTGCAAGCTTTGTGTTAAAGTGCCAGCACCCTTTTAAGGATGTGAAATACACTAGTATGATTTATTTGGGGTGATTCTTAGGTGGCAAAATCTCACCCAGTGGCAACAAGTATCAGAAAATCATGGGCTGGCCAAACATGGTAGCAGTCAGGCCTCCCCATGTTGTGGTGTATGTTTCTTACTTGAAAACAACTTATCAGGTCAATGAATGGTGACACAAGGCTATGCTGAACCTAATCATGTTCAGATATTTTGGATGCTTGAGTTAACATTTGGGAATTATATGGGTAATTGTTGAAAATAGATAAAGCTATGCCAGAGTCAAAGCGGATTCTTTTCTTCCTATTCATGTTCCTATTAACCAGTATTATGATTTCTCTGCCCTGGCTCCCAGCTGAAAAATCTCATTCACATAGCTTCCAGTTTGCACCCCGGTCTTGGCTTCATCTGGCCCATTTCTGACTCTTTCCTTATCTTTTTCTAATACAAAAACAAAATGAGAAATGTGGCCAAACTGTGGCTTATGAGGAAAATTAGAGATGGTATTGGATCCAAGGAACAAGTATACAAATTGGCTAGGAAGATAGGGAGGGTTGGGAGCAGGTTAGAATTCAGCAAAGGAAGACAAAGTGATTGATTAAGTAGGGGAAAATAGAGCATGAGAATAAGCTTGCGGGGAGCATAATAACTGGCTGTAAAAGATTCTGTAGGTATGTGAAGAGAAAGAGATTGGTGAAGACAAATGTAGGTCTCTTGCAGGGGAATTTATAATGGGGAACAAAGAAATAACCTACCAAAAAATACATTGATTCTGTCTTCACAAATAGTGATCCAAAAATGTTGAAGAACCTGGTTTAGTGAGATGGAGGAACTGAAGGAAATTAGTATTAGTAAGGAAATGATGTTGGGGAAGTTAATGGGATTGAAGGTGGATAAATCCCCAGGGCATGATAATCTACATCCCAGAGCACTTAAGGAAATGGCTCTAGAAATAGTGGATGCATTGGTGGTCATCTTCCAAGATTCTATGTAGACTCTGGATTAAACTCTTATAGGTTGAAGGGAAGAGAACACTGAATTATAGACCAGGGTGGGGAAAATGCTAGAGTCCATTATAACAGAGCATTTGGAAAACAGTAGCAGGATCAGGCAGAGTCAGGGTGGATTTATGAAAGGGACATCATGCTTGACAAATCTTCTGGCATTCTTAGAGGATGGGATTAATGGAGTTGATGAGGGGGAACCTCTGGATTTATTTGGATTTTCAGAAAGCTTTCAGCAAGTTGCCACATAAGAGATTAGTGTGTAAAATGAAAGTGCATGGGATTGGGGTTGGTGTATGGGGATGTATAGCAAACAGGAAACAAAAAGTAGGAATAAATAATTCCTTTCCCAAGAGGTAGGCAGTGACTAGTGGGGTACCGCATGGATCAGTGCTTAGACCCAAGCTACTCACAATATGTAGTAATGGTTTAGATGAGGGAACTAAATGTAATATCTCCAAATTTGCAAATGAGACAAAGCTGAGCTGTGAAGAGAAAGAAGAGAACGATAGACAGAGTGGGAATGGGGAGCAATGGAGCAAAAGAATGGGAATGGGGAAGGAATAATTGAGAGCGCGGGAATTGGGACGGAAGGAGGAGGGAGTGAAAGTGGGAACAGGGAGGGAGGGAGCGAGAGAACGAGGAGGGAGAGAATGAGCAAGAGAGTAGGAACAGGGAGGGAGGGAGCGAGCCGGTGGGAACATGATAGAGGGAACGTGACGGACGGAACAAGAGAGCGGGAATGGGGAGAGAATGATCGAAAGAGCAGGAATGGGGAGAGAGACTGGGAACAGGGAAAGAGGGAAAGAATGAGCGGGAACAGGGAGGGAGCAAGAGAATGGGAAAGGGGAAGAAGGGAGCAAGAGAGTGGGAAAGGGGAGAGAGTGGGCGAGAGAGCAGGAAGGAAAGGGGAGAGAGGGACAACAGGGAGTTAGGGAGGTAATGAGAGAATGGGAATGGGAAGGAGGAGCTAACGAGAGCAAGAACGGGGAGGGATGGAGATAGCGGGAGTGTGTGAACCGTGAGGCAAGTAGGTAGTGAGAGAATAGGAGCAGGTAGGGAGCGAGAGAGCAGGGACTGGGAGGGAAAGAGCGAGTGAGCGGGAACAGCGAGGGAAGGAGCAAGCGAGTAGGAACAGGAGGAAAGGAGCAAGATAATGGGAATGGGGAGAGCAAGATCAGGAAAGAGAGAAAGCTAGAAAGCGGGAGAGTATGAATGGACAGAAGGATAAAACTGTTAGCTGTACTTAAGCAAGTTTTGTAAATTGCTGAGCATGCAGTTCACAAATATTTTATTGATGACCTGTACCTTTCAGTGTCTGTATGTTATGTAATGTTTTTAACCTCATTCCATTCACAGTACAATGCTTTAGCAATTTGCTGCAATAAAAGGGGTTATGCTTCACCTAAAAACAGACTGGGGTGAATAAACTTCCAGTTCCTGAATCAATTGTGAGTAACACCATGGGATGTCTTCTAATGTTACAGGAAATATAATCTTGGAGATTAATGAATCCTTGGATACATCCATAGTTGTGCAATAGTGATTTAACTGTTTCAACAATTTTCTTGAGTTAAAAGTTCTTACCAAGGTTGAGATTTGAAAGTTATTACATTGGCAGTAATATAACGAATGCAGGTTGATTAAGTAATTTGTGCAGGCTGAATAAGTGGTGTGTTATATTTAATAAAACCCACAATATTTTATTTCCTTGCAAGGGAAAGCTCAGATTCTTCAAATTCCCATATGTTTCGCTATCAGTTGGCAGTGGGTAAGTAGCGGGGGCCCTAAATCAATGTCTGCTGTGAAAATAATGTCCACGCAGTACAAACATTCTGTCACTTTTCCTGTCTGTGCAACACTTGTTTCACATGTAAGCTACTGGAAGTTGGAGGGTGAAGATGGATTGGAGTCATTCAAAACACAGGGAAAGAAAATTGACAGGGGGTCCTAAAGGACACAGCTGCTAGACTGGGACTGTGGCAGGTAGCGAGGGAACCAACAAGAGGGAAAAACTTACTTGACCTCATTGTCACCAGCCTGCCTGTCACAGATGCATCTGTCCATGACAGTGTCAGTGGAAGTGACCACCGCACAGTCCTTGTGGTAACAAAGTCTTATCTTCACATTGAGGATACCCTCCGTCCTGTTATGTGGCACTACCGGTGCGCTAAATGGAATAGATTTCAAATAGATCTAGCAGCTTGAGACTGGGCATCAATGAGGTGCTGTGGGCCATCAGCCACAGCGGAATTGTACTCGACCACAATCTGTAACCTCATGGCCATGGCACTATCCCCCACTCCACCAATACTTCCAACCATGGATCAGTGAAGAGTGCGGGACTGCATATCCAGAGCAACGCCAGGCATGCCTTTTAAGAAAAATGAGGTGTTAACCAGAGGAAGCTGCAACACAGAATTACTTGCATACCAAATGGCATGAGCAACAAGTACTAGAGCTAAGCAATCCCACAATCAATGGATGAGCTATAACTTCTACAGTCCTGTCACATCCGGCTGTGAATGGTGGTGGACAATTAAACAACTCACTGGAAGGGCAGGCTCCACAATTGTCCCCATCCTCGATAATGGAGGAGCGCAGCACATCAGTGCAAAAGATAAGGCTGAAGCATTCGCAACAATCTTCAGCGAGAAGTGCCAAGCAGATGATCCATCGTGTTCTCCTCGGGAGGTTCTCAGCATCTCTGATGTCAATCTTCAGCCAAATCAATTCACTCAGTCCATTTGTGTGATTCTGTTAAATTCTTTTCATTACAACATCGGGATAGATTAACTGTTGTTTAAACCCCCTTAGAGACAGATAACGTTTTAAATGAGATTAATTTCCCCAATGGGACTATGTGAAGGGCAGGATTTTATTTCTTGAAATTTTCACTGTAACAAACAAAATAAAAGTGACACAATTCGATGATTAACTTACAGGCAAATAGAACATCAGCTTAAAAAAAAAAGCTTTACATCATGCTTTGGGCACACATATCAAAGGATAGTCCAAAAACCTCTCCCTGCTCTCTAGCCGAGCTCAATCACTCCTCGCCATGTGAATTGAATCTTCATCACCAACTGCTTCACTCTCATGGAATCTTTCAGATGTGATTATCATCAGTGGGGAGGCGATGGCTGAATGGTATTATTGCTACACTATTAATCCAGAAACTCAGCTAATGTTCTGGGGCTCGGGTTCAAATCCCACCACGGCAGATAGTGGAATGTGAATTCTATTAAAAATGCTTGGTATTAAGAATCTACTGATGACCATGAAACCATTGTCGTTTGTCATAAAAACCCATCTGGTTCACTAAAATCCTTTAGGAAAGGAAATCTGCCATCTCTAACTGGTCTGGCCTACACATGACTCCAGAGCCACAGCAATGTGGCTGACTCTCAACCTGAACAAGGGCAACTAGAGATTGGCAACAAATGCTGGTCAGCCAGTGACACCCGTGTCCCGCAAGTGAATTAAAAAAAAACCCTTTCTCAAATCTTCAAGATTCTTTCTGCTCTGTCCCCTTTCCATTTAACAGAAACAGAACCCTTAAAAGCACATCTTTAACACTGTCCGGTTTTCTTGCTTCTCCCCGACAGTATTTCCGACAGAATCCGTACTTGGGAGAGCTCCAGGTCTTTTCTGCCTGCCCCTCAGCAGCAGCCTTTTCTTTGTTGTGTGAGCTTGTGTGAGAGATGCTAGAACCTGCCACTCAACACCTCAATGGGTTTCGATTTGACTTTCTCTTCCTTCTTAACACTCATCACCATAGTAACCTGAAATCATGGCATTCCTCCGAACTGAGATGTTTGCCAGGAATTCATCACCTATTCTTTCCGAGCTATCTGTATTACTTCGAATTAAAGGTATATTTTAGCACACAATTGTTTTGTAAAGTTCAACCTCCATGACATTGTCCAATCATAATCAAAAGCAGATGTAAATTTAAGGTGTCAATAGCATCGCTAATTTAAAAGCTCCTTCAGATTGAAAAATTAGGTCAAAAGATATGGCAAATAACTATATTTAAAGAACTGTTTCATATTTTACAATGAATCTGTATTGCATTTAAAAATAAAAACTCCACTGGAAAAGAGATCCATTTATGGCTAAATCCAGAGATTAAAGATCATCTTGTCTAAGGCCTGGCTGGTGGGTCAGATGCTGCCCTGAGGCAATGTCATTAGAGCGAACCTGCCAAGTCTCCCAAGATTTCCTGGCCAGAATTTTAAAAAATGCTCAAAGCCATCCATTCACAGGCTGGTTTCACTGTACATTCAGCAGCTACTAGTGAGCCTATGTATGGTGAAACAAGTCCATGATTGGGCAAGTGTCACAGCACCAATTTCTGGGTAAGTTTTTAATATCTTGATTTCTGGGGAAGCTTAGAAGAACAAGTAGCATGGATAGGGAGCTGGCAGTGGGGTGGGTGGCGGTGACTGGAGCTGTGTGGCTGGGGTTCCCAAACCCTGGATTCTATGAAGTGAGAGAGTAGGAAGCTGCCAAATGTCGCATGTTGCGAGGTTATTCCTTTTGGCAGGAAGAAAAGGAGATTAACCTTCTTTAAATGTAGTGAAACCAGTAAATGATGATGTTCAGCCTCACTTTTTACTTTCACTGGCTGGGCAATCCCAAGAGGTGGGAGCTTAGGATCAGGGTGCCTAGCAGTGGATATCCTGGCAAGAGGAGCCCAGACATCTAGAGTAGGACATGAGGCAGCGGAAGCAGGCTGCACATCACCTGAGTAGGCGAGTGATTGGAGACAGTGTTAGAAGAAAATTGATGTGTAATGTTGTGCCATTCTTAATCTTTTAGAAATTTGCTCGTCGCCCTCTCAAGTGAGAAACATTTTGAAATGTAAGCCCCCAGGTGAAGTGGTTAGACAAGCCTGTACTAGATCAAAAGGAGGAACATGTAATGTTTCCAGGAAGTTTGGCAAACCTGGATAAGATGCTCTGTCGCAGGGCTAGTGCAGACTCGATAGGCCAAATGGCTTCCTTCTGTGTGGATTCCATGATTCTATGAAGTGAGAGAGTAGGAAGCTGCCAAATGTCGTATGTTGCAAGATTATTCCTTTTGGCAGGAAAAAAAGAATATTCTTCTTTAAATGTAGTGAAACCAATAAATGATAGTGTTCAGCAAAATTCTGATGTCTCTTTAAAGGAAAGAGGGGAAATTAACAAGCAGGTACAGCAAGCAATGCAGAAGACAGTTGGAACACCGACCTTTATTGCAACAGGATTGGTATAATTATGTAATATATTTATAGGAGTTTGGTGAGATTGTATCTGGAGTACTGTGTACAGTTCAGAAAGGATAGTAGGACTAGAGGGCACAGCCTCGGGATAAAGGGGGGTGCGGTTTAGAATGGAGTTGAGGAGGAACTTCTTCACTCAAAGGGTGGTGAATCTCTGGAATTCTCTGCCCGTTGAAGTGGTGGAGGCTGCCTCGCTAAATATATTTAAGACGCGGGTTGATAGGTTTTTGATAGGCAAGGGGGTTAAGGGTTATGGGGAGAGGGCGGGGATGTGGAACTGAGACACGACAGATCAGCCATGATCTTATTGAATGGCGGGGCAGGCTCGAGGGGCTAGATGGCCTACTCCTGCTCCTATTTCTTATGTTCTTATGTTCCAAGGTGTATGTGTTCCGGGGGTGGTACAGCAAAGGCTCTCTGGATTAATTCCTCAGAGGAGAGATTGAGCAGGATGGGCCTGTAGCTTGGAGTTTGGACAAATGTGAGGTAGTAATCTCATTCAAGATTCTGAGAGGCTTGACAGTTTAGATGCTAAAAAGCTGCCTCCCTGGTTAGTTCTGGAGGCATATTCTCAGGATAAGGGGTTAGCCATTTTGGACTGCGATGAGAAAACATTCCTTTACACATAGAGTTGTGAATTTTTGAAATAGCTGTGGATGTTCAGCCACTGAGTACATTCTAGGCTACCATCACTGGTTATTTGGACTCTAGGGGAATCAGGAGATATGGAGTAAAGTATTGGACCAGGCAACATCTGTGGAGTGAGAAACAGAGGCTGGAATTTCACATTAGTGGCCTTCTCCCTTCCAGTCTGAATTTGCTAGTAGGTGCAGATTGGATCATTGTGCTAAACTGAAATAGTTTCCATCCTTGATCTTGGCCAGGAATTGGGGGGGAGTGGTGGGGAACGCCTCAACATTGAGGTTGCCCTTCTCCAAACGCACATGGCCTCCGTTCCCCAGAACTCCTGGTACTGCCCTGAAATGTAGCCCTGGAGCTGGGCTGAGGTGCAGCGCTGCAGTAACTCTTCTGACAACACCAGGTTAAAGTCCAACAGGTTATTTGGTAGCAAACACCACTAGCTTTTGGGGCTCTGCCCCTTTGTCAGGTGAGTGGGGAGTTCACCTGATGAAGGGGCAGAACCCCGAAAGCTAGTGGCGTTTGCTACCAAATAAACCTGTTGGACTTTAACCTGGTGTTGTGAGACTTCTTACTGTGTTTACCCCAGTCCAACACCGGCATCTCCACATCATAACGCTTCTGGCCATTGCAGCGCTTTGAGAAAAGATTGCCTGGACTCGAAACGTTAGCTCTCTTTACTTACAGATGCTGCCAGACCTGCTGAGATTCTCCAGCATTTTCTGTTTCGATTGCAGTGCTGTGTGTCGAGGCTGATTGGCTGACAGCTCTCCAAGGTGGACGGGCACCCCGCCTGCACCCAGCCAGTGCTCAGTTGAGTAAAATGGCAGCGGGCCTGTCCTAGTCAGTGGGATGCGTTCCCCTGCTGATTCCCAGGACGGTGGGTGCCAAGCACTTGCCATCCTGAAAACTCAGTCCAGAGTTTTCTGCGAATTGCGCAGCTAGCGTGAAAGAGTCTATTCATTATCGGAAGGAATGTGGGGATTGGGCATGCAAGCGGAGTTCATGTAGAAAATCAGCATTTGTTATATTGAATGGTGTAACAGGCTTGAGGGGATGTGTGACCTACTGCTCTGTCTATTTCTTGTATTCAGGGAAGAAATCTTTGGCATCCTGAAACTTCATGCTTGGTGGCTGCCAGATAGAAGTTATTTATGATGATTTTGTTAAAGTCAACTGAATAGATGGTATTATAATTATTTATACATTTTTTGCCCTCTATATCAATCCCATTGTGCATATCAAAATTATTTGACATGCTTTGATTAATTATAAATTGCAGCTGAGTGAAGAGGATGGAAACTTTTCACTGCTGTAAAGAGAAAGATCCTAGCTTCTGTGGTCTCTTTGCAAGTAGCTCATCCCTTGTACAGTTCCAGTAAATTTCCTCTGCACTTTCTCTGAGGCATTTGCTGGCTTCATTTCTGGATCAGGCAGTTGGCTGAAGGCTGAACCTTTTAGAACTTTAAACGTCCTCAAGGTTCAGTTTGGCTGCATATTCTGCCAAACTCTACAGTATAAGAATGTAGATTCTATAGTAAAACTGGCCAGTGTGGCATTTTCTGAATGTAGGAAATCTTTTGAAAGTATACTTAAAAATAGATCTTTAAAATACCATTCTTAAAAAGTTTTGTTGTTCAGAAAATGTGGGCATCTTATACAATATAAAATCAGTTTATTATTGTCAACCACCAATAGCCAGCTCTTCAAATCTTGCTGCCCTTTTCTGTGGCCGGGTGGGATGCCGTATTGCTAAGCAATAGCAAGCAAACTGGAGCCACTTGGTTAAAATGGTAACATTTACAACATTGAGGCGATGCATTCTGTTCCTATCCTGTAGGAGGGGTGGTTAAGTATGGATGGTCATGAGTGTGAGATCATGTGCACTCCCAAATGAGTGTCTGCATTTCCACCAGTTAGCACGTGCACTTTATGGCGTTCACAATGTAAACTTCTGTCATTGGCAGTGCCTTCCTGGGAAAGGTCAAGGTTTAAAGGCCTGATGAACATTTCTCATCTAGCATTCCCTAATCAGGCTTCAGAAGATGTTGAGGAGAGTGAGGAATAAAATTCTTGAGTTCAAGTTGCAATTTAAGCTGAAAGCATACAAGGAGATAAGGAGTTCAAAGAGCTGGTGTTCCAAGATAGGGATGCGGGATTCCTGCATTCTAATGGAAGCATTGACCAAACTGTTTTCTGGTTGAGACATTCTCTGTCACAGAACATTCTGTTTATTGATACCCTTTTTCCATATTGATGATAAACGTTAGTTGAAAGCCTTCATTCCTCATTCAATCAGAGGAAATGTTCCGTCCCAAAATTTCCTCTTAACTTTCTCAGTAACTTAGTTCTCTCATAATTATAGTTTTCATCCGAGCACCATTCTGATGAATCTACTCTGTATGTTCTTGATGGTTTTAGTGGTTCAAAAATTGCTGGAAAAATAGTGATTAATCCATGGTGCCCACCATTATTGTTGTGCTTTTGAAGAAAGCAATATGTGACGAGGAAGATGTACCACAGTTGAGTCACCAGAAATTGCTGGATGATTTTCATCATTTTCCCCTGAACCTTGCAAAAAACTGAAACTCAGTATAAACCTTGAAGAGGTTGCTGGATTTACTCCGCAAATATGAATGAATCTTGAGACCAATATTTCAGACTTGTATTTCATATTACAAGAAACCTGTTAATTTTGTGTTTTAAGGCTTTAATATGAAACTTAAACCTGGGATCCTGGATTGGGAACAAGTGAGACGGGAGTCTCGCTCCTACGTTCCTAGAGTTTTTAACATTGTAATTTGTGATTTTCTTTCATTTTTTGTCTTTATTTTGTCTCCTCGAATCCAATTGTTTTTTTCACCTTTATTCTCCTTCTTTTGTCTAATTAGACTCCAAGTCACCTGACTTCTCTCTTCATGTTTCCTTGTTCCTTTTATCACGACGTGATATGTGCTTTATGCTGGATGATGATTTTTAATCAAATGGCTGGAAACTCAAATTGAACTTGTAAAAATTTTATAAAGACGAGAGCTGAAGTGATTTGAACTCGTAGCTCAAGACAGCTAACCCCATTTTGCATTACTATACGCTCCACATTCCAGTCCATTAGAATGGAGTCAGTCTGTCTGCAAATCAAAGCCAATGACTTCAGGTGTCTGTGACGGATTCACATTTCCTGCCTCATTGGCAAGGCATCTATGGCAATCACCTGAGGTATTCAGCTGTTGGAGATGAGCCATTAAGATTAATTGCTTGGACAGTGGGACCCTGGCTTCCAGAAATTCCACCTTTAGAATACGTGGATATTTCTTCTTTTTAATCTTCCTGGCAGTTGGAAAAGAAAGATCACATGACAATCTAACCCTCCATATATTTTAAGCACATGTTTTCCCCGGAGAACTGAGGACGTGTCCCTGCTGCCTGTCTTTTTGTTTTCTCCAACCCACCTGGTAAGTTTGAAGCCTTGTTTGCTGACTGTGGTTGTCCCCTGCTGCAGACAGAGATTTCTTAAGAGAAGCTAACCTAGCACTATCGCCTTCTGAAGGACAACCAACTTGACCATTAAATACAGCTGGGTCACCAGATTGTGTACTTGTACTTTTTATGTGAACTTTCCTTCCGCACTCTAATTTGTATTTGTATGTATGTATGCATTTTGAATGTAGGTGTGTGTGTGTGCAAATCAGTGTGTATTTTTAAAATCTAGCCTCTTCCTTTGTTAAATCTGTCCTATTTTGTATTTTTTGAAATTTGAAATGCTCTGGCTGTTTTGAAGAACAATCCATTTAGTTTCCGCCCCTGCTTTTTCCCAATCTCTTTGCAATCATTTCCAAGCATTTATTCAATTCCCCTTTGAAGGTTGCTATTGAGTCTGTATCACCACCTTCTCAGGTAATGTATTCCAAATCTTAACGATTTGTTGCATAAAAAGTTCTGTTGATGTTAGTAAGGACATGGAGAGAGTTTTGGATGATTTGAAGTTTAAAGGTAACAAGAGCCTGATTGAAGGTTTCAGCAACAGATGAGCTAAGGCAGGGGTAAATTTGGCAATGTTTACAGGTGTGGGAATAGTGGACATTGAGATGTTGTGGATATCTGTTTGGAACTGATCAGGACAAGGTTGCGGGTGGTTTGTTTTAGACTCAGACTGTTGTAGCAGCAGGGGATGGAGTTGTTATTGAGCAAATGGAGTTTGGAGTGGAGCCTAAAGATAATGTATCCAGTCTTCCCAGTTGGAGGACATTTGTGCTCATTCAGTCTTACGATGTTGATGAGCAGTCTGATAATTTAGCAACAATAGAGGGTTTAAGAGCAGTGATGTTTGGAGCTTCACGTTGTAAGCATTTGTGTGGAAACTAAAGCCAGCTGGACAAAGTGGGGGAGGATGGTGTGGTCAACCATGTCAAAGACTGCAGACAAGTCAAGAAGGATCATTTAGTTTTTTCAGTTGGATAGGATGTCGTTTGCAACTTTGACAAGAACTGTTTCAGTATATTTGGCAAGGGCGAAAACCTAACTGGAGGTCATTCAAAAATGAAGTTCCAGGAAAGATGAGCATGACGTTTGGAAGTGCAAATATGTTCAAGGACTTTGGAAAGAAAACCGAGGTTGAAGATGGTAGTTTTATGGGCTGGTGAAGCTTCAGTTTGATTTTTTGAAAGGAGCAATGAACAGCAGATATAATGGAGAAAGGAGCAATGCTTGACAAGAGAAAACTGTCAACAATATTGACTACAGTGGAGAAGGAAGCCATTTGGCCTGTCGAGTCTGCACTGACTCTGGCAGAGTATCCTATCCAGGCCTCCTCTCCCACCCTATCCCCGTAACCACAAACATTTGCCATCGTCAATCCACCTAACCTGCACATCTTTGAACAGTGGAAGTCAAGCATACGGAAGAAACCCACGCAGACATGGGGAGAACATACAAACTCCACACCCACAGTTACCCAAGAATTGCCCTTGATGCTGTGAAGCAGTTGTGCTAACCACTGTGTCACCATATTGACTAACGTGGGACTAGGAGGGGAAGTTGGGTGGTCAGCAGTTTAGTAAGAATAGAGTTGAGGGTACAGGAGGTCGGTCTGGTGGACTAAGCAAACTTGGAAAGGCATGAGGAAAATAGGAGAGAAACTCAAGAAAAATGCAAGTTCAGTGCTCTATACAAGGGAAAATGTTAAAGGAACTTTGGTGCAATGGTCTAATGGAAGGAAGGAAATTGGCAGAGACAGCTGATCAAATGCTTTAATACCAAAGAAGTCCATAAGCCCCTAGCACAGACATTTGGAGGTAAGTGTGGAGGAGGGGGGTTAAGAAAACAGTCAGTAAAATAAGTCAAGGGGCTATCTTTACATTTCAAGGTGATCCTGGAATAGTGAGTGGCTTGACCAGATACGAACAAGACCTTCATGTGGTTCAGCCAGGTCTGGCTGTGGATGACTAAATATGTTTCCTCCATAACCTTCCACATCTCCGGTTCTTGGACTGAAAGAAACGGAGGTGAGGCCTGTGCCAAGGCAGAACAACCAGGGTGAGAAAAAGTAGTGTTTTGTTTTTGGAGCAAGGTGATTAAAGAGTAAACATGGGGATGCAATTGAGCAAATCAGTAGCTGAAGAAATGCTGTGGTATTTGGAAGCAAAACATTTGAGATGTTGTGGGTGAATAGGGAGTTGGTGTTTTCCAGGAATGGAAACAGATAGAGGTTTCAGTTGGGGTGAGGAAGGGAGATGTAGGTGGGTAATGATGCAAGGAAGTAAACAGGCCAAGGAGCAACTTGGTGATAAGCTTCACTGCATTGTTGATGTGTGTTGGAAGGTGCAGCCAGGTGGGGAGGATTTGTTATGGGAGGGTAGCGTCCAGGTTTCCATGAAGACTATGATATTGATGCAGTTATTCACAATAGGTGCCTGGAAATCAAAGAAGGGCCTTGCATTCACTTCAAGTTCAAGTGTCCTTGAAAAACTCACTTCTTCTTCACTATTCTCCATGGCACCTAATGTATGCTATCACAGGTTAGCAATTTTAGCTACTTCATTGCCCATTTCTGAACCTGATTCTGCTGAACTCATTCCTCATGGGTTTACCTTTCCTTTCCCACTACCTCTTAAGACCCACAGGAGAATGGTTAACCACTGACTTATTCTGTATCATGTACAAGAGTATTCATAGTCTCAAACAAGGCTTTCACTATCCATGCACACATCATGCTTAAACATGTGACATCCTGACCCTGCCAAAAATCTTTATTTTCACCTTCATAACATTACCAGTCTCTGCCTCTACCTTTTTCCCCTGTTGCCACTGAACTCTTGACATCTTTATATTCCATTTTATAAAGCTCTTTTTGTTGGCTTCCTTACCTTCACAAATTCGCACTTTCTGAAATCCTACTGCCTACATATTAACTAATTTGAGGCCCCACTCACTATTCAGTCCAAGTCGTCACTCCCCAAGTGACCAAGTTTGAAATTTATGTGTGTAAATCCCTTCATGCCACTTCTGCAACCCCCTTCATATTCTCCTTCTGTGCCTTCAAGTCTTTTGATTCTGGCATGCTGTACACCACTTCATCGATCACTCCACTCTACTTTCAAACCTCACTATTTCTACCTCAATCTCCAACTAAACAAAACCCTTGCAGCTGTACAGAGCACTGGTTAGGCCACATTTGGAGTACTGCGTCCAATTCTGGTCGCCGCACTAGCAGAAGGACGTGGAGGCTTTAGAGAGAGTGCAGAGGAGGTTTACCAGGATGTTGCCCTGGTATGGAGGGTCTTAGCTATGAGGAGAGATTGGGTAGACTGGGGTTGTTCTCCCTGGAAAGACGGAGAATGAGGGGAGACCTAATAGAGGAGTATAAAATTATGAAGGGTATAGATGGGGTGAGTAGTGGGAAGCTTTTTCCCAGGTCGGAGGTGACAATCATGAGAGGTCACGGGCTCAAGTTGAGAGGGGCGAGATACAACTCCAGTATCAGAGGGACATTTTTTACGCAGAGGGTAGTGGGGGCCTGGAATGCGCTGCCAAGTAGGATGGTGGAGGCAGACACGCTGGCATCGTTTAAGAATTACCTGGATAGCCACATGAGCAGCCTGGGAATGGAGGGATACAAACGAATGGTCTAGTTGGACCAATGCGCGGCACAGGCTTGTTCTTTGTTCTTTCAAACCACATCTCCCTCGATCAACATCACAAAAACGGATTATCTGGTAATTATTACGTGTTTGTGTGACATTGCTGCTGTGTTTCTTACATGACAACAGTTTAAAAGTGTGGACAATTCAGAAGTACTTCATTGGTATACAGTGCTGTAGGATGCCCTGTGCTCATGAAAGATGCTATATAAATGCAAGTCTTTCTTTATCCTTGCAACCAAGCTTTTCATGAATCTTGTCACACAGAGGAGAGCAATTTCTTTAAATTTTTTTACTCCATTCTTGAAATTACAAAGCCAATGCTTGAAATGGACCAGACAAACCCAAACCTATTCTCCACTCACTCCAAAAACCAAAGTCAATCCAATTGAATCCAATTCATCGTCCCCAGAAGGGAGACAAGACCCAAGCGACAAAACAAGGCACTGCACCCCTCCTTGGACTTGATCTGACGTTTGCTCTAAGTGTTTGTTATGTAGGAAACTATTGCCACTAATTTGTACACAACACTTAATGACAGCAATGAATGTTCAAATAGTCTATCAATTGGTGTTAATTGAAAGGACAGAGTTAGTTGGGATATTTTACTTCTCTTTGAATAGTGCCAATAGAAACTTTACATTCATTTAAACAGACAGGACTGTAGTTTAATATGCCAGTTGAGAGTTGGCACCTCTGAAAACATAACACTCCCTCAGGACT
The DNA here is from genome assembly GCF_965287045.1 of Carcharhinus amblyrhynchos. NCBI lineage: Eukaryota > Metazoa > Chordata > Chondrichthyes > Carcharhiniformes > Carcharhinidae > Carcharhinus > Carcharhinus amblyrhynchos. The sequence goes on along the minus strand of NC_137351.1, from coordinate 32,958,622 downwards.
GCACTGAAATGTCAACTTCTATCAAATGCTAAATTCCACAGTGGGCCTGGACTTTGCTGGCCTCTGACGTGGTTGCAAAAATACTATCAGTTGTCAGAAGCTAGCACTTCTTTTATTGGCCTATTGATCTCCTTGCAAGTGTTTCTACAGAAGGTTGTAGTTCTCTGAAGTGATGGTAATTGACTGGAAAGATGAAGAACAACCCAGGGGGATAGAATGCAATTTGAAACATTTTAAAAAAACGACGAACATCAATGAGTGAATAAAATGATAATTGGAATGAGCATTTTTCCAAGATATTGCAGATTGGTTCCTGTGATTGCAACTGATATTCTGTGATATTTTCTTAAGTCCTGAATTTTGGCTTCGTCCATGAATCCTTGTCAATGTACTTGAACTGCTAAAATTATTTCTAGTGGAAATGACCCATAAGAAAATAGACAGCAGGGGTCATGTCTTCATGAAATGATCTATGTATGAAATGGCTAATGTTTCTGTATATAGTATACAACAAATTTAGAATTAATTATTCTTTAAGACCTGTTCTTCGTACTACGTCTTCCATAGAGTGTAGCCTAGCCTAATCTTCTGGGAGATTATTTTATAAGTAAAATGATGTCATGATGTTACAGCTAATTGTACAATTAAGTAATTTTCAAGTGTCATCACTCCTGTAGTGAAGGGAAACATGGCAGCCAGTTTGTGCACCGTAAATTCATTGAGGTTTACAGCATGGAAACAGGCTCTTTGGCCCACCTTGTCCATACTGCCCTTCTTTTAATCACTAAGCTAGTCCCAGTTCCTGCATTTGACCCATATCCCTCACTATCCATCTGATCCATGTAACTGTCTAAATGCCTTTTAAAAGAGAAACTAGTACTTCCTTTACTACTGCCTCTGGCAGCTTGTTCCAGACCCTCTGTGTGAAGATATTGCTTTTCTGGATCCTTTTGTATCTGTCTCCTCTCACCTTAAACTTATGCCCTCTAGTTTTAGACTCCCCTACCTTTGGGAAAAAATGTTGACTATCTGGCTTATCTATGTCCCTCTTTTTTTATAGTCCTCTGTAAGATCACCCCTCGGTCTCCTATGCTCCCAGGAGAAAGGTCCAGTCTATCTAGCCTCTCCTTATAACGCAAACCATTACGTCCCAGTAGCAGCCTAGTAAATCTTTTCAGTACTCTTTCTAGTTTAATAATATCCTTTCTATAATAGGGTGACCAGAACTGTACACAGTATTCCAAGTGGTCTTACCAATGTCTTACCAACCTTAATTCAACAAGATGTTCCAACTCCTGTATTCAATGTTCTGACCAATGAAACCAAGCATGCCGAATGCTTTCTTCACCACTCTGTCCACCTATGACTCCACCTTCAAGGAGTTATGATCCTGTACCCCTAGATCTTATTGTTTTATAGCTCTTCCCAACACTCTATTAACTGAGTCAGTCCTGCCCTGTTTCGATCTACCAAAATGCATCACCTTGTACCTCGCAAACTCCATCTGCCGTTCATCAGCCAACTGGGCCAATTGATGAAGATCCCCCAAATATACTTACACAAGCAGCAATGACTAGACCAGATATGACCAGATAATCTAATTCTTAAAGAAAAACATTTATCAGAGAATTATTTTTTGTGAGGATGGCTGAAGGAAAAGAAAATGGCAAAGACACCAAGAGAACTCCTTTGCTTTTCCTCATTAGTGCCATGGCGTCTTTTACAGCTATTTAAAACCATAGATTGGGTCTTGGTTTAATGTCTCATCTGAAAAACAACCCTCCAGCAGTACAGCACTTCATCAGTAATGTGTTGATGGGTCAGGCAGGACGACATACTAAAGCTACAGGAGTGACGTTTGAACTAATGACTTCTCTATTTGGCTGACTAATTATTAGCAAGTGTCAACAAGGGCAGGATGACCTGCCCCCACGTTTTTTTTGGGCAGGATTTATTCAAGAATAAGTCAGACATAAAGGTTTTGCCCTTTTTTGACAGGCTGATTGTTTTTCCAGAAGCTCATTTGGCAGTTTCATTTCTTTAAGACATGCTCCCAATGTTTTTGTGGTTACCATGTAAATCAAGGTTGTGATATTGTCTCGTGTGATTTCTCATAGGACCGTAAATTATTGGGCCTCATCTCCCTTATCCATTACTGACTTGAAGCAGTATGTATACTGCAACATAACAATGCATGGTCCCCTTGCTGGCTATCATGGAGAATGTGGACCCGGGGTAGTACTGAATACACTCTACTAACTATACTGAAGAACGAGATTAAAGAAACTAGGGAAATGGATGTCCGCCAAGAGATTCAGAAGATTTTCTTTTTGAAGTGTTTTCTAGTGTTCGCTTTGACTTGTAAATTTCTGATTTCATAGAATCATACAGTGCCGAAGGAGGCCAATTAGCCCATCAAGTCTGCACTGACCACAAACATACCCAGGCCCTGCACCCATGACCCCATGCATTTACCCTAGCTAGTCCCCTGACCCTATTTAGTATGGCCAATCCACCTAACCCACACATCTTTGGACTGTGGGAGGCAACTGGAGGAAACCCATGCTGACATGGGGAGAATGTGCAAACTCCACACAGACATATTATCCCGGGATTCGAACCCAGGACCCTGGCGCTGTGAGTCCGTAGTGCTAACCACTGTATCGCCGTGCTGCCCTGATTTATTTTGTGCTAGAAGCTCTACTTCCAAAAGAAATAGTTTGGATTTAGGTATTGCTAGCAAAGCTAACATTTATTAATCATCCCTAATTTCCCTTGAGCGGGTAATAATGCACCAGTTTCTTGAACCAGTCCCACGTGAAATTGCTGTTTATAAATAATTCCAGGATGTTGATCCCAAGGATATATTTCTGTAGGAAGATGGCATGTGACTTGGAGCTAATTCCTTACACCTGCTTCCTTTGTCCTTCTAAGTAGTTGACTTCATGGGTTCGATAGGCTGATGAAGAAGCCTCAGAGACTTGCTCCACTGCATCACTCATCAGCCACATTTCAATCATGGTGTCCCAATAGAGGATTGGCTGTTTAAGTTGGTGGGTGAGCTGGCAATCAGGTAGATTGCTTTGTCTGATGGTGTTGCATCCCTCCAGGTAAGTGGATGCTATTCTATTGTACTGATTTGTGGGTGCTGGAAAGGTTTGATGAGTCAACCCCTGACCTGCTCTAACAGCCGGGGCATTTATGTCAACATTCAGCTGAGTTTCTGGCCAATGGAGATGATAGAGGGTTTGTCAAGAGGAAGTGACTTGATTCTCCCTTGTTGGAAATGGTCATAGTTTGTGGCACAAATGTTACGTACCACCTATCAGACCAAGTTGTTCAGTTTCTGGTGCGCGTGGGTATGGAAAGCTTCATTATCTGAGAAATTGCAGATAGAGCTGAGCGCAAATAATGAATGAACAGCCTCGCCTTCAGTCCCTTCACAAAAGAAGGGCATTAATGAAAGAGCTGAAGATAATGAGGCCTAGAACACTGCCCCGAGGTACTCCGGGAGTGATATTCTTGGGCTGAGATGATTGGTCGCCAACAACTAGAACCATTTTCCTCTGTGCCAGGTATGACTCCAGACACTGGAGAATTTTCTGCCTGTTACTCGGGCTTCTTGGTGCCACACTCGGTCAAATGCTGCCTTGATGTCAGATGACCCTGGCTGTAGCTAACATGAACATCAGTGAGGTTATTGGTGAGCAGTTTTATGCTTGATGCACTACTGATGACACTTCCATCATTTTGTTCCTGATGAGGAATAAGGCGAAAAATTGGCAAAACCTTCAAGTTTTCATTGCCCAGGGTACAGTAAGGTACTGACGTGAGAAACACCATGGAGGAAGTTTGGGATTCGGAAGTGGAATTGGAGAAGGAGTTAATTACTTTTTCTCGTGTTGCCCCTATTTTGATTGCTTGTTTGAATTGGTGTAGAGGCAAATTGACCTAACGCTTTGAGTACAGAGCAATAGTATGAACTATTGATAGTTTTATTTCCTCTCCTGTGGTTAAGGGCCCAAGGCAAACAGATGGCAGGACAGAGAGGCAGATTGCTAAATGACAGTCGAGTGCATTGCAAATGACTGCTATCTTGTGGGAAAAAAGCCTTGCAGCAGGTCTAAGAGTCATTCGCACCTATTCCAAGATGCTTCCCAACACCATCGAATCACATTCCAATTCATAACATGTACAAGGGTAACGTGGTGTAGCTTTCTCTGATTTACTAAACATTACTGTCTAAATGTATTTGTAGCATGCAAGAATGCCTCTGGCACATCAAGTTTAACAAATGATGCTGTGGCTTGTATATAGAGGCATCCTATCTATAAAAATTTTAATATGTTCCTATGTTATCTGGAATGAAGAAAAATAAATCATTTCTCTTTTATTTAGAGGATTGACATACTCCTTACACAACAAGCTCACTTTTTCTCCCAAACCTTAGGGTATTAAGAGGCTACTTCTGATTTAGCTGCAGGCAAAAATGAACGGATACAGGTCCTGGAGTTTTCTGATGTAGGCGTAGACAGTCATTGCAGCATTGGCAATCTGCAGCTTCACAACCATAGTTTCATTTGCAAGCTCAGCATGTAGCTATCCTAGACAGCAACACGTTGGCTGGATTTGTGTGCTGAGTGAAGGATGCGTAGCATTCAAATAACATAAATCCTAGCAGGTAGGTAGTCACTTTACCAGTCGTTCTTTAAATTACCAGTTGATCTCTTGTGGCATTGTCCATGCTACATTTGACTGTCTACAGTTGGCACATTGGCAGAAGACTCTCGAGTCCAGCAATGTTGTGAGCACAGTCTCCTTTTGCATGACGTCTTCCTTTTCTGTGAAATGGGGCACTCTGTGGGTATTTGAAAGCATGGAAGCATTTCCCACCCGCTCATCTCCCCAGCAAAGATCCATGTTAGCAGCAAAGCATCAGGGCCATCCTGTCTTCACGTAAAGTAATTGTGAAGATTTATCATCTTTTGTTGAGCTACATAGATTCAGCGTCCCCCGGCACCTCAGATTTAAAATTCTCATCTTTAGTTTTAAATCCCTTCATGACAGTGCCCTGCTTTAACTCTGTAACCATCTTCAGCCTTAACAGCCTTGTCCCGTCAACCTCTCTATTCTCCATTCTCTGAGTCGATACACTTTGAGACGGTTTTGTTACACTGAGGACACTTTAACATAAGAACATAAGAAATAGGAGCGGGAGTAGGCCATCTAGCCCTTCGAGCCTGCCCCGCCATTCAATAAGATCATGGCTGATCTGAAGTGGATCAGTTCCACTTTCCCACTCTCTCCCCATAACCCTTAATTCCCCTGTCTATCAGAATCTATCTACCCGTGACTTAAATATATTCAGCAAGGTAGCTTCCACCACTTCAATGGGCAGAGAATTCCAGAGATAAAAGTTAAAAGTTAGTATTAAATAAAGAAATGCTGTTTTGTGAGAAGAATTGTGTGATATAATATACAAATAAAATGCTGCAGAAGGGTGTGTTGCTTGAAGCTCACTTGTGTTCTTCGTAATATTCTGAGACCACTGGAGGCTAATGGCTGTGGCAGAAGCTGGTTCCTGAGTGCCATTTGGGGATTTCCAGTTCCTTAGTAATGCTCTCTAGCTTGGGAGTGTTGGTTGTCTTATTTTCTCACTTTTTCCGTGTATGGCTTCTGGAGTGTGACTAGTAAATCTCCCAAGGTGATGTTTGCAGTGAACTCCAAGCATGTAACCTTTTGTGTCTGCATATGTCTTCAGTGATCATGTTTTGCTGTAGTGTGATCTGTGTGCTTCCTGCTGATTGTTAAAGTGTGCAATATTTTCTTATCTCTTATAAATGTTTCTTTGTTATGATAAGTTTCTGGGGTATTTGTGTGTTTATGTGTCTGAGTATGATGTCTTGTGGTTATTTCTCTATAATTCTATGAAAATTAATTTGTTGTGTCTGAATGTGTTTATATCATATCAGTTGTTTTTATTTTTATTTCGATAGTTTTTGTGTTAATTTATGTTTGCTCTGTTTTTTGTATGATTATGTGTTGTATATCAGGGTGATTATTATTCTGTTGGTAATTGAGGTGGTTGTTTAAATCCACAAAGTGTACATGGCAGCTCGCCAGCACCTTTCTAAAGGAATTAAGAACATAAAAAACAGGAGCAGGAGTAGGCCATCTAGCCCTTCGAGCCTGCCCCGCCATTCAATAAGATCATGGCTGATCCGAAGTGGATCAGTTCCATTTTCCCGCTTTCTTCCCATAACCCTTAATTCCCCTGTCTATCAGAAACCTATCTACCCGTGACTTAAATATATGTAGTGAGGAATTGGGGATGGCCAATCAATACTGGCCTGCCATACGCGTTCACATCCCTTGAATGAATAAACAAAATGTCCCAAGATTTTTTCCCATGTTACATGAATCATCCCAGGGCTGGTTGGTCACCTTCATTATCAGTTGCTTTTTTTGGATGTGGTGCATGGGTTTTGCAGTTCTTCCTGCTTCCAATCCTCCTCCCATTTAACTGAGATGGAGACTGCTACCAATACACACTGGCATGTCTACACTGGCGGCTGGGTTAACTCGAGGCTAATTACAAAAGCAAAATACCGCGGATACTGACAATACAAAATAAAAACAGAAAAATGCTGGAAATCTTCAACAGGTCTGGCAGCATCAGGGAGATAGAACCAGAGTCCGTGGCCTTTTGTAAAATCTGACTGCGTTCCTATTTTTGTTTTAGACAAATTCCCTTGGATTCCTGAGGTTTTTCGACTGCTAGATAATATTTTCTGCGCATCAAGTTACATTGAGTCTTCAGCACAATAACAAGTCACTCGACCCAATGGTTCAATATCAGTGTTTGTACTCCACAAAAGTCTCCCTCTGGTTCCCCTACATCTAACCTTAATATCATATCCTTCTATTCATTCCTTCCTTGTGTAGTAATGTAGCTCCCATTTAAATGCATTGACACTATCGCCTCAGCTACACCCTGTGGAATGTGTTCCCCATTCTTATCATTCTTTTTGTTAAAGTCGTGTCACAATTTCAACTGAGTTTATTAGTGACTGTCTTCTATTTGTGACCTCTAGTTTTGAATTCCTGAGAAAGATTTTTGCTATGTTTACCCAAACAAACCTTTTCATACACTTAAAAACTTTTATCAGGTCATACCTCATCCTCCTTCTTTCTATAGGAAAGATTCTCTGCCTGTTCAGCTCTTTCAGTAAGTTTATATTTTCAGTTTTGAAATCGTCCTTATGAATCCTTTTGAACCTTTTCCAGTTCCTCTGTATAATGTTTGTAATACAGAGATCAGAACTGTGTGCATGTGTGACCTAAGAAAGGTTCTGTACAAGGTTAATATAAAATCTCTGCTTTTTAATTCTGCCCCTCTACAAACAAGCTGGAAGACTGCTAATTGGGACAATGATGGTAATTTGGTCAGAGTAGGAATTTGATTCAGCAGGGAGGAGATAGCATGGACTTCATATTAAGAGGTAATCATAAATAAGTCAATATCTAAATTAGTAATTAATTAGTTTTAAGGGAATAACATTTAAAATTCCAAATGGAAGGTAACACCATTAAAGAGATGGAATTGCATTAAAATGTCGTCTACATAAATAATTCAATCTTACTACTCTTCGGCGATCACTCACTGTCGAGTATGATTGTCCGCCAAAGAAACTCTGCGTCGTTGGTCATGAGTTCTGTGGGTCCTTGGTGTGGCCCTGATCTACAGCCTCATCTCCAACTGTACACTTAACAGGTGTTTCCAAGAGGTGGGTTCAGTCCTTGGACTCGGAATGCTGGCATTCATTTTTCAGACTCCTTTTCTAAAGAACTGAATAATTGAATCATAAATAATTGAATGTTAAATACAAGCAAGGCAGCATGAAACTAAAGATATATGACGTAAGTAGATAAACTTTTAAATAAAACAATGGGACAGCTAAAAGCTGTTGCTGCACTTACTGTGCTATGTGGGAAATCCAGGATGCTTCATGGAATCCTGCAGTGCAAAGGACTCCATTCAGCCCATCGAGTCTACACCGAACACACTCCCACTCCCCGTGAATTTACCCTAGCTAGCTCCCCAACACTAAGAGGCAATTTAACATGCTCAGTGCACCTAACCTGCACATCTGTATTCCAGATAATCACATGTGCTGGATGAAGGATTGCAAAGATGATCCTGGATAGGTGCGAAAGTAACAGGGTAGTTGTTATGGGAGACTTTAACTTTGCAAATATCGATTGGAAAAGCTATAGTTCAAGCACGTTAGAGGGGTCAGTTTTTGTCCAATGTGTGCAGGAAGGTTTCCTGACACAGTATGTAGATAGGCCAATAAGAGGTGAGGCTACATTGGATTTGGTACTGGGTAATGAACTAGACCAGGTGTTAGACTTGGAGGTAGGTGAGCACTTTGGTGATAGTGACCACAATTCGGTCACGTTTACCTTAGTGATGGAAAGGGATAGGCATATACCGAAGGGCAGAAGTTATAGCTGGGGGAAAGGTAATTATGAGGCTATTAGGCGAGATTTAGGATACATAGGGTGAAGTAGGAAATTGCAGGGGCTGGGAACATCTGAAATGTGGAGCTTATTCAAGGAGCAGCTACTGCGAGTCCTTGATAAACATGTACCTGTTAGGCAGGGAGGACGTGGTCGAGCGAGGGAATCGTGGTGTACTAAGGCAGTTGAATCTCTAGTGAAGAGGAAGAAGGAGGTTTATGTAAAGATGAGACGTGAAGGCTCAGTTAGGGCACTGGAGAGTTATGAAATAGCCAGGAAGGAGTTAAAGAGAGAGTTAAGAAGAGCTAGAAGAGGACATGAGATGACTTTGGTGGATAGGATCAAGGAAAATCCTCAAGCTTTCTACAGGTATGTTAAGAATAAAACATTGGTTAGGGCAAGATTAGGGCCAGTCAGAGACAGCAGTGGGAAGCTGTGCGTGGAGCCTGAAGAGATAGGAGAGGCACTGAATGAGTATTTTTCGACAGTATTCACACAGGAAAAGGTCAGTGTAGTCGAGGAGGATACTGCGATACCAGGTGGTAGACTAGATGGGATTGAGGTACATAAGGAGGAGGTGTTGGCAATTCTTGAGAGTGTGAAAATAGATAAGTCCCCTGGGCCGGATGGGATTTACCTTAGGATTCTCTGGGAGGCTAGGGAGGAGATTGTAGAGCCTTTGGCTTTGATCTTCATGTTGTCATTGGCTTCAGGTATAGTGCCGGAAGACTGGAGGATAGCAAATGTTGTCCCCTTGTTCAAGAAAGGGAGTAGAGACCATCCTGGGAATTATAGACCAGTGAGCCTTACTTCTGTTGTGGGCAAAGTTTTGGAAAGAATTATAAGGGATAGGATTTATAATCATCTAGAGGGAAATAAATTGATTAGGGATAGTCAACACGGTTTTGTGAAGGGTAGGTCGTGCCTCACAAACCTTATTGAGTTTTTTGAAAAGGTGACCAAAGAGGTGGATAAGGGTAAGGCAGTTGACGTGGTGTATATGGATTTTAGCAAAGCGTTTGATAAGGTTCCCCATGGTAGGCTATTGCAGAAAATGCAGATGCATGGGATTGAGGGTGATTTAACAGTTTGGATCAGGAATTGGCTAGCTGATAGAAGACAGAGGGTGGTAGTTGATGGGAAATATTCAACCTGGAGTTCAGTTACAAGTGATGTACCTCAGGGATCTGTTTTGGGGCCACTGCTGTTTGTCATTTTTATAAATGACCTAGATGAGGGTGTAGAAGGATGGAATAGTAAATTTGCTGATGACACCAAAGTTGGAGGAGTTGTAGACAGTGAGGATGGATGTTACAGTTTGCAGAGGGACATAGATAAGCTGCAGAGCTGGGCCGAGAGGTGGCAGATGGAGTTTAATACGGAAAAGTGTGAGGTGATTCACTTTGGTAAGAATAGCAGGGGTACAGAATATAGGGCTAATGGAAGGACTCTTAGTAGTGTGGACGAGCAGAGGGATCTCGGGGTACATGCGCATAGCTCCCTGAAAGTTGGCACCCAGGTTGATAAGATTGTTAAGAAGGCGTACGGTGTGTTAACTTTTATTGGTAGAGGGATTGAATTTCGGAGCCATGAGGTCATGTTACAACTGTACAAAACTCTGGTGCGGCCGCACTTGGAGTATTGTGTACAGTTCTGGTCACCGCATTATAAGAAGGATGTGGAGGCGTTGGAAAGGGTGCAGAGGAGGTTTACCAGGATGTTGCCTGGTATGGTGGGAAGTTCTCATGAGGAAAGACTGAGGGACTTGATGTTATTTTCATTGGAGAGAAGAAGGTTACGAGGTGACCTGATTGACGCATACAAGATGATCAAAGGATTGGATAGGGTGGACAGTGAGAGCCTTTTTCCTCAGATGGTGATGCCTAACACGTGGGGACATAGCTTTAAATTAAGGGGTGGTAATTATAGGACAGATGTCAGAGGTAGGTTCTTTACTCAGAGGGTAGTAAGGGCGTGGAATGCCCTGCCTGCAGCAGTTGTGGACTCGCCAACTTTAAGGGCATTCAAATGGTCTGTGGATAGGCATATGGATAACATTGGAATAGTTTAGGTTAGAGGGTCATTGGATTGGTTCCATTGGTCGGCGCAACATCGAGGGCTGAAGGGCCTGTACTGCGCTGTAATGTTCTATGTTCTATGAAGGTGAATGGTGGCCCCCAGGGGTCAGCATTAACACCCAGATCTTTTTGCTAAGATGTCATGTCAAATATTTTGCAGAAAAGGAAAGCTCATAATGTAGCATATAAGAAGATTGGCTATCTGGCTAGCAGAAAATAGAGAGTATGCTTGCATGGGTATAATATAGGAAAATATGAAGTTGTTCACTTTGGCAAGAAGAATAAAAAAGCAGAGTTGCTTAAATGCAGAATGGTTGCAGAATGCCGAGCTGCAGAGGGATCGAGGTGTTATCGTGCATGAGTCACAAAATATTAGTATGCAAATACAGCAAGTAATCAAGAAGGTTAATGGACTTCTATCTTTTATTACGAGAGGAATTGAACATAAAAATAAGAATGTTATTCTTCAGTTTTACAGGGCATTGGTGAGACCACATCTCAAGTGTTGTGTATAGTTTGGCCCCCTTATTTAAGGAAGGATGTGAATATGTTGGATGTGGTTCAGAGGAGAATAATTAGAGTGATATCTGGAATGGGCAGGTAGCCTTATGAGAAAAGGTTAGATAGACTGGACTTTTTTCCATTGGAGTTTAGAAGAGTGAGCGGTGATTTGATTGATGTATATAGAATCCTGAATGGTATTGACAAGTTCAACATGGAAAGGATGTTTCCTCTTGTGGGTGAGTCCAAAACTACAGGGCACTGTTTTAAAATTAGGGGGACCCTTTTTAGAATGGAGATGAGTAGATTTTTTTCTCTCTGAAGGTTGAGAGACTTTGGAATTCTCTGCCTCAGAAGGCAGTGGAGGTGAGGTTGTTATTTTTAAGGCAAAGGTAGATAGATTCTAGTCAGGTAAGGAAATGAAAGATTATTGGAGGGGGTAGATGCAAATGTAGAACTTGAAACACAAACACATCAACCATGATCTTAATGAATGGCGGAGTGGACTCAAGAGGCGGAATGGTCTACTTCTGCTCCTATTTGTTCGATATGCAAGGGCAACAGATACATGGGATCGCCACCAGCTGGAGGTTCCTGCCAAGCCACTCACTAACCTGACTTGGAAATATATCACCGTGCCTTGACTGGGTCAAAATCCTGGAGCTCCCGTCCTAAGTGTACTATGGGTATATCTACACCACGTGGACAGCAGTGATTCAGGAAGACAGCTCTCAACCTCTTTCTCAAGGGCGATTAGGGTTGGACAGTGAATGCTGGCCTAACCAGTGAGGCCCATATCCCCTGAATCGATAAAGAAAACCTGAAATTGAGCACCTCAGGCATAACTCCGAAACTTGCAGTGATTAAAACTTGGAAATAGAGTAAATGCCGAGCAAGATATTAACAACCTTCAGGAGGATATAGGCAGACTGGCGAAATGGCCACTTGCATGACGGATGAAATTTAATGCAGAGAAAAGTGAAGCTATAGATGTTGATAAAATCCCTACAGTGAAGGAGGAGGCCATTTGGCCCATCAAATGTGCACTGATTCCACCCAGGCCCTTTCACTGTAATTCCATGCAGTTACCCTAGCTAGTCCCCCTGTCACTAAGAGGAAACTTAGCATGGCCAATCAACCTAACCCTCACATCTTTAGACTGAGAGGAGAAACCGGAGCAACTGGAGGAAACCCACACAGACATGGGGAGAATGTGCAAACTCCACACACACACACACACACACACACACACACACACACACACACACACACACACACTCTGACCCAAGCCAGGAATCGAATCCAGGTCCCTGGCGCTGTGAGGTAGCAGTGCTGCCCAAGGAAGAATAAAGAGAGGTGATATGAACTAAATTATACAATTTCAGATAGTGTGCAGGAACAGAGGAACCCGGGGATATATGCGAGCAAGTATTTGTAAGGGGCAGGATAAGTTGAGAGTGCTGTTAAAATACATGGGATTCTTTGTACAAAAGCAAGAAAGTAACGCTAAGCCTTTCTAAAATACTGACTAAGCCTCAGCAGCAGTGTTATATTCAATTCTGGGTATCACACTTTAAGAAGGATGTCAAGGCTTTCAAGTACGCACAGGAGATTTATTAAAATAGTTCCAGGAGTGAGGACCTTGAGTGGCTGAAGTATCTGAGTTTAATGCGCTCGAAGGTTAAGAGGAGACTTGATAGATGTATTCAAAAATATGAACCATTTTGAGGGCAGAGATGAGGAGAAATTGTTAATAATGGCACAAGGCAGATGGCTGCTCGCCACAGGAGACAGATTTGAATTGGATGAATACTTGTGAGGAAACAATTTACAGGGCCATAAAGAAGAGTAGGTGAGTGGGACTAGATAAATAACTCAACAAAAGAGTTTACACAGTGTGAAATGCTGAATGGCCTCTTTCTGAGTGCATTCTTTGATTCTAAATGAGCCCAAATACTTAGTTTGCTGGGTTTTTTTAAACTTTATTCCAATCCAATCAAGTCAAATTAAACCCAATTCAGAGTCCCAACAAGTTGGGACATTCCCGATCCAAGCCGACAAGACAGGGCCCTCACCTCCAGTCTTGGGCTCGATCCACATGATCCAAGCTGATCGGAGTAGGTGTAGCTCCTCCTCCAGGGCTTGATCCCATCCGCACCCCAGCCAAAAGGCCGAGTCGCCGCTTTAAAAAATTGCTTCAAATGAAGCTGAAATGTAACCTAATGACTTCAACCAAGCGCAGCATGTCGACACTACACTTGATCTTAGCCAAAAGGCCGAGAAACTTCACAGTTTTAAGTGATTTGTCCATCTCTACCCTCTGATCCTATACCCATCATTTTCGAAGTAGCACAGATCCCTTTTTTGATTTGATTTTATTTATTATTGTCACGTGTACTAGTATATACAGTGAAAAGTATTGTTTCTTGTGTGCTATACAGACAAAGCATACTGTTCATAGAGAAGGAAAGGAGAGAGTGCAGAATATAGTGTTACAATTATCATTAGGGTGTAGAGAAAGATCAACTTAATGCAAGGTAGTTGATGCAAATAGTGCTTAATGTGAATAATGCTTATTCTTCTTACCAAAATACAATACATCACATTTACTTATGTTGAAATTAATTTACCAGGCTGGAAATGATTGGCTTTCTTTCTCTCTGAGTCTGATACCAGTTTTGTAGTTGAACCTGATAATTTTCTTGGTATTCTTTATTTTTGAAATGTCCAGTAACGTATATTATTGATAAGGTTCTTCTGATTTGTTAACCCATGAGAATGATGGGTTATCCACACCTGAAATGTTTGTTGTAAAGTTTTTGGACGACCCCAGTGACCCCAATAAATGATTGAATTATGGACTTGGAAGCATGAGGGTAGATGATGATACAGGAAGAAATGTCATGTGCAGCAGTATGAGTTGTCCGTTTAACCCATTGGCTTGTTCTGCTATTTGAAAAGTGTACAGCTAATTTGATTGTGGCCTCAGTTTCACTTTTTTGTCCACTTGCTATAAACTTTGACTCTTCTGTCAATTATTGATCTATTGAACTCGGCTGTAAGATATTCCACAACTCTGCCTCCACTGCTCTCTGGAAGGAGAATTGTGTGAACTAATGATCCTTTGAGGGTAAACATTTCTCCTCATCTCCATTTTAAATGGGAAGCCCTTCATTTTAATCTCTGTCCCCCTAGTCCTACCTTCTTCTGTAAGGGAAACATGCTCTCAACAGCCACCCTGTTAAATCCACTCAGGACCATCTATGTTTCAATAAGATTGTCCCTCATTCTTCTAGACTCCAATGGATGCAGGTCCAACCTCTCTCATGAGATAATCCCCTCATCCCAGGAATCAGTGTGCCTTCTCTGAACTGTTTCTAATGCAATTCCATCCAGGTTTGCTTGGCTATTGACACACCGGCTAGTGAATGATTGAATCAATTAACAATATTATGGTAATGCAGGCCAGGAGATAGTATGCTGTAGCAGCTAATGGAATGGGAAAGGTGAAGGATGTGAAATGAAAGAGATCTTCCCAAGTAGCTTGATATCGCTAAGCCATGTGCTGAATCCTTGTTAAACCTGCACAACTTCTATCTTGCATTTCAGTTACATGCTATAACAATGAGTAGAGCAAGATTTATATGAATCGTTCTTGGGAAATGGGTGTTACTAGCCAAGCCAACATCTAGCTCTGCATAGTGGCATGACCAGTATGGGACAGAATTCTCCATCACTCCCAACTGCACTGTTGTAAGTTGCTGGGATTTATTCTACACACACAATTTGTATTAAATGGTTATTGTCCTCTTACTCCATTTTGCTAGGGAAATTGGCCTGCTTTTATCAAAAGATGTAGTTACATTCATAATTCTGTATGTTGTAGTTTGTGAAGACTCTCTCTACCTTGGCGTTCTTTTGCAGTTTTCTGAGTAAGTAGACTTTGTTTGCTGTATAAATACCACACCACCTCCAGCTCATTGGCTAAAAGTAATGTTGGTAAACACTCTGAACATTTATTGCAATCGTGGTGGTTCTTGAGAAGGTGGTGATGAGCTTGAATCATTGCAGTCCATATGGTGAAGATGCTCTTGCAGTGCTGAAGGGGTTCTGCAGGGAGTTCCTGGACTTTGATTCAGTGACAGTAATGGAACACTGATATTTGACCAGGTGACAGTAAAGTTAGCATGATGTGTGTCTTGGGGAGGAACTTGGAGTGAATGGTGGTCCCGTTCACTTGTTTCCCTTTTGTTCTGACAAAAGGGCATTGATCTGAAATGTGAACTCTGTTTCTCTCCACCAATGCTGTCTGACCTGCTGAGTATGTCCAGCATTCTTTACTTTTATTTAGGTGTGAACTTGCTTATTTTATCAAAGCAACTTTCCACCTCTTCCAGCAGTTTTGTTCTGGAAACTCCTTTTAGCACCATGCCACATTCAGAAAACTGCCAACAACATTGGAAGAATATGCATGTGCAGTTTGTCTGAACTCACACTTATTATTCTGGCAGTGGGCCAGCGTCATGGGAAATTTGTGGAGAAAATGGTGAAAACAATGTTACTGGATTCTGAGCCCAAACAAGAATTTGCAGAATAAACTATTATCTACTGCAGCCAGCAGCCATTTTTTTATATGCTACCATTGCTGTGCTCAAGAGACTGAGATCTAATTTATCTTGATGTTCATGTTGACATTTACAGAGCTGTCTTTCCAGGCAGCCTGTTGTCGGGTTTAAAATTTCTTAGTTGTTAGATAGTTTGAAAAATTCCATTATGATTAAGCAATTGAGAAATACAGCATGTCTTGAAGCCTGTGCCATTTTTTGACTTTTGTGTCTGTGATCCATTATTTTTAATTAAAAGAGAGTTTTTAATCTTGTTTTCAATTTACGATATTTAGTTTTTATTCCTTTGTCACAATGTACTCTTCCACTTCACAAGCTGCCCACAGCTAGTAATTCGGTGATTGACCAATATTCAACATTTCATTAAATACTGTTCTGACTTTGCCACCTAGAACACAATATAAATTTCCTACCCCTGTGAAAGCAAGAACTCAAAAAAGTGCTCTGAGAAGGTCAATAACGTGTGGCTGTGCTTAATTATCCTTTGGTAGATTCTTGTCCTTATTAAAGCAAAATTGTCTGTCTTCAGATTAAAAACAATTACAACATAGTACCACAGAAGGATAAGCTTAAAGTCATCGACCTGAAATAGCCTTTTCTCATTTCACAAATGCTGCCTGACCTGCTGAGTATTCCTAATATTTCTTGTTTCACATTTCTGTTGGCCTCGGTATTTTGCTTTTGACATGCTTATGGTATGTATGCTATTGTGCAAAGTTGTGCTTGAATTACATTGCCTTATGTGCTTCACAACTTTTTGTAATGAACCTCACCATGTTCTCTATCAGCTGGGGGGATAATTTTCTGTGAATTTCTGTTTCTAGCCCTTTGCATGATGCATTTTCTTAAAGTTTACTTTTTTTAAATATTGAAGAAAAACTGCACATTTTTAGTTGCTTACGAACTATATTTGCAGATAGTGAGATCTTAAATTCCTATTATGCCTGAAATCAGATCTATTTGGGGCTAATTTGTGATAAGAACTAAGAAAATTGATCACTTACAAAATTTAACTATAGTTGATCTCCAAAGACATTGCTAGTGGATTATAAAGCAAACACCTTAGCAGTATTGGGAGAAATATTAGTGCTTTAGAAGGTTGTTTTGGTAGGCTCTGGGTGGATGCGGAGCACTTGGGACCTGGGAAAGTCTAATTGCTCAAGGGTACTTGAGAGTTGAGCTTTGAACCTGAGTGAGACCTCATGGAGAATGTCTGGAGGAATGAGTTTTGGGTGGGAAGAATTCTAACAGGGTGGGAGCAGGGAGATCCAGCACCTAGGAGGCTGAAAAAGAAAAGAAAACCTGGGGAGAACATGAGACATTTTGAGCCATATGAAGTCTTGGGGTCAGGTGTGTGGTCTCAGGGTGTAAACACAGTAAAAAGTCTGACAACACCAGGTTTTAGTCCAACCGATTTATTTGATAATACTCACAAGCTTTCGAGGGGACTGCCTCTTCGTCAGGTGAATGGAGAGTTCTGGCCTCAGACAGAGCATATAAAGCACAGACAGTTTAGAGATTACTGATTAGAGTGCGAATCCTTACACCTAACCTGCTGTTCAAGACCTGAAGTGGCTGATAATGTAAGTGGAAGGAGCACTGATCACAGGTTACAGAGATGTGTATTGTCTCCAGACAGTACAGTAAGTGAGGTTTTGCAAACCCAGGCAAGTCACGGGGGTTACAGGTAGTGCGACATGAACCCAAGATCCCTGTTGAGACCGTCCTCATGTGTGCGGAAGTTGAGGGGAGACCTGATAGAAGTCCACAAGGTAATGAGAGGAGTGGACAGAGTGGAAGTTTTTTCCCAGGGTGGAGGAGTCAGTTAGTAGGGGGCATAGGTTTAAGGTGCGAGGGGCAAGTTTTAAGAGATAGATACCCTACAGGGCAGAAAGAGGCCCTTCGGCCCATCGAGTCTGCACTGACCGCAATCCCACCCAGGCCCTATCCCCATATCCCTACATATCTTTACCTGCTAATCCCTCTAACCTACACATCTTAGGACATTAAGGGGCAATTTAACATGGCCAGTCAACCTAACCCGCACATCTTTGGACTGTGGAAGGAAACTGGAGCACCCGGAAGAAACCCCAACAGATACGAAGAGAATGTGCAAACTCCACACAGTGACCTGAGCTGGCAATCGAACCCAGGTCCCTAGAGCTGCGAAGCAGCAGTGCTAACCCACTGTGCTACCGTGCTGCCCCCTTTCTTTAAAAAAATTTTCTCTCAATGTAAAGTTTGCAACGCAAAGTTTACATTTTTATTTTACTGTACTATGAAGCAGATTTTTTACAGAGTGATGGGTGCCTGGAATTCGTTGCCGGGGGAGGTAGTGGAAGCGGATACAGTAGTGACTTGTAAGGGGCGTCTTGACAAGTACATGAATGAGATGGGAATAGAGGGATATGGTCCCCGGAAGCGTAGGGGGTTTTAGTTAAGTCAGGCAGCCTGGCCGGTGCAGGATTGGACGGCCAAAGGGTCTGTTCCTGTGCTATAATTTTCTTTGTTCTTTATGAGATATGAGTATCACTGGCAAGGCCAGCATTTGTTGCCCATCCCTAATTGTCCTTGAACTGAGTGGCTAGCTTGGTCATTTCAGAGGGCAGTCAACCACATTGCTGTGGGTCTGGAATCACATGTAGACCAGACCAAGTAAGGATGGCAGATTTCCTTCCCTGAAGGACCAGACAGGGTTTTATAACAAGTTCATGGTCTTCTACCAACTGAATATAAAGTCCACCAGCTGTCATGCTGAAATTTGAATCCATGTCCCCAGAGCATTAGCCTAGCTCTCTGAATTACTAACCCACTGACCACTATGCCACCACCTTCTCTGTTTTGCCTGCCTTCCTTTCTCAATTCCTAATGTCCCTTCGTTGAGGAGATAGACTGTCGACCCCATCGTTTACCAAGGCTCCAGATGGCCCGTTGCTCTTATTATGTTGCGATCAGCTCATATATCTAGCGACTTGCAGGATAAAAGCTATTTGAGCAGAAGGTTGTAGGAAAAAACTTAACTAATGGGACACACTATGAGAGTCTTTGCTTGAGCAGTTCTGACTGTTGTCGTCTTATAAAGAAAATTATGCGCTGACTTGTTTTTATGACACCTGCCAATAAATTAAAATAGTGGCCGGAAGAACTTTCTATTTTTCCAGAATAAATGTTCACATCAGCCAATAAACTGCATATAATTATTCTATTCTGATGATATCACTAAAATCTGATGCTGAAATGCAGGAAATATGAGCAAGCATGCTGGCTTTCTAACAGGAGGGAGGGTCCTGGGGATTGCAGCACAGGAAAGAGAATGGCCAGGAAGCGATTCATATTCATTTTACTGTGAAAAATATTTGCTCAAGATTGCTTTCATGCCCTTACCTATTGCAGCTGGATAAACAAATAGCTAGAAATAAAAGGATAGAAACTGTGAACGTTGGAAAGCTGAATTAAAATCGAAGATGCTGGAAACATGTTGAAGATTGCACGATTCAACATTTCTTCAAAACAATGAGCTGTTGATCACTCCCATTAATTGAGCATATGTCTGAGGTGTAGTCTCTTTGAAACATTACCAATAAAAACTTCTCAAACCTCACCTTGTGCTTTTTCAAGTCATTAGAAAAACTGAGGGTAATGAGAAATCCTATCACATTATGTGGAAGGAGGACATTCATTGAGGGAATTTTAACTACCTTTTACTGAATTGTTGTTTTTGAATGCAATGGTAAGATAAAAGCTGGTTTTAACCACGTGCTTTTCTATGTGTGTCAATCTCAGTCTCTGAATTTAAGGAGTATTCTCCGTTGACTTTCATATCTTTAAAATTTTTGATGAATGAGTGTTTAATGAATGACAGGACACTGGGAAGCTCAGAGGAACAGATGGATCTTGGAGTACTTTCACAGATCCCCGAAATCGGCAGAGCATGTGAATAGCATAGTTAAGAAGGCATATGCGGTACTTGTTTTTTTTTTCAGTTGTGGCAGAGAGTTAAAGAGCAAAGAGGTAATGTTGGAGTTGTACAGAGCCTGATTAGGCCACAGTTGGAGCACTGTGTGCAGTTCTGATCCTCTCACCGTAGCAAGGATGTGATTACATTAGAAGGGGTAACAGAGGAGGTTCACCAGGATATTTCCTGGGATGG
Organism: Carcharhinus amblyrhynchos; assembly: GCF_965287045.1. Lineage (NCBI taxonomy): Eukaryota > Metazoa > Chordata > Chondrichthyes > Carcharhiniformes > Carcharhinidae > Carcharhinus > Carcharhinus amblyrhynchos. Next base: position 32,938,745 of record NC_137351.1, on the reverse strand, counting down.
AGCATTTGAGCTATGAGGAGATACTGGATAGGCTTGGATTGTTTCCTTTGGAATGTAGAAGGCCGAGGAGGAATGTGGTTAAGGTATGTAAGATTATGAGGGGTATGGACAGGGTGAGTAGGGTTTGGTTGAGGGAGTCTAGTTTTAGGATAAGTGGCAGGAGATTCAGAGGAGATTTGAATGGATGGTAGAGGTCGCAGGTTTGGAAGGTGCTGACTACAGAGCCTTGGTAAGTTTCTGCAGTGCATCTTATAGATGGCACATAATGCTGCTGCTGTGCATTACTAGGGAAGGGAGTGAATGCTGAAGACAGTGGATGGTTGCCAATCCAACAGGCTGCTTTTTCCTGCTTTGGGTCAGACTTCCTGAGTGTTTACCCAGGCGAGTGGAAAGTATTTCAGCACACTCCTGATTAGTTCCTTGTAAATATGTCTTTGGAGAGTCAAGGAGGCAAGTTACTCACAGTAGAATTCTCAATCTCTGACCCGCTGTTGTAGTCAGAGTATTTATATTGGTTATCAGCCCATATCTGAATGTTGTTTAGGTCCTGTTGTACATACACATGGACTGCTGAGGAGTCGTGTACTGTTGCTGAACATTTTGCAATCATCTGCGAACATTTCTACATATGACCTGATGATGGAGGGAAGGTCATTGATGAGACAGCTAAGTGTCCAGGACACTACCCTGAGGGGGTCCTGCAGTGAGGTCCCACGACTGAGACACCCATCTACAAAGTGAGGCATAAGGAAAGGAACTCCTTTCTTTTGCTCCTCTATACACCTGTGGTGTATAGAGGAGCAAACCTGTGGTGATCAGGAATTGGTTACTCTCTGCATGGTCAGCTCTGAGTGTTCACGCATGATATTGCCCCCTCATGGACAGAGTCCCTAAGGACAGTTTCAAAAATGCCCTTTTTGACTGTTACAAAACTCCCAATGAGGCCTGACGTTTCACATGTTGGATACACAGCACCAGGTGTCTCCCTTTACACTGTTTCCGGGTTCCTTGCTTCCCTGGCCCTAATGATGGCCATGGAACCAGAAGAAGTTACAAGATTTCCTTAATGATGTTCATCCTGTCAATGTTTAGATAAGCAGAGGTATTTGTACCATTGGAATGTTCGTAACAAGTACAATTCCTGACTACTTATAATTACAGGCTTTTGTTTATTTTGTTGCCTATATCCTGTCTTAGGAATGCGGAACTGAGGACTTTTCCTGTTCAGTGCTTGCACAGGTGAACTGACCAGTGTTATTTTCCACCCTTCCACAATAATCAAGCTAGTAAGTTGACAGTGGCCAGTTCAACTTAATATATCACACCTTAAATACATTCTCTTGGCATAGTTATGGTATGCGGTCGAAAATTAATCAGTTACATCATCATGTCAGTCCATATTTAGACAGGCAAAAAATTGTTGGCAATTCCCTTAAATGTTGTGAAAGTGGTGGAGGAAATATTTACCTCACTCCCAGGCTTTGAAAAAAATCTCGGGCTTTTGATAAAAGATGTTGTTGAAGGCATCAAGTGAACACTGACAGTAACAGAGTCACTAGAATGGAAAAATGCCGTCAGTTATTTCACAGAAGTGAAGTTAGGAAAAGATGTTTGCCTAGTCAAACAAAGAAAAGTCAGAGAGATGACCAAAATAGGAGTGAGTCAGGTGGGTTTTAAAAGGGAGCAGCCTTGGGAAGGTGAAGGTTGATGGGTTGAAGGGCTACGGAGGGTTAAAGTGAGTTAAAGCATGAGTGAGAATTAATTGGAGACATTGAGATACCAGAACCAATCATCTTAGGAAGAGTAGGAATGATGGGTCAGTGGTGCTGGTGTGTGATAGGATGCTGAAAACAGAATTTTGGATTAGTTGCATTCGTAGAGGACTGAAAGGAACAGGTGATTGGCAAGGAGAGCATGGGAATGGTCAAGACTGGAGGTGGAAATGGGCATGGATGAGGGGAGCTGCTGGTGTAGTGGGATTGTCACCGGACAAGTAATCCTGAGACCCAAGTTAATGCTCTGGAGACCTGGGTTTAAATCCAACCGTGCCAGGTGGTGAAATTTGAGTTCAATAAAAATCTGGAATTAGAAGGCCATGAAACTACCCGTCTGGTTCACTAATCTGCCATCTTTACCTAGCCTGACTTGCATGTGACTCCAGGTCCACAGCAATGTGGTTGATTCTTAAAAAGTGCTATCTGAAATGGCCTAGCAAGCCACTCAGTTGAAGGGCAGTTAGGAATAGGTAATGAATTTCAGCCCAGCCAGTGTCACCCACATCTGATGAACAAATTTAAAAAAAAGAAAGTTTCAATGGCAAATGGGTTAAAGTGTGACAGGAGGCGAGTGGTGCTCTGGAGGTGGGTCTTTGGATAGATCAAGTTTTCATCCTGGTTGAATGGAATACTCAGGTTACTAACAGTCTCGATTCAATCAAAGACAAAACTGGGAGGGGGAATGGACTTAGTTGTGATGCTTGTGGAATTTGTGAAGGGGGCTGGAATCAAAGGTACCAGCCTCTTTTGTGCTGTTAACTGGAAGTGAATCTAGATCCTGATTCTGGTGGTAGTCTAACGGAATGTGGAGATGCTGGTGTTGGACTGGGGTAAACACAGTGAGAAATCTCCCAACACCAGGTTAAAGTCCAACAAGTTTAAATAATACGGTGACACTGAAGCAGCAGAGGGAAGTAGTGGGAGCGTAGAATCTGGCTCCTGTTTATAGATAGATGGGAAATAGAAGGACAGCACAGTGGTTAGCACTGCTACCACACAGTGCCAGGGACCCAGGTTCAATTCCTGGCTTGGGTCACTGTCTGTGCGGAGTCTGCACGTTTTACGTTGATTCTTAAAAAGTGCTATCTGAAATGGCCTAGCAAGCCACTCAGTTGAAGGACAGTTAGGAATAGGTAATAAATTTCGGCCCAGCCAGTGTCTGTGTGGGTTTCCTCCGGTGCTCTGGTTTCCTCTCTGTCCAAAAGATGTGCTGGTTAGGTGCATTGGCCATGTTAAATTCTCTCTGTGTACCCGAACAGGTGCCAGAGTGTGGTAACTAGGGGATTTTCACAGTAACTTCCTTGCAATGTTAATGTAAGCCTACTTGTGACACTAATAAATAAACTGTAAAGGAACGTCAAGGGTAGATCATTGAGAAAGTCTGGAAGTAACATTGCGATATTGCGAAGAAAAGCTGGTGATGCTCTAACTGTATACTGATAGATCAGAGTGGAAGCGAGTGGGCAGTCCCATTAAACTGGACAGCAGGAGGAGTGATGTTGAAAGAGGATGATGCAGTCGACAGTTTCAAAAGCTGCATAAGATGTGAAAAGGAGAAGGTGAGTGATGCTTCTCGGCTGCAGTCATTGACAGTGTTGATTGTGGCTTGTGAGAACCTTGGACTGCTCCCTCCCCACATAGCTGCATTTTCTGCGTATACAAAAAGTTTTAATTATGAGATGCATAGATATTTGTTAGGAAACATTATACACAAGAATGTTTAAAATCTTAATGTCTGGTCAGCACTTCTCTATTGCTGTGAAACCGGGGCAAAAGATTTAAAGCTATTGAAATGTGGGCATGAAAAGAATGCTTAAAACATCTTGGAAGGAGAGAGTAAACAATGAGAATGTCTTGGAGAAAATGAAACCCAGATGAGCCATTTTAGCCATCAAGGGCGGCAATGTACACGGAACACTGAATGTCACATCGGGGAAGACTGAGCTTCTTCAATAAATGACAGCAAGGAAAGGGCAATCATGGGCAATTAGAAAGCAGAGTAGAAAGCTTACAATAGAAGTGATTGGTGCAACATTGCATCCAACTCTTGGCAAGAGGAAGGAACCTGAAAGAAGCATTCAGGGATATGAACTAGAGTTAGAACAAATTAGCCATCCTCAGATTCACTGCAGGACTTAGTTGGCAAGGGTGAAACCATGAAAAAGCAGGGACAAGACTAGCCTATTGCACTGGGGGTGTGCTGATATTTATCGTGGTTTGCGCAGGCTAGGGTAGAGTAAAGGATTAGGGTAGCCAATGAGGTTAAACCAGGGCTTCATTGATGCAATTTTTCAAAGCCATCTTGGCCTTTTGGCTAAGGTGAATCATAGAATCCTACGGTGCAGATGGCAGCCTATTGAGAATGCACTGACCACAGTCCTGCCCAGGCCCTATCCCCATAATCCCATGCAGTTACCTGAGCTAGTCCCCCTGACATTAAGGGGCAGTTTAACATGGCCATTTCACCTAACCCGCACATCTTTGGACTGTGGGAGGACATCAGAGCACCCGGAGGAAACCCACGCAGACACAGGGAGAATGTGCAAGCTCCACACAAACAGTGACCCAAGCTGGGAATGGATTCCGGGTTCTTGGTGCTGTGAGGCAGCAGTGCCAACCACTGTGCCACCGAGCTGCCTTAAGCATTAGATTAAGCCTGGGAGGGAGTGCAATGCCTGGTCCTATCAGCTTGGATCTTGTTTGATCGAGCCCAAGATAGGGGTGCAAAGTCTCATCTTGTCAGCTTGGATCTTATTTGCCCCTCATAAGGGGAACGTGAATTGGATTCAATTTGGATTAGTTTTTTTGGTTGAAATGAAATGGTCGTAAAATACTAAAAAACACAGCCTCAGAGGCTGCATGGCCTATTCCTGTTCCTGCTCCTCTTAAATGACTGACTTGTTTTGTTCGTTTTCTGTCTTCACCCCTTTTTGTATCGTGCTTGTATCTCTATCAAGTGACTGGCCCATGTTCTATTTTTCTTTTCCTTATGTAGTGGTTAAATATTTACACCAGGTGTAGCTGAAATTCTCACCAGCTGATCTACATAATTAGTTTGATTTCCACTCAGTTTTATTACTAGCTAGGGCATTGTATCAGAGGGAGAAAAGCTGATGATCATTTCCTTTTAAATCAAGGAAGGGTTGATTCACTGACGAGGTTATGATGGTGCATATAATCTCTTGGCTCCCAGTCCTTTACTCTGCAGTCTGTAGGACGGTTCAGTTGTTCTATCTCAATAAGCAACAGCAACCTTTGATAAAGGAATGCTATTGCAGAATTGAGCCTCATTTGTATAAGGTGTTTCCATTCTTCCCATTTTTAAATGTTTTGAATCAGCATAAACCTTGAGATTTCTGAGCTGGCCTCAGGATTAACTTTATTAATCAAAAAAACTTATGGATCTAATGAAAAGTGATACAACTGAGGTTGGATGTTGAATAGTTGTCTTGTTATGGTGTGAAAAGTTACTGCAACATACATGTATGAAAGCTGCTTTAAATACAAACTTTAAAAATAGTTGGAGATTTTTTAATAATGCATGCTTTTTGCACTAGCCATCAGGAAATGTGAAAAGACCCACAATAACTATCCGATTTGCTTGTTTAGCTATTCGCTTTGAAGTTTTTTTTAGTAATAATATCACCGCAGATATCTTCGCAACATTAAGGTACTTATCAGGAATTTTATGTGGCGAAGATAGCACAGTGTGCCCAATATTGTCAGAATATTTTGAGAATAATTGTTTTCACTCTGTTGCCATGTTCCACCAGTTGAATTGCTTGATTGCACGATTGTCTCTCGGTAGCAGATAATAAGTGAAGCACGCAGCGAGGTACCCTTTAGTTGTACTAAGCAGTATTAAGTTGGCATTTATCATTTTTGATATGAAGTTTGAAATCATTATCAAATTCATCTTTGGTTTTGTGTATTGTAGCAGAGCAGCATTCACTCTTGACAAACCTGTACAAGATTTAGGGGAGCCAGTGACCTAATGGTATTATGACTGGACTATTAACCCAGAAACTCAGCTAATGTTCTGGGGACCCGATTTCGAATCCTGCCACAACAAATGGTGGAATTTGAATTCAATAAAAATACCTAGAATTAAGAATGTACTGATAATCAAGAAATAGTAGTAGATTGTTGGAAAAACCCATCTGGTTCACGAATGTCCTTTAGGGAAGGAAATCTGTCACCCTTACCTGGTCTGGCCTACAAGTGACTCCAGAGCCACGGCAGTGTGGTTAGCTCTTAAATGCCCTCTGAAATAGACACTCAGTTCAAGGGCATTTAGGGATGGGCAACAAATGCTGGCCCAGCCCACATCCTATGAAAAAAATGGTTAAATATGGAATGCATCGACTTGCTGGTGATGGAACTAATTTTTGAATTTGAATTAAGACTTATAAAAACTTGAGCAGTTTGAAGAATTGTTAACTCAGAGTGAATTAATTTAGTAGCTTTAAAGATGATGCTACAGTCAACAAAACAGTGTTTTACTGCATGTAAAATGTTCTTAGTAAATGTTTGCAGTACAGGGCTAATGTAATTGCTGGTGACCTGACCAGCAAAAACTTGCTGAATATATTGTCAGGACAGGATGCATTTGTTCTCTAAAGCAATAAGTCTGCTTTTTAATTGTGTTTGAGCCTTTGCACCCAAGTGGTTGAGGAGATGAGCAGAATTGAACTTCTGCTGGAACTTTAATTAAGACATCAGGCCCATATTACCATGGTCACATGCATGAGTCCAACGTTCTCTTGGTGTATGCAAATATGATGAGTATCACTGGTTCTCAATCTAAAGCTGAATGGTGTGGGGCTCTGTGTGAAGACAGTCAATTGCAAAATCAGAAAAAGTCAATGTAATTATGAAAATAAGTAATTGGGTGCACTTGCAAAATCTGTAATATTGTCTTGAGATCTCATTCGTCCAATTTCAAAGTTTTGTGTAACTCAATCTTATTGCTTCATTTAGGCATTGGAGTAGATCTATTATTGAATTGTAGAGAATTTCCTGAGATCAATGCTTTGTTTGCTTACAGTGACTCTGTTTAGTTGCCTTGTTCTTTGCTTTGCAAGTTCTTTGCCTCAGTGTTGCTGTGCTGTTATTTTTCTCCCATTATTGGCACAAAGCCCTGACTTTAATTCTTGGAGTTGTTTCTAACACTCATGGAATGATTGTGCTTTATCATTTTCATGTTGAATCAATCTTGAGTTTTTAATTGTTGATGCAACTTCCAAGCAGAGAAATTTTCTAGAATTACACTGAACAGGAGGAAGATGTTAAGCCAGGAGGTCCTTCAACACTATATCATTATTTTTTTGTCTCAATTATCTTGCAAATGTGTTTCCTTTTTAAGTTTAGATTTACCTTAACCGTACTGATTCTTACAAGAAAGAAACTGAGTGTTTTACCATGAAAGGATTAAGTTCTTTGGGTGCTTTCTAGATACTCACCCAAGTGACTGTTGTTTGTGTGTGAACGTTGACAATTACGTACTGACAGGCTGTTAGACCAATACATCGTACTTGAAATCCATCCACTTCCAGCAGGAGTCATCAGAACACAATTGGGTCGAGGAGCTTGGCTGCTTAGCTAGTCAAGCTAATGGAACAATGGACTGCCTTCAAAGAAGAGATAGTCAGTACAGTCAAGATGCATTCCCAAGAATGTGGGAAAAAACGAATCCAGAGTTCCTTGGATGATGACAGTGATGGTGAGTGAGATAATACAGAAATAATTTGAAAACCAGAATTACGACGGAAAGTTTAGAGGGAAAATGAAAAACAGAAATGAAAGGTAAAGGGAGAATATGAAAAACCCTGGCAGCTAACCCTTCATAAAAGGAAATCCAAGAATCTTCTATCGGAACATAAACAGTAAGAAGTTCAGTTAAAAAGACAAGTGGGACAGATTAGGGTCCAAAAAGGAGATTTCTGTTGAGAAACAAAATGAGTACTTTGCATCTGTCTTTACCAAGGTAAACTGAGCACTGACGTAATTTGACTTTCCAGCTGAAAATATAAATATATTTTCTGGAAGCAGTCACTCTTTGTGGTTTCATTGTAGAAACAAGACAAACATGGGTTGTGTAATCTTCTTCTGACCACTTTCTGCAACCAGTCATGTCAGATTGCTCTCTCAAGTAAAAACTAAGCATTTTCTAATACTTGAAATCTATGATTTTAATTTAAACTTCAAAAATGCTTCTCCTTCTTTCATTTCATCTGAAATTTGAAACGAGGTGTTGAGTCTTTGCCATCTGTTAGTTGTCTGAAATTCTGTTGCCTCTATCCTAACTTGCGTGAGCTCCTCTTCACCTATCACTCCTTGTCCTTGCTGACCTACATTGATCCCTAAAAACTTTCTTTAACAGGAGAACCATGGGAACTCCTTCCCACTCTTGCTGACCCAAGACCTATAAAACAAAACCCACGTACCTGTCTGAAAATGCAAAGCCCCTACCGGAACACACTTTTCTATACCCACCTCTTAATGGCGCATTTCCAGCAACCATCCCCCAACTGCAACCTGGTAACTGACCCAAGTAGTAAGGTCCCACTGAAAATCTCGACAGCCTTCAACCGTCTGAGAATGGACCAGGAAGATGTGACCACTTGCTCCACAAGTGGAACATGAGGAACAACTTAAATAGTGACTGTGGTTATCCAGGTTAGACCATCGCTATATACTCTGCCATGAGAGATCCATTCCTGGTGGCATCATTGCCATTCACACTACATCAAGCTAAAGCCTTGAAATGGATTGAAAAATCGACATTGAAATATAACTATTTCCCATGCCGTAAGGAAAGAAAATCCCAGTTTCAGAATGTGGTCTCTCGTTTAAGATGGACAAGGATTTTTCGAGTTGTTCATCTTTGGAATTCTGTATCCCTGAGAGCAGTGGAAGCTGGATCATTGAATGTATTCAAGGCTGAGTGCCCTGATTTTTGATCAGTTACAACAACAACTTACATTTCCATAGCACCTTTAATGAAATAAATCATTCCAAGGTGCTTTAAGAGTGTCATAAATCTCTGACTGTATGACACTCAGTCACCTAAAGGAAATATTGGGTCAGATGACAAAAATCTTGATCAAAGAGGAAGGTTTAAAAGAAGAAAAATGAGTTAGAGAGGCAGAGAGATGCAAGGGCAGAGTTCCAGAGCTTGAAGCCTAGGTAACTGAAGGCACAGCTGCCATTGGTGAAGTAACTGTGATTGGGAATGCACAAGAGGCCAGAATCAGTGGAGTGCAGATACCTTAAAGTTGTGGAGCAAAAGGTGATTAAAGAGATAGGGAGAATGTGAGGTCACTGAGAGATTTGCAAATATTTATAAAATCAAAATGTTGTTTGACCAATATAGGTCACTGAGCACTGACGGGAACAGGAGTTGCTGTAAGTTAAGACACAGACAGCAGAGCTTTGAATGACTTCGCGTTGATGGAGTTTGAATCGTCAAGAATATAAGGACCATAAGACGTAGGAGGAGCAGAAGTTGGCCATTTGAATTTGCTTCACTATTCAGTGAGATCATGCCTGATCTGATATAATCCTCAACTCCACTTTCTCTTATCCCCATTACCCTTGATTCCCTCACTGATTAATAATCTGACTAGCTCCACTTTGAACATGCTTAACAAGTGTGAACAAAGAAGTCAAGAGTTCTGGGGTTCGGGCAGGAAAATGTAGAAGCCACAGTCAGATCAGCAGTGATCGTACAGAATGACGGTTCAGACTCCAAAAACAAAATAGCTTACTCTTGCTCCCTTTTTTTATTATTCATTTGTGTGATGTGGGCATCACTGGCTAAGCCAGCATTTATTATCCATTCCTATGACAGAAAGAAAAGCTCTTTTACCCAGCAATGAAATGTACTACCTTGGAATATGATAGGGGCATGTATGGTTAGGACTTACAAAGGGAATTCCGTATATATTAACGGTAAAACATTTGCACGGCTTTGGAAAAATGTTTGAGGAGTGTGACTAGCTGGATTTCTCTTCCAGAGAGCTGACAGGCCGAACGGTCTCCTGTATTGTAACAGTTGGAGGTGCTATTTGAAGGAGTTGAGGTGAATACAATATATGCAGTTCAAGGGATGTTAGATAAATGTATCTGGAAGAAAGGGGCAGAAGGATTTGTTGATAATGTTAGGTGAATGAGAGTGGGAGGAGATGTGTGTGTGCAGCAAAAAGGAAACTTGGGCCCACTTGGCTGAATGACCAGTTTCCGCTCTGTAAATTATTTTGATGTAATTCTGTACATTTTCAGATAATTCCCAGACTGGTCCAAAGTGCCAACTCACCACAAATGACACTGATGACCTCATTCCATAACTTAAATAACCAATGATGAAGGCGCGTGAAATAGCAAACCTTGTGGAGTTTTAGGAGTGGTAACTAATCTTTTTATCATGTTTTTCCAACCATGTATCTGGGGAGACATATGAAGCCCTTTTAAACAAAAATGAGGACATTTCTGAGTGATGAAAAGTAGTATTATTTAGCTTGCGTATGTTTTGTTTGAATTCAAATCTGAAAAAAATCCACTGAGATGAATTTATTTTGGACATTACTCAAGAAGAAACGATTGAACCAAGTCCCCTGATGTTTCATTTCATTGGTACCCAGTTACTATAATGTACAAATAGTGCATTAAAATGCCAGTGACCCTTATTCAGTTGCACACACGAGCTGTTGTTTGCTTTCAGCTTGGAATAAGACTTTAAAATCAGCTTAATTCTTTGACTGTAAGCATTCTTTTTGGGAAGGATTAGCAAGCCACTATTGGTTGGCTGTCCCTCTTGATATTCCATATGATGTGTTGGTGTTAAATTTCTCATGTTATTCCATCATTTCTAAATCAACATCAAATGCTTCAATTTAGTCTTTCCCAAAGGCATTATAACTGTCCGGACTTAAAATATTTTGCTGACATTTACTTTAGAAACTGAAAAGGAATTATTTTTGTTTTGATTTCATGGTATACTGCAGTGATATTCTGTGGTTTTGTTGGGTGACTCGTCGCAGAGTTTCTGTGTTTTACTTTGTGAAAAAGCAAAGGTAGAATGCTTGGTTTTGGCTGAGGGAAGTATTATATTTGTTCTAGTATAAGCTTTAAGGGATGCTTGTATGGCAGAACAGAAACACTGCAATTTACATTGGCTCTCTGTCCCTAAAACTAGACACTGACTGACTGATTTATCAATACGAGCTGATTAACGCCAGTTATTGTATTTAGTTATTAATCACACACCTGTGTATGAGATGTAACAGTTCAATTAGTGCTGTAAAAGAACAGAACACAGCACTGGAAGGAGGACACCCACCTGATTCATGGAAGGCAGTTTGCTTGGGTGGTGAATTTGAACACATCAGAGGCCAGCACTGGAGTGCAGGAAAAGGATGAATGGCCTCACCTGCACAACTGCTCAAACTCACTTCACAAAGTGGGAACGTGGATGTGGGTTTCAGTGGTCTGGTTACTATCTGCGCTGTTCTTGGATAATAAAGGGCTTCTTAAGGCGATGTGTTGGTGGTGCCTCATAGCCATACATATGCATGTAGCCTGCAGTTTGACAGCAGTTCCTTGACCCTGCCACACGGGAATATCTGGCACCGAGGCTTGCACCAGCCAGCTCAGCTGATGCCACGTGTCCTCATGTCTTAACCTTCTATCTGCAGGAGCTCATCATTCTGGAAGGTTTCTGCCAAAGAACCCTAGTGGATTCATTGCATCTTTCACATGGCATACAGTAGCCAATCAGTCATTGCTACTGCCTGGCAATATGTATGTGCCATTGTACCCCAAATGCTATCAAATCACCTTTCTCTCCTTGTACAGGACAAGCCAGTACACAAGTGCAGGGGAGAGGGAGGGAGGACTGGAAGGAGCATTGCTGAGCTCAGCCCATACAAAAATAGAACTACTGAGTTGGCAGGGGAGGATTGGGGACTGGGCAAGTGGAAACAGTGGGGTAGGCATCCAACCTCCATCCTCTAAGGAGCAATGCTTAATATCTTTGCCCAGAAACCGAAACCTCTTGTATGCTGGAGGCAGCTCATGCAGTCACCCACTCTCTCCTCTCACAATTACTGATGCCAGCAAGGAGGGTAAGGCCAGACCCCAAACTCCACCACAAGCTTCAGCCCACAGGGGAACAATTATTTTTGTTTTGATTTCATGGTATACTGCAGTGATATTCTGTGGTTTTGTTGGGTGACTTGTCGCAGAGTTTCTATATTTTACTTTGTGAAAAAGCAAAAGTGGAATACCTGGTTTTGGCTAAGGGAAATATTATATTTTTGTTTTAATATATGCTTTAAGGGATGCTTGTACGACAGAACAGATGGTAAGATTGGACCTGTAGAGCCATCACAGTAGTCACCTGTACCCTTCACCAACCCAGAGAAATAAACTATGGTGGGAATGAGAATTAATTCGGATTGGATTTCACATTATGATGGTCACCAACACAGACCTATTTGCCCAATTGGAGGAGGCAGGGACAGCCAAGCTAACTCAAATTCAGAGAAGTCAGAGGGAAGAGATTCCAACAGAGTCCAAATCAGATGATAAACCTGTGGGAGCGGTCTTAGACAAGATGCTTTGAAAGAGACATTGGAGACCCTCAACAGAGTGGAATGTGAGCTGGTTAAGTTTGTCTGTCTGCTGTTGGGTGAAATGGTACTGATGAGAGCATTGAGCTTTCTGTGGGGAGGGTGGCAGAAGCCATGGAGATGCTTATTCGACAGAACACCCAGTTACTGACAGAGATGTGTGTAGTATGGGCAAGGTTTTGCCAAGTCCACACAAGAGGGGAACAAGGCCCCTCAATCTCCATCAAGGTTTCCCGTCTCCTCAAGGAATAAGGGAGGTTCCCCTGTGTACTCGGGAAAGAAGAATGTCAGGCAGACATCCTGGGACCTTCCCCTCAGGTCTGTCGGAGAGTTTGAGACCCTTTGGCATCTCCTTTCTCCACAACCCCGTGAGCTTTGGCCTCAGTGAACACAGAGGGTGCAGCTGTACCAGAGTAGAATGTCCAAAGTTAGTCGTCCAGGCCTTGAGGACTACCAGCGTCGTCAACGACAACAGGGCACAGCGGTCAACAGGCTGTCACACTGTACAGATGTTCTACCTCATGTTAAAGGATCAAAACTGTAAAATCTGTGTAATTGCAACTTAACTCAAAAGATCTCATTTGGTCAGTTCAGGATCAGTTTGGCTCTGTTGGTAGAACTCTTGCCAGTGAGCCAGACATTTCTGGAATTAAACCCCAGCATGGGCTAGAGCAGATAATCTTGCTGACCCTTCATTGCAGGACTGAGGGAGAACTGTGTTATTACAGTAATCATCTTTCAGATGAGACATTAAGCCTTTTACAGGTAATCTGCTCAGGTGCATGTAAGAGATCCCATGATATTTAAAGAGGAACAAGAAGGTTGCTCTCTAATTATCTTCAGACAGTCCAACCTAGTCCAGAAGGATGTATTGACAGCGATTTACATAACCGGGCACTTGTTTTTTCTTTTTTTAATTCATCCCTGGGATGTGGGTGCCGCTGGCTGGGTCAGCATTTGTTACTTATCTAGGCTGTTTCAGAGGGTATCTAAGATTCAACCACAGTGCTGTGGATCTGGAGTCACATATAGGCCAGACTGGGTAAGGACGGCAAATTTCCTTTCCTAAAGGACATTAATGAACCAGATGGATTTTTATGACAATCGACAATGGTTGCATGGTCATCAGTAGACTTTTAATTCCAGATTTTTAAATGTTTTGTAGGAGGTGACCTCTGCTCCAGTTTGAAACAGATCCAGTTCTCTCTCTGTCTGTGTGGGTTTTCATGATGTGGGTATGCCGGCGTTGGACTGGCGTAAACACAGTAAAAAGTCTGACAACACCAGGTTTTAGTCCAACCTATTTATTTGATAATATACTCACAAGCTTTCGGGGTTAGCCCCTTCGTCAGGTGAATGGAGAGTTCTGGCCTCAGACAGAGCATATAAAGCAGTAATCTCTAAACTGTCTGTGCTTTATATGCTCTGTCTGAGGCCAGAACTCTCCATTCACCTGACGAAGGGGCTAACCCCGAAAGCTTGTGAGTATATTATCAAATAAATAGGTTGGACTGAAACCTGGTGTTGTCAGACTTTTTACTGTGTGGGTTTTCTCCAGGTTTCTTCCCACAATCCAAAGGTTAGGTTAGATGGATTGACCATGCCAAATTTCTCCATATTGTCCAAAGATGTGTAGGGTAGATGGACTAGTCATGGGAAATGTGTGAAATAGGGTGGGGGGGAGGACCTTTGTAAGATACGCTGAGAGCTTGATGGTTGAATGACCTATTCTGCACTGTAGGGATTCAATGATCCTTCGTATTACAAATTCCCTCAGTTTGTCCCCTTGGGGCTCAGCAGTGGACACCATGGTCCCCCTCCCTCTGATTCCCCCCGTACCCCACTGCCTGTGCACACCTGCACACACACTCCCATACCTTTCCCCAGCCTTTCCCACACTCCCACTCCACAAATCACCGAACCCATTCCAACCCTAACAGCTTTTCATTCTTCCCCCCCCCTTATGATCCACAGCATTCTCCACTCTCTGCGAGTACCCCACCTCTTCCCTCTACTCTCCATCTTCCTGCTCCCACAACATGAAGACCGGTCAGTCCACTTGATTGATGTAAGTGCTGCAAGAGGGTCCAAACGAGCGATAGTCTACGGGGGAAGAGGGTAGAAGAAATTCCAGTTGGGGTTAATTTAAATCCGGTCATTGAGATGCAGAAGGACTTGGCCAGAGATGGCCAGTGGCAGGATTGGCGACGCTCACCACAGCCACAGGTTCCCATCGTTAGGAAACGGCTTCTCACGTTCCCACAGGATTGTTCACTCCCGCTTGCCACAGGGGGAGAGGACTGGCAGGGGAACTTGAACCCATAGTTTTCTGTTAAATGGCCACTGAGCCATGGCTGATGATCTGTAACCTTTTATTGCTTAATGGAATATCATTATGATTTCTCCTTTGTCTTTCACACATTTTCTAATTCTTTCGTGCTCTTATAGCTTACAGTAACAAATGGGAGGAAGGCATGGTTTTATTTTTGCTAAGTGGAGGTCAGTGGAGAGTGATCATGGAATCATAAAATCCCTACATTGCAGAAAGAGGCCATTCAAGCCTGCACCAACAACAATCCCACTCAGGCCCTATTCCTGTAACCCAGGTATTTACCGTGCTAATCTCCCAGATACTAAGGGTCAGTTTAACATGGCCAATCCAATCTAATCCGCACATCTTTGGACTGTGGGAGAAAACAGGATCACCTGGAGGAAACCCATGCAGACATGGGGAGAATGTGCAAACTCCACACAGACAGTCACCCAAGATCAGAATTGAACCTGGGCCCCTGGTGCTGTGAGGAAGCAGTGCTAGCCACTGTATCAGATCGCATTGCCAATCAAATGACCAGAAAATTAGGTCAAATGTAGTTATTTTACTGGACCGTGCAACAGAATGCCAAAGCCAGAGATTGTCATTGGATTGTGATGCAGTTTATTAAGGGGCAGCATTTAATGTAATGGCACCTCTGTACTGTCACACACACAACACATACTATAGAGGGCAGTACTTCTGATTACACTCTGTTGACACAAAAATAAAGCTGATTGCCTTATTTGGTCAGTATTTTGTAGCAGCCATTATCCTCAATAAGAACATTGATACCGACTACATGAGTTTTAGTCTGGAGTGTAACCTTCCATACATAAGATCTGGGTAGGGAGTTTATAAGTATCATTGTAATCCCTAATACAAGAGTTGGATTTAAACCCAATCCTAAAGTTTAAACTCCTGATACAGGCAAACAGTTCATTGAGGACGTTTTGAAAACCAGCATTGCTGTCTGTGTGTTATGAAATGGAGGTTGATCTGCTCTCTGAGAACTAACACTGAACCACTCAGAGGCATACCTTACTCATAATCTATAAAAGAGAGTGTGAAGTGGCACAATCTGCTCTTCAACAACTTTTAGTGGTTAAATCAAAATAATTCCCTGACACACCTCTCAAATCAACAAATAACACTATTTATCTAACTGACAGTGAACAGGTTAACTAAACTAGTAACAAACCAAATAAAACCTGGAATGGAATGTTGTTCAGATAAATAGAATTCTCACTCATTAACAAAACAAAAAGTATGTTAGTCACTCTCTAAATAATAACCACGTTTTGTCTTCCAGAACCTTTGGCACCTTCTCTGTTGATTCTTCTGTCTGGACTTCTTTCTTCTTTGCTGTCTTTGCTATCAAGATGGTGCTTTCTCTTAAGGCATATGTGAAGCCAAGAGCTAAACTCAGAGCTATTACTCTGGCAAACAGCAGTTGCTTTCTGCTTTTGTCCCACTGCCCTCTTCTTTTAGACCTGTGATGACAAATCAAAATCCGCCACAATAGGATTGGTCCCCAGTTGCCGAAACCATCAGTTTCAAATTCAATAGGTGCTTGGTATCAGAGTGCCTGATTTTTGTACTGATGGCTAAATTCAAAAGCCTGTTCTGATTGAAATTGTTTGGCTGAATTCAAAAAAATTCAAGAAACCTGAAAGCCTGTTGCCTTGGTAACCCTGCTGAATGGCCTTCGATACAAGTGTTTTACTTTGGGAACTCCATCTGTACTTGCATTGTTTTAAGCACAGAAAAGACACCATGTTTTTAAAGGGACCATACAATAATTTCACCTCTTAGCATTCTACAATTTTTTAGAATTTGGTGTTTGTAAAATTATAATATTCTACTCAATTTCGCAACACTATGAAAGAGATATTAAATTGAGGTTTTGTCTGGCAGTTCATTCAGGTGATTGTGAAAGATACGCCGCAGTATTTGAGACAATTCACCCCCTTTGTCTTGGCAGCCTTTGTCAATGCCATTGAGCTGGCCATCGATCTTTGAACAGAGGGGAGTATGGTAGGATGAGAGAGGAATTGGCGAATGTTGATTGGGGGAGTGCGTTGGAAGGTAGGTCCGCTGAGGAGCAGTGGAGGATCTTTAAGGAGATCTTTCTTGGCGCTCAGCAGAAATTTATTCCGATGGTTAAAAAGGATCGGAGGAGGAGAGGTAATCAGCTGTGGATAACGAAGGAGATGAAGGAAAGTGTTAAATTAAAAGCGGATGCGTTTAGAGTAGCTAAGAGTAGTGGGCGAGAAGAGGATTGGGAGAGGTTTAAATGTCAACAAAGAATGACAAAGAAATTGATAAAGAAGGGTAGGATAAACTATGAAGCTGGGCTAGTGCTTAATATGAAAAAGGATAGCAAGAGTTTTTATAAATACATAAAAAGGAAGAGGCTGGCTAGGGTGAACGTTGGACCCTTAGAGGATGAGAGGGGGGACTTAGTGGTAGGGGCTGGGGAAATGGCTGAGGCCCTGAATAACTTTTTTGTTTTGGTCTTCACGGAGGAGAACGTGAGTAATTTGCCGGGTGTTAGCGATGGAAAGACGGTAGGAGTGGAGGGCCTGAATGACATTATTGTTACTAGAGAGGCGGTGCTCGACAGACTGGAGGGACTGATTGTGGACAAGTCCCCAGGACCGGATGGAATGCATCCAAGGGTTCTGAAGGACATGGCGGAGGTGATAGTGGATGCCTTGGTGATTATTTTCCAAATGTCGCTGGATTCCAGGGAAGTGCCGGAAGATTGGAAAACGGCTAATGTTATGCCGTTGTTTAAGAAGGGTGGCAGGCAAAAGGCGGGGAATTATAGGCCGGTTAGTTTAACGTCTGTTGTAGGAAAAACGTTAGAATCCGTGATCAAGGAGAAAATAGCGAGGCGTCTTGAGGAGAATTGTTTGGTAGAGCAGACGCAGCACGGTTTCGTTAAGGGGAAGTCATGTCTGACGAACTTATTGAAGTTCTATGAGGATGTGTCTAGGGCGGTGGATAGAGGAGAGCCGGTGGATGTGGTCTGTCTTGATTTTCAGAAGGCGTTTGACAAGGTACCTCACAAGAGGTTATTGCAGAAGGTCAGGGGGCATGGAGTTGGGGGTAGGGTGTTAGCGTGGATAGAGGATTGGCTGTCAAATAGGAGGCAGAGAGTAGGGGTCAATGGGTGCTATTCGGATTGGCGGTTGGTGACTAGTGGAGTGCCCCAGGGGTCGGTGCTGGGGCCTCAGCTATTTACCATTTATATTAGATGATCTGGAGGAGGGAACCGAGTGTATGGTGTCGAAATTTGCTGATGACACCAAGATTGGTGGAACGGCAAATTGTGCGGAGGGTGTGGAGAGTCTGCAGAAGGATCTAGATAGGCTGGGCGAATGGGCCAGGAACTGGCAAATGGAATTTAATGTTGGCAAATGTGAGGTTGTCCACTTTGGTAGGAATAATGGTAGGAAGGACTGTTACTTACGTGGCGAAAAACTGCAGCAGGCGACGGTGCAGAGGGACCTCGGGGTCCTTGTGCATGAGTCGCAAAAACCCAGCCTGCAGGTGCAGCAGGTGGTCAGGAAGGTGAATGGGATGCTGGCCTTCATAGCGAAAGGGATTGAATATAAAAGTAGGGAGGTCTTGCTGCAGCTGTCTAGGGCCCTGGTGAGGCCGCAGCTGGAGTACTGTGTGCAGTTTTGGTCGCCGTACTTACGCAAGGATATTTTGGCCTTGGAGGGAGTGCAGAGGAGGTTTATTAGGCTGATTCCGGAGTTGAGGGGGTTGAACTATGAGGAGAGGCTGAATAAACTAGGCTTGTACTCGTTAGAGTTTAGAAGAATGAGGGGAGATCTCATTGAGACGTATAAGGTGTTGAATGGGATGGATAGGATAGAGGTGGAGAGGCTCTTCCCGCTCAGAAAGGACAGTAGGACTGGAGGGCACAGCCTCAAGATAAAGGGGGGTGTGGTTTAGAATGGAGTTGAGGAGGAACTTCTTCACTCAAAGGGTAGTGAATCTCTGGAATTCTCTGCCCGTTGAAGTGGTGGAGGCTGCCTCGCTCAATATTTTTAAGATGCGGGTTGATAGGTTTTTGATAGGCAAGGGGTTAAGGGTTATGGGGAGAGGGCGGGAATGTGGAACTGAGCCACGACAGATCAGCCATGATCTTATTGAATGGCGGGGCAGGCTCGAGGGGCTAGATGGCCTACTCCTGCTCCTGTTTCTTATGTTCTTATGATCTGATTGGCATTTGCATTTGTTCTTTATTAACAATAACTCTTTTGCCACCATAAGTCACTGCATTTAAAAATCATTAGTTGTGTGGAATGCTTTGCAATATCTCAATGTACTAAAAGTTTTATTATTTGTAATTCCGGCACATGGGGAAATTAGAATTGGGCAATAAATGCTGACTGTGTCAGCTGTGTCCATATCCTATGAAGGAATAAAAGAAATTCAGAATTTAATAAACAGATCTTTTGTTGTCCTCAGGATAGTTTAATTTGTTTTAACACAAGTGAAATCTTCTCCCCATGTTTCAAATATTTGCTCATTATGAGCTCAGAAGTACTGCTCCACTCTCTTTGTTAGTCTGTTGTTATGTGTCCGTGAAAGAAAGGAATTAAAGATCTCTTTGGGTATACAACCCTGCAGTTTGTTAGATTCCTGGATGATGTATGTTGGGTGTGGCACAAATTTTGGGATCCCAGATGTTTGGAGTATTTCTTTTTACCTGAAACCTGATTGAGTTCCCAAACCTTACCACAGAAATATGTCTGCATTCCTTTAAGGCTCCTGTTAGAATGAACTTGCGGGATTTTCTGAAGCCATCTCTGGCCAGGATTTTCCAGTTCGCCAGTAGTCAGTGGACTTTTGGCTGGCTGTCTAAATTTTGTGTTCCCACCCAGGTCAGGTCCCACCATGGGTGGAACTGAGAAATCTGAGCCAGTGTCTCTAGAAAGTCATAACAATGTATTGTTTTTGGTTTTGCCTATTGCTTTTTTCAGTGTCTTTTTTAACATTAAGACAGAATAACACTTGGCATTTTACCAGTGAGAGAATGAATGATGTTGAAGCTTTTGTAGTTCATGCAACAAGGTTTAATATTTTAATACCAGAAGTAAGCTTTTTTTATCCTGATCTTTTGTGACAGTTACTGTTCAAATAATCGTGAGGCTGAGGAAACTGACTTGCTATTTATGTGCAAGTTGCATAGCAACTTCAGAGAAAGCCAGGTACATAGTTAAATGGGAAAATTCAGAAGTTACAAACATACAAATTAGGAGCAGGAGGGCCATTTGTCCCTTCGAGCCAACTTCACCATTCAATAGAATGATGGCTGATTTTTTTGTCTTTCAAATTTCACATTTCCCAATACCATCCCCCCATAACCTTTGATTCATTTTCTTAACAAATCTCTATCTACTCCTGCCTTAAAAATAATTCCTGACCTGAGAAAGGAATAGCACTCTGAAAGCTCGTGATTCCAAATAAATCTGTTGGGTTTTAACCTGGTGTTGTGAGACTTCTTACTGTGCCTGCCCCAGTGCAATGCTGGCTTCACCGCATCTTAAAAATATTCAATGACTCTACCTCCACCACCTTTTGAGGCTGAGGTTTCCAAAGTTGCACAACCCTCTCAGAGAAAAAAAATCTTCTCGTATCTGCCCTATAAGGGCAAACCCTCATCTTAAAACAGTGTCCCCACAAGAGGAAATATCCATTTCATATCCACCCTGTCAAGACCATTCAAGATCTTGCATACTTCAATCAAGTTACCTCTCACCTTTCTAAAGCCCAGTGGAAGCAAGTCCAGCTTGTCCAACCTTCCTTTGTAAGATAACCTGCTCATTGCAGCTATTAATCTCATAAATCTCCTGTGCACCACCTTTTTCAACACATTTCCATCCTTCCTATGTCCAATGAAACCAAAACTGCACAGAGTATTTGAGATGTGGTCTCACCAATACCCTGTATAATTGAAGCATAGCATCCTTTTTTTTAATGTTCAATTCCTGTTGTAATAAAGGACAGCTTTCCATTAGCACTCTTGGTAACGTGCTGCACCTGCAATCTAACTTCTTATGACCCATGTGTGAGAATGCCTAGATCCCTCCACACCTAGAAATTCTGCAGTCATTCTCAGTTTTCTATTCTTCCTGCCACAGTGAACAGCTTCTCATTTTCTCACTTTGTACTCCATCTGCCAGAGTTTTGCCCACTCACTCAACCTATCCAAATCTGTCTGCAAGCTCCTTTGCCAGACCTTGCCCATGGCTGTCTGGGCGCGCCCCCCCCCCCCCCGTGCAGCAAATGGAGTGCCAAATTCTCAATTCCCGTTGGCAGTAGGTCCGGGGAGATCAGAGAATCCAGCCCTTTGTGCGTCTTCACAACATATTTTGCTTTCTGTATCCGTGTCGTCTGCAAATTTAGCTAACAGGCCTTGCTCAATTTATATCAATGATTCATCTAAGTCATTGATATAAGCTATAAAAGGTTGAGGCCCCAGCACAGACTCCTGTGGACTCCACTCATCATATATGCCAATCGGACAAAGACCCATTTATGAATACCCTGTTTTCTGTCAGCCAGGGGAATATGTCCCTTACACAATGAGCTCTGATTTTCCACAGCAACCTTTGCTGTGGCACCTTATCAAATGCCTTCTGAAATCCAAGTTCACTCGTACCTTTAACCACAGCACATGTTAATCCTTCAAAGAACTCTAAAACCCTGCTGACTTTTTTTTCAATTACTTTGAGTTTTTCTGAGTGCTCAGCCATAACCTCTTTAATTATAAATTCTAATACCTTTCACACAATAATGATCAATTCTAACTCCTTCCACACAACAGATGTCAAGCTAACTGACCTATAGTTTCCTGTTTCCCTATCTTCTCACGTGGAGGGATAATATTTGCTACTTTCCAGTCTGATGGAATCTTTCCCGAAACTAACATCAATGTATCTACTATCTCATTAACCACCTCGTTTAAGATGCTAGATGAAGTTCATCTAGACCCAGAGACTCGTCAGCCCGTTGCTCCATCAGTTTGCTCAGTGCCATTTCCCTAGAGTTTCTAATTTCAATAAGTTTCTCTCTTCTTTCCACCTCCTGATTTACAGATATTGCTGGCTTTTTTTTATCCTATGTCATGAAAACAGAAGCAAAACATTTTTAAATATTGTCTTTATCTACTGTTAACTCCCCACTCTCACTCTCTGGAGGACCAACGCTTAATTTACTTTTTCCCTTTTAAGGGACCTATAAAAACTCTTGCTATCTGTTCTTACATTTCTAGCCAGCTTCCTCTTACTCTAATTTCTTTCTCCTTTGCTTTTTCCTGAAGTTTGATGTTTTCCCTAAAATCTTTAGTTAACCATGGATGGTGGGTTTTCCCTTTAGAATTTTTCTTTATCGTAGGAAAATGCTTATCGTGATTATTTTGAAATATCCCCTTAAATGTCTTCCATGCTTCCCTATTGACCTACCCCCTAACCTAGTTCACTTCAACTAGCTCAGCTTTCTTGCCCACAAAGTTGCCCTTATTTAAGTTTAAAATACTAGTCTTAGACCCACTCTTCTCCCTTTCAAATGGGCATAACATTCAGTCATATTGTGGTCACTGCTACTGACTTTGAGGTTATTAATTAATCCTGCCACATTACAAAACACCAAGTCTAACATAACCTGTTATCTGGCTGGTTCCAGGATGCGCTACTTCAAGAAATTATCTCAAACATTTTATGAATTCCTTATCCAGACTCCTCCTGCCAGTCAGATTTTTCCAGCCTATATTAAATTAAAGTCATCCATGATTATTATTGTCTGAGATGCTGTGTGGAATTAGAATCTCACTGTCCAGTTTGATAGGAAAAAGAAGGAAGTACTTCAATGGAGAGAATCTGCAACACAGAGGGATCTGGGTGTCCTCGTGCATGTATCACAAAATGTTAAAGTGTAGATACAACAAAATAATGAGGAAGTCTATTGGAATTTATTGAAAGGTGTTGGAGTATAACAATAGGGAAATATTATAACTGTACAGAACCTTTGTGAGTGCAAGCCTAGAATAATGTGCACAGTTTTGGTCTTGTTATTTAAGGAGAGAGATACTTGCATTTCAGGCATTCAGTGAACATTCACTCGGGTGATTTGTGTGATGAAGGAAAAGATTGAGCAGGTTGGGACTACACTCATTGAAGTTTAGAAGAATTAAAGATGATCTTATTGAAACAAATAAGATTCTAACAGGGCTGATGCTGAGAGGATATCTCCCCTCATGGGGGGAAGTCTAGATCCTGTGGGCATAGCTTTGTGGCCCTGCTAGCCATCCTGAATTGGACACTAAATCTCACAAGAGGCCAAGTATGGCGTTTGTGCCAGTGAGATTTCCAAATGCGATCTTCCCACTCCAATGATGCGACCATGCCCTGGACAGGCATGAGCCTGACCGGCTTATAATACATTTAAATATCATCAGTCGGCCTAACACCACCACTTTCACTCTCAATGTATTGTCGCATGCAATCAGCATGAAGTTACACCAATGCTAATCACTACTGGGTTTCAAATGTGTAGCCCACGTGAGGGACATGCCCTGACACTGCCCCCTGAGATGTCAAACTGGTGGTGCCAACCTGGCAATGCCAAATTGGTAGTGCAGGGTGGGCCATGTGATGAGCCCCATTGGGGGGAGGCTCCCCTTATGTGTGGGTGGGATGGAGAGAGAGAAAGCCCCTATGGTGGTAGCCGGGATGGGGTTACCACGGTTGCCAGCGTGGTGGCCAGGAGTTACCCAGGTGCTTGCATACTCTGGATGTGGGTTGATCCAATACTTGAGGATGGGGGTGTCCTCCGTGGGTGGGCAGGATAGGGAGTTCATCAATGCAGATTGGGCTATTCTTTAAAGGTGGCATCCCAATCTCTGTGATAAGGCCCTGCCAAAGTGACAAAGCAAACCATGCCCCAGATTGTCTGTGTGCTGAGTGCCAGAAAATCTGGAGTGAAAACTTGGCTGTGTATCTGGAGTGATACATGCTGGTTATGGTAAAATTTTGCCCACGGTGTCTTTAAAACAGAGGTGAGGAGGAATTGTCTCCTTAGAGTCATTAATCTTTCAAACTCACAACCCCCAGACAGCAATGGAGGCTGGGTTATGGAATGCATTGATATTCAACAGCATTATCACTGCTAAAGCCCCCATTATCTACATCCTGCAGGTTACCGTTGACCAGAAACTGAATTGGTCCATGCATATAAATATTTGGCAGGTCAGAGGCTGGGAATTCTGCAGTGAATTCTCAGTCTTGAAACCCCAAAGGTTGCCCACCATCTACAGGAGTCAGGCATGTGGTGAAATATCCTCCACTTGCCTGGATGAGTGCAGTTCCAGTAACACTCAAGAGGCTCCATATCCAGGACAAAGCAGCCAGTTTGATTGGCACCCTACTGACCACCTTAAACATTCACTCCCTCCACTACTAACACACACTGGCAGCAGTGAGTACCAAGTATAAGATGCACTGCAGAAATTCACCAAAGCTCCTTTGGTAGCACCTTCAACACCCACAATTTCGAGCAGGACAAAAGCAGCAGATGCATGGGAGCACTGTGGCCCGCAAGTCCCATCCACAAGCCACTCACCATCCTGACTTGGAAGTATATTGATATTCCTTCAGTGTCACTGGGTTGAAATCCTGGAATTCCCCCCTCAGCAGCAGTGTGGGTGTGTCTACACTACATGGACTGCGGCGTTTCAAGAAAGCTGCTCACCATCGTCTTCTCAAGGGCAATTAGGGATGGGCAATAAACGTTGACTTAACCAGCGAAGTGAATGCCCTGTGAACGAATAAATATATAAAAAAACACTAAGGCTGTGTTAAACAGTGTTTTGGGGCTGAGAGCAGAGTGGTTGGGCAGGCAGCAAGCAGGAATGTGGAGTTAAAACCACAATCAGATCAGTCATTATCTTATTTAATGGTGGGACAGGTCAAAGGGGCTGTATGGTGTCCTGTTCCTATTTATTATGTTCGCCTGTATCATTTCCAGCTTTTTTTTCTCGAGCAACTGTGTGTTTAATCACTTGAACTTTACTTCAGAGTTTAATTTGTAAAAGTCTGGAGTTTTCTAATGGTAAGAGTTTCTACTTGCAATAATAAGTATATTTTGAAGTATTATAATTCTAAAATATGAAAGACTTTTCACATGTAGGAAGGAGAGGATAGGAATTGATTTTGAATTATGAGCTGCCAGTGGCATTTAATTCAATGACTAACAAAGATAAATGGCAAAATTTTAGTTTCTTTGTTCTCCGAATGCAAATGAGGCTGACAAAGCCCTTTTATCACAAGTTAGCCCACTTCAGAGGTCAAGCGTGGGACTGTGGCCATGTAGACCAGATAGATGGCAGATCCGCTACCCTGAAGTGCGTTCGTGATTCAGTTGGATTTTTATGATGACACATTTATAGAACATAGAACATTACAGTGCAGTACAGGCCCTTCAGCCCTCGATGGTTCCACTGATCGGTGCAACAATCTAAAGACCCTCTAACCTAAACTATTCCAATGTTATCCATATGCCTATCCACTGACCATTTGAACGTTGGCGAGTCCACAAGTGCTGCAGGCAGGGCATTCCACGACCTTACTAACCTCTGAGTAAAGAACCTACCTCTGACATCCGTCCTATAATTACCACCTCTTAATTTAAAGCTACGTCCCCTCGTGTTAGCCGTCACCATCCGAGGAAAAAGGCTCTCACTATCCACCCTATCTAATCCTCTGATCATCTTGTATGCCTCAATTAGGTCACCTCTTAACCTTTTCCTTTCTAACGAAAACAACCTTAAGTCCCTCAGTCTTGCCTCATCAGACCTTCCCACCATACCAGGCAACATCCTGGCAAACCTCCTCTGCACCCTTTCCAATGCCTCCATATCCTTCTTATAATGCAGCGACCAGAACTATACGCAATACTCCAAGTGCAGCCGCACCAGAGTTTTGTACAGTTGTAACATGACCTCATGGCCCTGAAATTCAATCCCTCTACCAATAAAAGCTAACACACTATACGCCTTTTTAACAACTTTATCAACCTGGGTGCCAACTTTCAGGGATCTATGCACATGTACCCCGAGATCTCTCTGCTCATCCACACTACCAAGAGTCCTTCCATTAGCCCTATATTCTGTACTCCTGTTACTCTTACCAAAGTGAATCACCTCACATTTTTCCACATTAAACTCCATTTGCCACCTCTCAGCCCAGCTCTGCAGCTGATTTATGTCCCTCTGCAAACTGTAACATCCATCTTCACTGTCTACAACTCATCCGACTTTGGGGTCATCAGTAAATTTACTAACCCATCCTTCTACACCCTCATCTAGGTCATTTATAAAAATGACAAACAGCAGTGGCCCCAAAACAGATCCCTGAGGTACACCACTTGTAACTGAACTCCAGGTTGAATATTTCCCATCAACTACCACCCTCTGTCTTCTATCAGCTAGCCCATGCCTGATCCAATCTGCTATATCACCCTCAATCCCATCCGTCTGCATTTTCTGCAGTAGCCTACCATGGGGAACCTTATCAAACGCTTTGCTAAAATCCATATACACCACTTCAACTGCCTTACCCTTATCCACCTCTTTGGTCACCTTTTCAAAAAACTTGATAAGGTTTGTGAGGCACGACTTACCCTTCACAAAACCGTGTTGACTATCCCTAATCAATTTATTTCCCTCTAGATGATTATAAATCCTATCCCTAATAATTCTTTCCAAAACTTTGCCAACAACAGAAGTAAGGCTCACTGGTCTATAATTCCTAGGATGGTCTCTACTCACCTTCTTGAACAAGGGGACAACATTTGCTATCCTCCAGTCTTCCGGCACTATGCCTATAGCCAATGATGACATGAAGATCAAAGCCAAAGTTCTGCAATTTCCTCCCTAGCCTCCCAGAGAATCCTAGGGTAAATCCCATCCGGCCCAGGGGGCTTATCTATTTTCATACTCTCAAGAATTGCTAACACCTCCTCCTTAAGTACTCCAACCCCGTCTAGTTTAAAAGACTGTATCTCAGTATTCTCCTCGATTACATTAACCTTTTCCTGCGTGAATACTGACGAAGAATATTCATTTAGTGCCTCTCCTATCTCTTCAGGCTCCACGCACAACTTCCCACTACTGTCTCTGACTGGCCCTAATCTTGCCCTAACCAATCTTTTATTCTTGACATACCTATAGAAAGCTTTAGGGTTCTCCTTGATCCTATCCACCAAAGTCTTCTCATGCCCTCTTCTAGCTCTTCTTAACACTCTCTTTAGCTCCTTCCTGGCTAATTTGTAACTCTCCAGAGCCTTCATGTCTCATTTTTACATAAGCCTCCTTCTTCCTCTTCACCAGGGATTCAACTTCCTTAGTACACCACGGTTCCCTCGCTCGACCACTTCCTCCCTGCCTGACAGGTACATATTTATCAAGGACTTGCAGTAGCTGCTCCTTGAATAAGCTCCACATTTCATTTGTTCCCAGCTTCTGCAGTTTCCTACTCTAACCTACGTATCCTAAATCTCGCCTAATAGCCTCATAATTACCTTTTCCCCCAGCTATAACTTCTGCCCTTCGGTATATGCCTATCCCTTTCCATCACTAAGGTAAACGTAACCGAATTGTGGTCACTATCACCAAAGTGCTCACCTACCTCCAAGTCTAACACCTGGTCTGGTTCATTACCCAGTGCCAAATCCAATGTAGCTTCACCTCTTGTTGGCCTATCTACATACTGTGTCAGGAAACCTTCCTGTGCACATTGGACATAAACTGACCCCTCTAACGTGCTTGAACTATAGCTTTTCCAATCGATATTTGTAAAGTTAAAGTCCCCCATAACACCTACCCTGTTATTCTTGCACCTATCCAGGATCATCTCTGCAATCCTTTCCTCTACATCTCTGGAACTTTTTGGAGGCCTATAAAAAACTCCCAGCAGGGTGACCTCTCCTTTCCTGTTTCTAATCTCACCCTATACTACCTCAATAGACAGGTCCACATCAAACATCCTTTCTGCCACTGTAATACAGTCCTTGACTAACAATGCCACGCGTCCCCCTCTTCTACCACCTTCTCTGCTCTGACTGAAACATCTGAACCCCGGAACCTGCAACAACCATTCCTGTCCCTGCTCTATCTATGTTTCTGAAATGGCCACAACATCGAAGTCCTAGACACCAATCCAGGCTGCAAGTTTGTCCACCTTATTGCGTACGCTCCTCGCATTAAAGTATACACACTTCAAACCACCTTCCCTCCTGCCAGTACTCTGCTGCGACCTAGCAACCTTATCCATGACCTCCCTATTCTCATCCTCCTGTACATTGGAGCTACAATTCAGGTTCCCGTCCCCCCTCTGAATCAGTTTAAACCCCCCTGAATGGCATTGGCAAATTTTCCCCCCAAGATATTAGTACCTCTCTGGTTCAGTTACATGGCTTTCATGTATATTTTTCTGCTGCTAGTCCACAAACCACTAGATTTATTCAGTTGAATTTCACATCCTGCCATGTAGGAATATCAGCCCGTGACCTCAAGGTTGAGATATAAAGTAACCACTGGGCTACTCTACGCTGTAATTGACAACACATCAATAGATTCTTGGTACATTATTTACTTTATCAAAAGCTGCATAGATTTTTGTGACAGAAACTGAAAAGAATGCCAAAATTATGTGAGGAATATTGAACCATTTTGGTATTAAGGCAAAAAAAAAGACACAGAAACCTAAAATGTAATCTGCAATTCAAAAACTGAGAGGAGGAAATTGTGTGCACGGTATGGAGCATGGACTTTGAGTAATAATCCATAAATTGTAAAAGAAGTGATGCATAATATATTGAAAAAAGCAAAATTATGCATAAACTCTGGAAAACTTATTGAAGAATGGTAGAAATTTTAAATGCTGCAAATGCAAGGGAGAGTTGGTACCCTGCACTGATGAAGAATAAAAATCACACCAGTTAAATGGGACAGATTTGCACAGGGGAATGTAATATCTGAACGAGATTGCAAGAATTTATAATTTAGACCTAAATTAGGAGGCAAAGATCATAGATACAACTACCATATGCAAGGACTATACTGCTATTTATCATTTGTGTTGGGCCCAAAAGCCAATTTTAGAATTGAGTGCTCATGAAAACCTCAATCAAATACAGAGTGTACTCCTAGTAAAAACATAATGTGATTTGGGCTGTGACACGTGTGGGGATACAACTATCAACTCAAAGATTGAACTGTTGTCGGTGAATCAACATGTCGGGACTGGGCTAGTTACTTAGCCCAATAATGCACCCACATTGGGAAGTACTGTTTGTACAAGTGGAAAAAATAAAAACTGAATTTGGCACATTGGAATGCATAGAAGTAACAAATAAATTGGAACGAATTTGTCAAATTCTTGTGGCATTGCACATGGGATCAAGACCAGGTGTGATATTTACGTGAAGCAGGTTAGATGGTAAAGGATCAGAACAGCAGGATGCTTACAGGTGAGATATTTAGTAAGCTATGGATATGTGGGTGAATTCATTGGTGACAAAGCAATATATGTAAATTACAAATTTTATGAAACAAAGCTTTAAAGGAAAACAGTCCAGCCTTCCATTTCATGAGAAAGTTGCATACAAGTTCTATATTGCCAATGCAAATTATTTTAACAAGTTAGATGCATCTTTAAGATTTCTAACCCTGAAACGGGACTGGCCAATTTGTGATAAATGCAAAAGCAAAATAAATGGGTCAGACCTGAAATGTTAACATTTTTTCTCCACAGACCTTCCGAGTGTTTCCAGCATTTTCTGTTTTTTATTCCATGACCAATTTGCGAGTTGTGTATGGTCAGTTCTCTGTGCAGATCTGCAGCTTCTCAGCAAAAACTTAACTAATCACAAAAGGTGAAAGTATATTGTAATACCATTCAGTACACCAATGATAATGACACATTAAGGATGATGTAGTTGTGTGGGGTTTATCGATGTTAAACCAAATGAGCTTTTTTTTTGCTGTTAGAAGCACTTTTCTTCCTTTAAAAAAAACATGCCTGTTTGCAGTTGAAGTATTCTAACAGGCATGCCACCAAGTATATGCACCAGGAAGACTATGGTGTCAAAGCAGTAATTAGAGTGAAGGGCAAGGCTGACAGAAGTCAGAAACCCTGGATGACTCGGGATATTGAGGCCCTGGTCAAGAAGAAAGAGGCACATGATGTGCATAGGCAGCTGGGATCAAGTGAATCTCTTGAAGAATATAGGAGATGTAGGAGTAGAGTTAAGAAAGAAATCAAGAGGGCAAAACACAAAATTGTTTTGGCAGACAAGGCAAAGGAGAATCCAAAGAGTTTCTACAAATACATAAAGGGCAAAAGAGCAACAAGGAGAGAACAGGGCCTCTTAACGATCAACAAGGTAATCTATGTGCAGATCCACAAGAGATGAGTGAGATCCTAAATGCATATTTCTTATCAGTATTTGCTATTGAAAAAAACATGGATGTTAGGGAACTTAGGGAATTAAATCTTGATGTCTTGAGGAGTGTATGTGTTACAGAGAAAGAGGTGCTGGAAGTCTTGAAGCGCAACAAGGTAGATAAATCTGTGGGACCTGATGAGGTGTATCTCAGGATCTTGTGGGAGGCTAGGGAGGAAATTGTGGGTCCCCTAGCCAAGATATTTGAATCATCAGTAATCACAGGTGAGGTGTCTGAAGATTGGAGAGTGGCGAATGTTGTGCCTTTGTTTAAGAAGGGCTGCAGGGAAAAGCCTGGGAACTACAGGTTAGTGAGCCTCACATCAAATTATTGAAAGGTATTTTGAGGCAGGATCTACAAGCATTTAGAGATGCAAGAACTGATTAGGGATAGTCAGCATGCCTTTGTGAGTGGAAAATCATGTCTCACAAATTTAATAGAGTTTTTTGAAGGGGTAACCAAGAAGGTAGGTGAGGGCAGTGCAGTTGATGTTGTCTACATGGACTTTAGCAAGGCCTTTGACACAGTACTGCATGGTAGATTGTTGCATAAAGTTAAATCTCATGGGATCCAGGATGAGGTTTCTAAATGGATACAAAATTGGCTTCTTGACAGAAACCAGAGGGTTGTTGTAGAGCGTTGTTTTTCAAACTGGAGACCTGTGACCAGCAGTGTGCCTTGGATCAGTGCTGGGCCCACTGTTATTTGTCATTTATATTAATGATTTGGATGAGAATATAGGGGGCATAGTTAGTAAGTTTGCCGATGACACCAAGATTGGTGGCATAGTGGACAGTGAGGAAGGTTATCTCCAATTGCAGCGGATTTTAATCAGTTGGGCCAGTGGGCTGATGAATGGCAGATGGAGTTTAATTTGGACAAATACGAGGTGATACATTTTGGTAGATTGAACCAGGACAGGATTTAACTCAGTTAATGGTTGGACATTGGGGAGAGTTACAGAACAAAGAGATCTAGGGGTACATGTTCGTAGCTCCTTGAAAGTGAAGTCACAGGTGGACAGAGTGGTGAAGAAGGCATTCAGCATGCTTGGTTTCATTGGTCAGAACATTGAATACAGGAGTTGGGACGTCTTGTTGAAGTTGTACAAGACATTGGTAAGGCCACACTTGGAATACTGTGTGCAATTCTGGTCACCCTATTATAGAAAGGATATTACTAAACTAGAAAGAGTGCAGAAAAGATTTACTAGGATGCTACCGGGACTTAATGGATTAAGTTATAAGGAGAGGCTGAATAGACTGGGACTTTTTTCTCTGGAGTGTAGGAGGCTGCGGGGTGACCTTATAGAAGTCTATAAAATAATGAGGGGCATAGATAAGGTAGGTAGTCAATATCATTTCCCAAAGGTAGGGGAGTCTAAAACTAGAAGGCACAGGTTTAAGGTGAGAAGGGAGAGATACAAAAATGCCCAGAGGGGCAATTTTTTCTCACAGCGCGGTAAGTGTCTGGAACAAGCCGCCCATGGTAGTAGTAGAGGCCGGTACAATTTTATCTTTTAAAAAGCTTTTAGATAGTTACATGGGTACAGTGGTTATAGAGGGATATGGGCCAAATGTGGGCAATTGGGATTAGTGTAGGGATTTAAAAAAAAAGGGCAGCATGGACAAGTTGGGCCGAGGGGCCTGTTTCTATGGTGTAAACCTCTATGACACTTTGACTCTCTATACAAACCCAGTGAATTGCAATCATGAAGGGAGAATAGGCCTCCTGGCTGGCTCTATAAACTTGAGCTCATTCACATCTTTGCATGTATCCTACCTCGTGCTAAGTCCCTTGCTCTGTCACCCCTGTTCTCATTGACCTGCATTGACTCTGCCGGGCAATGCCTTGATTTTAAAATTCTCATTTTTTGTTTTCAGATTGTTCCATGAACTTGCTCCTCCTTTCTCTAATTTCCTCCAGCAGTGTGACTACTGAGATCGCTAATCTCTTGGACATTCCCGATTTTATTTCCACAATTAGTGTTGTGCTTCAGCTCTGAAATTTCCTCCTTAAACCTCTTCATCTCTCTCTCTCCTTTAAAATGCTCTTAAAAATATGCATCTTTGGGTACATTTTTGGCCAGTGATGGGCAGCCAAGGTTAGTGAGTGGGCTGCATGAGTGGCTCTCCATCTTAGTGGGCTGCAAGATTGAAATCAGGCTTGTTCACTAACCATGGTCATATGAATAAGATTAAATACACTTAACATGTATGTTGAATTTTTCATGTTACAGAAAATAGTTGAATCATTTTTATATTAATAGAATTGTCATTAACTTCAAATGGTAAAACCACAATAAATGTTTGTACTTTGGACACAGCGCACATCTCTCACAGTCAGTGTGAGCAACAGCACAAACCTCACTTCACTTGCCCTTGCTTTACCTGTGTATCAGTCATATTGGTAGGAGTAAAAACGGGAATCAAAACCAAATGAATGTGACAACCCTGCGCCTGAGCAACAGTCAACAACATGTCCTGTGGGCTGCACTCAGAACCCTGATGGACTGCATGTGGCCTCCAGGCTGCAGGTTGCCCATCACTGCTTTTGGCCATCTGTCCTATCATCTCCTTACTAGGTCAAATTGCGTTTGCTGAATCACCAGCGAAGTGTTTTGGACTGCTTCATTGCACTGCTATAAGTGCAAGTTGTTGTGAATCTACACTATGACTTTTAAGCCCTATCTCCAGCTCACATTCCCTTTGGCTGCTGTTCTGCTGAGACTGTGGGATAAATTCACATCCCACATCAATCTCAATCTGGAGACATTGTGCACTGATCTTACTTTAACGTTTATTTTTGTTTCCCCTTAAAACATAGGCCGTATTCTGGATCTCAAGACTGGTACAGTTAAAAAGGAAGGGCAGCAGTCTTCAATGAGAATGTGCATGGGGTCCAGGCGTTCCTTTATTTGTAGAATGAGGTAAGGACATAGTTTATCCTGCTAGTAATTTACATAATAGAATGATAAACCTTGTTGCCATAGCATCTGTTTTCAAGAATATGAAAAGCTCAGTTGCAGGTATTTATGAATTTTTGTAGCACAGATTCCAAGTGCATTGGTTCTTTCTAAGTGATGTATTAGTGTTTACATTTGTTTATATGTGTTTATAAGCCCAAACTATAAAGCGTTTTATTCATTAATGTAGATTTGGTCTTTGAAGCTTCTGTGAAAGAAGCTTTTATATAAAAAAAAGGGATTCAAATTGCCTCAAAACACGCTCTCACTTGCACCACTCAAATTCATTCTTGAGTTTTTTTTCAAGTGTTTTGAAAGGCAGTTTATTTTAACACCAACAGCCACTAGTTGGCCAAAGAGTACTTCATCATTTTATTACACACATTGAGTTTTTAAACCTTCTTGTGTAACTGCAGCTTTGATTGCAATAATCTATAATTTATTGATGGTTGAAAAATGTAAAAAATCTAGCTAACTGGAGCTGTACTAATTAAATATCTTGGCTTAGTGCATAAGAAAGCTTTTTTGAGCAATATACTTCTCCCCGCCGGTGTTCACTGTACTCCTCGTGCCAGATGGTCATTGCCCACTCTGCACAATGATTAAACACCCCCTCGGTTGATTACTATTCCAGTACTCACTAACCCCCCTGCCCCGTATTATTTTTCTTTCCCTTTGTATTTCCTTGCCCTAGATTCCAATCTGAAGTCACTGCACCACAAGAGCTACTCTCTGGTTCTCATTACCCCATTCTATCCAGTGCAGTACATTGACTGTGAGCCCACTCTTTCAGGCTATAAAGCTGTTTTCACATTGACTTCTTCAGGGTTATTGCCTGCCTCATCCTCCGTTGCAGCCTAAAGTGTTCATTTAGGCTAGCCCTCTGTGAATGTCCTGCAGTATTCTCTGATTTCCACCCACCTGTCTAGTCACCTGAAATGTTGCTGTCAGGTAGCAGTAATCTTCTCTTCTTCGTCTTTTTACCTCCACTCATTGTCTGCTATGGGTCTCTCCAGGTACAATTAACCAAAGGCTATAGGGGTCTTTGCTCCCTCAGACCTATCCTTCAAGACTGCATTTTTGAAATAAATCAGACCTGAGAGTTGTCACAAAGGGACATGAACTTGTTTTAGTCCTGGGCACATGACCATCGACAACCTAGAGTGAAAGTCTTAGTGATGCTTGGGACTTTGGGGAATACTGCAATGTGGAAGAATTGCTCTGATTTGTTCTGCCATGTTCCCTTCGAGTAATAAGATTTGACCTGGTGAGCAAACTCCAGTGACTCGCTTGAAACAAAGAACAACACAGCATGGGAAACAGGCCCTTCGGCCCAACGAGCCCACGCCACCATTTTAACATTGTGCTTTTCCTCTTCCACCCTTGACCCATGTCTATGCTTACGGCACCCACATTGGAAACCAAAACATTTGTTTGGCTGGTGTTGCAGATATCCCATATGATTGGATAAAAGATAGAGCAGACATGGGACAGAGCCGAGGAAATTGTTTTACATGAGAATTGTGAGGCTATGGAATGCACTGATTGAAGCACTTCAGCACGCGTGTGAACAGAGTACCTTATGTTTAGGCTGATCCTTTCAACAGGCTTCTATTAAACCAAAAGTGAATTGGAATGAGGGGGGTAATATAGGGAGGTATGTGCAAAGAACAGGGAAAACCTTTGCAGGGGGTTGAGAGACTGTGTAATACGCTACCAAAGTTGATGATTGAATCAAAGATATGAATGGTTAAGAATGGGCTAGATAGATTGTTCTTCACATATACTGTACTATAACATTTTTTAAATGATGCAAGGCATCTCCATGCACAATAAATGAAATACTCCTCTGACATCTACTCACTGTTAATTCTCATCAGTCAAGTTCCCACAAACATTCATGAGTACCGCTGGTTGAGAGATAAATGTTGGACAGGACACAGGAAAGAACTCTCTTCTCTTAGATTAATGTTTTTCTTCTGTCCTACCTAAACAGCCTAATGTCTCATGTGAAAAATGGCACACCCATGAGTGGAACACTCCCTCAGCACTGCATGGGAGTGGCAGCATAGATTGTATTCTCAAATCATGTAGTGGGACGTGAACCAAAACCTTCTGACAGAGAATGTTAACAATAGCACTGAGGGAGCCTGTCTGCACAGTAAAGCTGCAAATATAATGCTAAATATAAAACAAAATGCATCATTTTTGTTACGCTCAAGTGTCTTTACATCTCTATAGCTGAGAAATGTGGAACCAAAAACAAGTTAACCAAATTGCCAGACTTCCCTTAGCCAGTTCATCCTTCTGACTTGTGCATTCTGCTTGGGTCTCACCAAGTGCGAGGTAAAAGAGGTCTGCTGTTTATCCTAATAAAACTGCATGCCTCATCCCTAATTTTGGTTTGTGACTTAATCTGTCAGCTCACAAGCTGTTCCATTCTCTCTTCGAAGCCCATATTTGCTTTAACCATGAAGCTACAAACATTAGGATTGATTTAACAACTCCATCCTATTATAGCTTACAAAATGCACAAAGAAACTCCTAACGAAATTCCATCTCAAAAAATTATTCACTTGTTTTAAAAATAAAATGAACTGAGACTCACGTGGTTTTGTCACTGATTTCTGGTCTTCCTTTAAATGGTCTTAAAGAATGATAGATCCACAGTCTCTTAACACGCAATAATGAAAGGTTGTTTGGAGCTGCCATATGTCTCTTAAAGTGATTAATATACTCCAATAATTTTTTCAAACAGCTTTATTGATAAAATGAAGTACCGAAGTTGTACATTTTCATGAGAGCTGTAACATAGCTGTGGAAAAGACTGGATTAATTATAACTTCCTTGGACATTTCATTGCAATGGAATGTTATGTATCTGATATTTACCAAGACGTAACTTCATTGCAGTGAGTGATTTCTAAAAATTAGATATTTTACAACATACGTTTTGTTAACAAGCTAAAGACACTGTTTCACCACTGGAATCTGCAACGCATGGAAATATGGCAAAACATCGCACAGCATACTCTGGCTGTTTTACGTGCAAAGAAAATTTAATTTTTTAAACAGAGAATCATCAAAAGATATGCTGATGAAAGAGGACATTCAACTCCAGTGCCTATGCTGGTAGAAGCTATCTAATTAGTTCCACTTTCCTGCTCTTTCTCGATAGTTTAGTTTTTTTTTCCCTTCAAGTATTTATCCAGCTTCCTTTTGAAGATGTTTTTCTTCTTTCCTGGGATATGAGTGTCACTGCCTAAGCCAGCGTTTGCTGCCTATCTCCAATTGTCTTGCAAAGGTGCTATACCCCTTGTTGTACTACCGAAGTCCAAATGGTGCAGGTACAATGCACTGTGCTGTTAGGAACGTAGCTTCAGGTTTTTGACTCAGCGAAGGAATGGTGATATAGTTCCAAGCCAGGATGGTGTACGAGTTGGAGGGGAACTTGCAGGTGATGGTGTTCCCGTGCATCCGCTGCCCTAGTGTTTCTAGGTGGTGAAGTTGTGGTTTGGAAAGTGCATTTGAAGGAGAACATAAGAACATAAGAAATAGGAGCAGGAGTAGGCCAACTAGCCCTTCGAGCCTGCCCCGCCATTCAATAAGATCATGGCTGATCTGTCGTGGCTCAGTTCCACATTCCTGCCCTCTCCCCATAACCCTTAATCCCCTCCCTTATCAAAAACCCATCAACCCGCGTCTTAAAAATATTTAGCGAGGTAGCCTCCACCACTTCAACGGGCAGAGAATTCCAGAGATTCACCACCCTTTGAGTGAAGAAGTTCCTCCTCAACTCCGTTCTAAACCGCCCCCCCCTTTATCTTGAGGCTGTGCCCCCTAGTCCTACTATCCTTTCTGAGCGGGAAGAGTCTCTCCACCTCTAACCTATCCATCCCATTCATCATCTTATACGTCTCAATGAGATCTCCCCTCATTCTTCTAAACTCTAACGAGTACAAGCCGAATTTATTCAGCCTCTCCTCATAGCTCAACCCCCTCAACTCCGGCATCAGCCTAGTAAACCTCCTCTGCACTCCCTCCAATGCCAAAATATCCTTGCGTAAGTACGGCGCCCAAAACTGCACACAGTACTCCAGCTGCGGCCTCACCAATGCCCTATACAGCTGCAGCAAGACCTCCCTACTTTTTATATTCAATCCCCCTCGTGATGAAGGCCAGCATCCCATTTGCCTTCCTGACCACCTGCTGCACCTACAAGCTGGGTTTTTGCGACTCATGCACAAGGACCCCGAGGTCCCTCTGCACCGTCGCCTGCTGCAGTTTTTCTCCACGTAAGTAATAATCCTTCCTACCATTATTCCTACCAAAGTTGACCACCTTGCACTTGCCAACATTAAATTCCATTTGCCATTTCCTGGCCCATTCGCCCAGCCTATCTAGATCCTTCTGTAGACTCTCCCCACCCTCCGCACAATTTGCCTTTCCACCAATTTTGGTGTCATCAGCAAATTTCGACACCATACACTCGGTTCTCTCCTCCAGATCATCTATATAAATGGTAAATAGCTGAGGCCCCAGCACCGACCCCTGGGGCACTCCACTAGTCACCATCCGCCAACCCGAATAGCACCCATTGACCCCCACTCTCTGCCTCCTATTTGACAGCCAGTCCTCTATCCACGCTAACACCCTACCCCCAACTCCATGCCCCCTGACCTTCTGCAATAACCTCTTGTGAGGTACCTTGTCAAACGCTTTCTGAAAATCAAGAAAGACCACACCCACCGGCTCTCCTCTATCCACCACCCTAGACACATCCTCATAGAACTCCAGTAAATTTGTCGGACACGACTTCCCTTTAACGAAACCGTGCTGTGTCTGCTCTATCAAGCAGTTCCACTCAAGATGCCTCGCTATTTCCTCCTTGATGACGGATTCTAACATTTTACCTACAACAGACGTTAAACTAACAGGCCTATAATTCCCCGCCTTTTGCCTGGCACCCTTCTTAAACAACAGTGTAACATTAGCCGTTTTCCAATCTTCCGGCACTTCCCCGGAATCCAGCGACGTCTGGAAAATAACCACCAAGGCATCCACTATCACCTCCGCCATTTCTTTCAGGACCCTCGAATGCATTCCATCTGGTCCTGGGGACTTGTCCACAATCAGCCCCTCCAGTCTGTCGAGCACCACCTCTCTAGTAACAGTAATGTCAACGAGACCCTCCAGTCCTACCACCTTTCCATCTCTAACATCCGGCAAATTATTCACAACCTCCTCCGTGAAGACCGAAACAAAAAAGTTATTCAAGACCTCAGCCATTTCCCCATCCCCTACCACTAAGTCCCCCTTCTCATCCTCTAAGGGACCAACGTTCACCCTAGCCAGCCTCTTCCTTTTTATATATTTATAAAAACTCTTGCTATCCTTTTTTATATTAAGTGCTAGCCCAGCTTCATAGTTTCTCCTACCCTTCTTTATCAACTTCTTTGTCAATCTTTGTTGACATTTAAACCTCTCCCAATCCTCTTCTCGCCCACTACTCTTAGCTACTCTAAATGCCTCCACTTTTAATTTAACACTTTGGTGAGTTGGTTGGTGAGTTGCTGCAGTGCTGCACTATAAATGTCCTGAGCACCATTCTCCCTCAAAAATTGATTCACTTGTTTCAAATTATAAATAAAATGCACTGAGATTTGAATCATAATTGATCTCTGTCCTGGACTTTTCTTCCAATGGTTTAAAAAGGATAAGCCCACAGTGTTATAATGGCACATTTATGAAGTTATTTGGAGCTGGCCATAATGTGCAAAGTTTAAATGCTATACTGCCACTGTGCAGGGAGACAGTGAATGTTTAAGTGGATGGTATGTTGATCAAGTGGGCTGCTTTGTCCTGGATGATGTTGAGTTGAACTGTTGTTGGATCCAGACTCATTCAGACAAGTGGTGAGTATTTTCATCCCACTCCTGACTTGTACCTTGTTGATGGTGACAATGCTTTGAGGAGACGGGGGAATGAGCTACTCACTCTGACCTGTTCTTATAGCCAGGTATAGGGACGGCACAGTAGTTAGCTCTGCTGCCTGACAGCACTAGGGTCCCAGGTTGATTCCTGGCTTGGGTTACTGTCTGTGTGGAGTCTGTACATTCTCCCTGTGTCTGCGTGGGTTTCCTCCAGGTGCTCTGGTTTCTCCCAAAGTCCGAAAGACAGGCTGGTTAGGTACATTGGCCTTGCCAAATTCTCCCTCAAATGTACCCAAACAGACACTGGAGTATGACAACAAGGGGATTTTTCATAGTAACTTTGTTGCATTGTTAATGTAAGCCTACTTGTGACTAATGTATAAACTTTATTTAAAAAAAAATTCATATGGCTGGCCAGTTAAGTTTCTGGTCAGTGGTAATACCCAGGATGTTGATGATAGGGATTCACTGATTGTTAACCCAAACTGAGCGGGTTATTACTGAATAACTGCTGCTTTAAGGACATATCAGGTAGGGTGCCAATGATATTGCTATATTGGAACAGCTTAGCTACGGGTTTGGCCAGAATTTGCTTCCAACACACTTTTAGCCATTGCATTCCCAATCATCATAGCTTATTGCATGAAATTTGTTTTTCCTCATGACATCTGTCTCTCTTTCACCAATTACCTTGAATCTATCTGCCCTGGTTACTGATCCTTTTGTCACTGGAAGCCCTTCATAATTTTGAACAACCATCATCTGTCAGCACCTTCTCGAGGGTAACCAAGGATGAGCAGTGGCTAAAGGAAATTACAGCAGATGCTGGAATCTGAAAACCTCAGCAGGTCTGGCAGCACCTCTAAGGAGAGAAAAGCTTTGACAAAGGGTTATCTGGATTTAAAATCAGCTCTTTTCTCTCCTTACAGGTGCTGCCAGACCTGCTGAGATTTTCCAGTGGTTTCTCTTTGGGTTAAGGATGAGCAGTAAATGCTAGCCAATGCCCACACCCCACAAAAGTATTAAAAAAACTACCAAAAAGTGGACTGAAGTAAGCAGTCCTCCTTCTCAGCTTATCCACATAACTGAAGTCACAGTCCCTGTTAGCATTGTAGTAAATCCCCTGGGCACAATCTCAAAGCCTTGACATCTTTCCTAAAGTCTGGTGTCCAGAATTGAAGACCATACTCCAGCTGGGGCCCAACCTGGGATTTATAAAAGTTGGCAACAATTTCTTTGCTTTTGTATTCTATGCTTTTGTTTATAATGCCTGGAATCCTATACAATTCTAAGTCTTCTCAAATGGTCCAACCATCTTCATAGATTTTCTTTACTCCTGTCTTTAAAATTGAACCATTTTAGTTTATATTGTCTCTCTAGCTACAGGCTTGGAGGGCCAAAGGGCCTCTTCCTTTGCTGTACTTTTCTTTATTCTTCAATTCTCTTACCAAAGTGCATTGTGTCACACTACTCTATATTACATTTCCTCTGTCATGCATCTTCTCTTTCACCAGTCCATCTACGCCTTCATGAGGTTTGCTACTATCACTTGCAACCTTTCCAAATGCTATGACATTGGCACACTTTGAAATTTTACCCTGTATACCCAAATCCCAGTCATTAACATATATCTAAAGCAGCAGTGATCCTAAAACTGATCTTTGGTATATACCAATGTGTACTTTCCTCTATTCTGAGAAACAGCCATTCACCACTTGCTTGCTGTGTCTTCGCTAATTTTTTTTATCTCTGCTGCCATGACTGCCTCTTTAACCCCGTCATTTTCTTAAAGGAATCATTGGGCCTTCATGGCTGTGCTAGCAATGCTGAAACAGCCTAAGACAAATCCCATTGTCCTGCTCTGCTCCCATTGACCCATATCCTTCCCTTCAAAAGCACAATTTTATTTTCCCTCAAAGCTTCCATTCCAGCAAAGAAGATTGTGGGTTGTGAATCCCAGGCTCCGGTTTATATGAATTGCTAGTTTTGCTTGGAGAATGGAATGTTTGAAATTAAAGTTAGACCACCAGCTGAGAATACAGCTAGATTGTGTGAAATCACGCTCTCTTGTTTCATGTAGTAATTTATCAGCTAAGCATATTGTGTTTGTATGATGAAATTCCATTGCCACTTAGCAAGGCATATATCGTTTCTGTTCTTGAATAGTTTCAGCAATTTTATGGCCAAACACTGATTAA
Source organism: Carcharhinus amblyrhynchos (assembly GCF_965287045.1). NCBI lineage: Eukaryota > Metazoa > Chordata > Chondrichthyes > Carcharhiniformes > Carcharhinidae > Carcharhinus > Carcharhinus amblyrhynchos. The sequence continues at coordinate 32,897,407 of NC_137351.1, read as the reverse complement.
ATCTGAGACTCTGCATGTCAAGATTTTGTCCTGTAACCCAGTCTGTCTGGTTCACTCTTGTGTTGCACACCCAAGTCACTAGGATCTGGCTCCATGGACTCGATCACCACAATTATAGATTTCTAAAATCAGAAGAGTTTTGGAAAACATTCAAGCTACAGCATGGGCAGTGAGGGCTGTGTGTCTGAGCTGGCTCTTTACTCAATCAGAAATGAATTTAATTGCCTTGCTCTTTCCCTTTAATCTGTATCTTCTGCTTTTTCAGTATTTTGCCCTTTAAAAATGCTGCCAGAGCCTTTGGCAGAGAACTCCATTGCAATGGTTTGAATCCACAGCAAAACAATGATCTTCATTGTTTTCCTCCAATTTGTCTCTGTGACAAGTCATTCCATGCATCATTTTTTTCTTATCTCTCCGAACCCTTTTTCCCGATCATTTTGTAACTATTTTAACTTAATTCATTCTGTAAAACGTCTACCAGTTAAGATATTGATGATAGTTGTGTATTGTGTTGGTAACTAGATTAACATATTTTTGCTTATGTATGATTTAACTAATTGCAGTAAACGTGGTAAAAAAAAAATTTGTTAGTATCATAAGTAGGCTTACGTTAACACTGCAATAAAGTTACTTTGAAAATCTCCTGGTCACCACACTCTGGCGCCTGTTCGGATACACTTACATTTTGGAAGAATTTTAGCATGATTAATGCACCCAATTAGCACGACTTTTGGATTGTGGGAGGAAACCGGAACACGTGGAGGAAACCCACACAGACACAGGGAGAACGTACAGACTCACAGTGGCACAATGGTTAGCAGTGCTGCCTCACAGCACCAGGGACTCGGGTTTGATTCCCAGATTGGGTCACTGCCTATGTGGAGGTTATTGTGGTCTTCTTGTCAGTTTTTTTAACATTGATTCATCCTGTTGTTAAGTCAGTTGCTTACACCTCATTACACGATTCTTCTCCCATGCTCCCAAGCTCCTCCCGCAACATTGCCACCCAGCACAGAAACTCATACGTTTGCTTTTACCCACCTTTGGTTATTCAGACTTCCTTCTTGTCAGCTTTCCATCTGCCACCCTCAATACTCTCCAATTTCAGCTGCCTGTATTTTGTCTGAAGCTGTGTCTTGCTCATCCATCAGCATGTCCTGATTGATTTACATTTATTCCAAATCCCCCTCACCACCAGTCACTGTGCAATCGATGTGAACCATTTGGCTTTGTGAATCCACCTCAATGACATTGCCCTGCTTTCTTGTCAGCCTTCTCATCCAGCCTTTGTCATCTCTTGTATGCTTGTTTTCTCTTCTCCTAGCCTTTTTCACACTCTCTTTGGATGTACAGCCTTTATCTCCATCTGGTTACATAGAAGATAGGAGCAGGAAGCAGCCATTGAGACTGCTCCGCCATTCATTAAGATCATGGCTGATCATCCAACTCAATAGCCTAATCCTGCTTTTTCCTCATAACCTTTGATCCCATTTGCCCCAAATGGTACATCCAGCCGCCTCTTGAATGCACTCAATGTTTTGGCATCAACTATTTCCAGTGGTAATGAATTCCACAGGCTCACCACTCTTTGGGTGAAGAAATGTCTCCTCATCTCCGTCCTAAATGGTTTACCCTGAACTCTCCGACTGTGACCCCTGGTTCTGGACTCCTCCACCATTGGGAACATCCTCCAAGCGTCAATCCTGTCGAGACATATTAGAATTTTATAAGTCTGTATGAGGTCCCCCCACATTCATCTTAACTCCAGCGAAAACAATCCTAACCTCATCGACCTCTCCTCATTTGTCAGTCCCGCCATCCCCAGAATCAGCCTGGTAAACCTTCACTGCACTCCCTCGAGAGCAAGAACATCCTTCCTCAGAAAAGGAGACCAAAACTGCACACAATACTCTAGGTGTGGCCTCATGAAGGCCCTATATAATTGCAACAACACATCCCTGCTCCTGTATCCAGAACCTCTAGTAAAGAAGGCCAACATGCCATTTGCCGCCTTTACTGTCTGCTGCACCTGCATGCTTACCTTCAATGACTGTGCACAAGGCCACCTAGGTCCTCTCTCCCAATTTATAGCCATTCAGGTAGTAGTCTGCCTCCTTTTTGCTTCCAAAGTGAATAACCTCACACTTTTCCAAATTATGCTGCATCTGCCATTGATTAGCCCACTCACCCAACCTATCCAGATCATTCTGAAGGGTCTCTGCATCCTCGTCACAGTTCACTCTCTTACCGAACTTGGTATCATCAGCAAACTTTGAGATGTTACGTTTTGTTCCCTCATCCAAATCATTAATATATATTGTGAATAGCTGGGGTCCCAGCACAGATCCCTGTGGCACCCCACTAGTTATTGCCTGCCAATTTGGAAAGCACCCATTAATTCCTACTCTCTGTTTCCTCTCTGCCATGATATGGAGATGCCGGTGTTGGACTGGAGTAAACACAGTAAGAAGTCTCACAGTAAGAAAGTGTTATGAGACTCCTCTCTGCCAACCAATTTTCTATCTATCTCAATATATTTCCTCCAATCCCATGCGCTTTAATCTTGCACGATAATCTCTTGTGCGGGACTTTGGTTGAACTCTGCTTCTCCACTTCAGTCCACCTTTTAAAAAATCTTCATTTACCTTTGACAGAGCAGTGAGTCATTCTTAATCTGTTTTCCTGACTTGACATTTGTATTCCATATGTCTATTTGTCAAACTCTGTAAAAGGTTCTATATAAATGCTAGTTTTAGTTGACTGCGAGTGTGCTGGGGAACATGGTAACTGCCTGGACTATTTTTGGTATATACTGTGTGGCACACAGTCCCACATATTTCACATATTTGGTCACGTTTTATCAAAAGCATGGCTCACTAATGCAAGTTGATCTTTTCTATTGGGCATAAGTAAAAAGTACTTGACCTCGTGGTTAAATCAGCGATAATTATACAGTTGGTCAGCCTAATGTACAGTAGGCTGGCCAACATTGCCAATATTTAACGTGTCTTAACTAATGGGCTTTTAATGCAGGTATGGAACAGCTCCCTTGGAACACCTCTCTTTGAGTAGACTGACTGTTCTTCGGAAGAGATACAGGTGATAACCTCATTCATTTAAATATTAACTATTCTTTTGCGGTCTGTGAATATTATTTGATTATATGTTTGTTATAACCCTTTCTATGTTTTTTTGTGGTTACTGATGTCAAATTAACTATTATTATGGCATTGATGTTTTCTTAGGAATGGTTTGGGACCAGTCAAGGAAGGCGAATCCCAGTATTCAGTAGTACACTGCACTGGATACATCAAAGCTTGGCCACCAGCAGGTAAATTAATACTATTAGAGGGGTAATTTAATTTCCCCTCCTGACCACTGCAACAGCTGACCTTTCTACAGATAGCATCACTAAAAGGTTCTTTTATCTTCAGGTGTTCAATTGCCCGTGGATATTGGTTCTGTAAAATTTACAGAAAAGGAAGTCTGCTATTGTGCTCACCCTTTGTTTTTCTCTTTTTCTCTCTTTAAAAGTGAGCAGAGGACAACCGAAAAAGCAATAAGGAGGCAGAAGGTGAAATATGAGTGTAAGCTAGCTGCTAATATAAAAGAAGATAGGAAGAGCTTTTTTCAATATATAAAAGGTAAGGGAGAGGCAGAAACAGCCATTGGACCACTGGAAAATGAAGCTGGAGAAGTAATAATAGGAAACAAAGCAATGGCAGAGGAACTGAATAGTTACTTTGCATCAGTCTTCACGGTGGAAGACACCAGTTGGATGCCAGAGCTCCAGGAGAATCAGGGGGCACAGGTGAGTGTAGTGGCCATCACTAAGGAGAAGGGTCTGGGGAAACTGAAGGTGGATAAATAACCTGGACCAGATGGACTACACTCCAGGATTCTAAAAGAGATAGCTGAGGAAATTGTGGAGGCATTGGTGTTGATCTTTCAGGAATCACTGGAGACGGGGAGGGTACCAGAGGACTGGAAAGTAGCTAATGTAACACCACTGTTTAAGAAAGGAGGGAGACAGCAAATGGGGAATTAGAGGTCAATTAGCCTGACTTCGGTCATTGACAAGATTTTAGAGTCCGTTATTAAAGATGACGTCGTGGAGTACTTGGAAGTGAATGATAAAGTAGGCCTGAGTCATCGTGGCTTTGTCAAGAGGAGGTCATATCTGACAAGTCTGTTAGGGTTCTTTGAGGAGATAACAAGGAAGTTAGCTAAAGGAGAGCTGGTTGATGTGATTTATTTAGATTTCCAGAAGCCTTTGACAAGGTGCCACGTAGGAGACTTTTAAATAAGTTAAGAGCCCATGGTGTTGAGGGTAAGATCCTGGTATAGATAAAGAATTGGCTGACTGGCAGAAGGCAGAGGGTGGGGATAAAGGGGTCTTTTTCAGAATGGCAGCCGTGACTAGTGATGTGTCTCAGGGGTCAGTACTGGAACTACAACTTTTCACAATATACATTAATGATTTGGAGGAAGGAACTGAAGACACTTGCTACGTTTGCAGATGATTCAAAGATATGTAGAGGGACTGGTAGTATTGAGGAAGCAAGGGGGCTGCAGAAGGACTTTGACAGGTTAGGAGAGTGGGCAAAGAAGTGACACATAGAATACAATGTCAAAAAGTGTGAGGTTATGCACTTTGGAAGGAGGAATGGAAGCATAGGCTATTTTCTAAATGGGAAAATGCTTAGGAAATCAGAAACATAAAGGGACTTGGGAGTCATTATTCAAGATTCCCTTAAGGTTAACATGCTGGTTCAGTCAGCAGTTAGGAAGGCAAATGCAATGTTCACATTCATGTCAAGAGGGCTAGAATGCAAGAGCAGTGATGTACTTCTGTGGCTATGTAAAGGTCTAGTCAGACCTCATTTGGAGTATTGCGAACAGCTTTGGACCCCATATCTAAGAAAGGATGTGTTGGCCTTGGAAAGGGTCCAGAGGAGATTCACACAAGAATGATCCTTGGAATGAAGAGCTTGTCATATGAAGAATGGTTGAGGACTCTGGGTCTGTGCTTGTTGGAGTTTAAAAGGATGAGGGGGGGATCTTATTGAAGCTTACAGGATACTGCGAGGCCTGGACAGAATGGACATAGGATGTTTCCCCTAGTGGGAAAAACTAGAACCAGAGGGCACAACCTCAAGCTAAAGGGTCAATCCTTCAAAACAGAGATGAGGAGGAATTTCTTCAGTCAGAGAATGGTGAATCTGTGAAACTCTTTGCCGCTGAAGGCTGTGGAGGCCAGTCATTGTGTCGGGAAAAGACAGGAAAATGGGGGTGCGAAAACTATCAGCCATGATTGAATGGCCGAGCAGACTCGATGGAACTAATTCTGCTCTTAAATCCTACTGTCTCCTCCTCCCAACCCCCATTTGTCATCCTTCACTTCAGTTTTTCCGTGATTCAATAGAGATATTCTAAATCATGAAGGGGCTGGTCAAACCAGAGAGGGAGAAACTGTTCCTGCTCATAAAAGCATTGAGAATGAGAGGGCACTGGTTTAAGGTGATTTGCAAAAGAAGTAAATGAGATGTGAGAAAAAGCTTTTGCACACAGCAAGTATTGGGGCCTGGGGCGCACTGCCTGGAAGTGTGTTGGGGACAGGGTCATTCAAGGAATTCCAGAAGGAATTAGATAATTATTTGAATAGGAACAATGTGCTGGTGTACAGGGGATTGGCACCAAGTCATGATGCTCATTTGGAGAGCTGGTGCAGTCACGATGGGCTGAATGTAAAATGTAGGTAAAATGTTAGAATCCGTCATCAAGGAGGAAATAGCGAGGCATCTTGAGGGGAATTGCTTGATAGAGCAGACGCAGCATGGTTTTGTTAAGGGGAAGTCGTGTCTGACAAATTTATTGGACTTCTATGAGGATGTGTCTAGGGCGGTGGATAGAGGAGAGCCGGTAGATGTGGTCTTTCTTGATTTTCAGAAGGCGTTTGACAAGGTACCTCACAAGAGGTTATTGCAGAAGGTAAGGGGGCATGGAGTTGGGGGTAGGGTGTTAGCTTGGATAGAGGATTGGTTGTCAAATAGGAGGCAGAGAGTGGGGGTTAATGGGTGCCATTCAGATTAGCGGTTAGTGACTAGTGGAGTGCCCCAGGGGTCGGTGCTGGGGCCTCAGCTATTTACCATTTATATAGATGATATGGAGGAGGGAACCGAGTGTATGGTGTCGGAATTTGCTGATGACACCAAGATTGGGGGAACGGCAAATTGCGCGGAGGGTGTGGAGAGTCTGCAGAAGGATCTAGATAGGCTGGGCGAATGGGCCAGGAAATGGCAAATGGAATTTAATGTTGGCAAGTGCGAGGTGGCCCACTTTGGTAGGAATAATGGTAGGAAGGACTATTTCTTACGTGGAGAAAAACTGCAGCAGGCGACGGTGCAGAGGGACCTCGGGGTCCTTGTGCATGAGTCGCAAAAACCCAGCCTGCAGGTGCAGCAGGTGGTCAGGAAGGCTAATGGGATGCTGGCCTTCATAGCGAAGGGGATTGAATATAAAAGTAGGGAGGTCTTGCTGCGGCTATATAGGGCATTGGTGAGGCCGCAGCTGGAGTACTGTGTGCAGTTTTGGGCGCCGTACTTATGCAAGGATATTTTGGCCTTGGAGGGAGTGCAGAGGAGGTTTACTAGGCTGATAGTGGAGTTGAGGGGGTTGAGCTATGAGGAGAGGCTGAAGAAACTAGGCTTGTACTCGTTAGAGTTTAGAAGAATGAGGGGAGATCTCATTGAGACATATAAGATGATGAATGGGATGGATAGGATAGAGGTGGAGAGACTCTTCCTGCTCAGAAAGGACAGTAGGACTAGGGGGCACAGCCTCAAGATAAAGTGGGGGGTGGTTTAGAGCGGAGTTGAGGAGGAAGTTCTTCACTCAAAGGGTGGTGAATCTCTGGAATTCTCTGCCCGTTGAGGTGGTGGAGGCTACCTCGCTAAATATTTTTAAGATGCGGGTTGATGGGTTTTTGATAAGCGAGGAGATTAAGGGTTATGGGGAGAGGGCGGGAATGTGGAACTGAGCCACGACAGATCAGCCATGATCTTATTGAATGGCGGGGCAGCCTCGAAGGGCTGGATGGCCTACTCCTGCTCCTATTTCTTATGTTCTTTATGTTCTGAATGGCCTCTTGCTGCACCGCAACAATTCTGTGATTTTTTTTAACCCTTCAACATTACTTGAGTTCTTGGCAACTCTTTCTCTCCTCCTCCTGGCAACTTTTCTCAGTCTTGTGGGAAGAGCGTAATTGAATGAGGGAGTTGGGTGGGAAGTGGCAGTAGATCAGTAGTTATGCCCATCCCAGTTTCCTATCTGGGCAGACCCTGTATCCTGCAAGTTAATATTCATTCCTGAGGTATGTTATTGAAAGATGATTTGTTCATCTTTCATTATTAAATTTGTGTATGTTTATATATGTTAACGCATAAAAATGAAGTATCTTTGCCACTTTGTGTCTAGCAACACCTTTTGGTATTTCCAGTTAATCTGACATTTCCTGTGAGTGACTTGTTAATGCAACTTAACCTGAAGTTCCAGAGTGTGCAACATACCTCTCTAGCAAAGACTTTCTTTTTCACATCAGAATTCTGGAGTAACATGATTCCATCTTCTGTTAAACGTAAACCAAGTTGTAAACCATAGCATTCCGTACTGAGCAACACTGAGCTTTTCTTTGAGGCAGTGTGGAATACTATTTGATGAAATATTGGGATTAATTTGTTGCTAGTATGTTCAGTTCATAAGATATAGAAGCAGAATTAGGTCATTTGGCCCATCAGATCCACTCTGCCTTTCGATCATGGCTGATCTGCTCCTCATCCTCATTGTCCTGCTTTTTTCCCATAACCCTTCAACCCCATTACCAATAAAAAGCTGTCTAACTCCTCCATAAATGTACTCACTGTTCCAGCATCCACCGCACTTTGGGGTAGTGAATTCCACAGATTCGCAACCCTTTGGGAGAAGTAGTTTCTCCTCAACTCTGTTTTAAATTTGCTGCCCCTTATCTTAAGACTATGATCTCTCACCCTAGAATGCTTCACAAGAGGAAGAAACTGCTCCACGTCTACTTTATCCATACCTTTTATCATCTTTTATATATCAGTTTGATTCCCCACATTCTTCTAAATTCCAGAGAGCATAAACTGTCCAATCTCTCGTCATACGACAAACCCCTCATCTCTGGACTCAATCTAGTGAACCTCCTCTGAACTGTCTCCAATGCCACTCCGTCTCTCCTCAAATAAGGGGAACAAAACTTTGCACAATGCCTTGTATGGATGCAACAATACTTCCTTACCTTTATATTCTATTCCTTGAGCTATAAATGCCAACATCCTGTTCGCTTTCTTTATTTTCTGCTGTACCTACATGCTAGTATTCCGTGACTCATGAACAAGGACCCAGATCCCTCTGCATCGGAGCACTCCAAAATCTCTCCCCATTTAGATGATAAGCCGTATTCCTATTTTTCTGACCAAAATGCATGACCTCACACTTATCCATATTAGATTCCATTTACCTACTCTCCTAACCTATCAATAACCAATTGTATGGTTCCTATTTCCTCACTGTCCTGCCTATTTTTGTGTCATCTGCAAATTTAGCTATAGAGCCTTCTATCCCTATATCCAATTTGTTAATATAGATTGTAGATAGCTGGGGCCCAAGGACCAAAACATGTGGTACACCACTAGTTACTTCCTGCCATCCAGAAAAAAATTGCGATTTATCCTGACTCTGTCTTCTGTCCATCAGCCAGTCACCTATCCAAGGTAATAAATTAACCCTAATCCCATGTGATCTAACCTTGTGAGTTAATGTTTTAACTTATCAAACGCCTTCCGGAAGTCCAGATATATTACAGGATCCCCATTATCCACTTTGCTTGTTACATAAGAACATAAGAAATAGAAGCAGGAGTCGGCCATCTAGCCCTTCGAGCCTGCCCCGCCATTCAATAAGATCATGGCTGATCTGAAGTGGCTCAGTTCCACTTTCCCGCTTTCTCCCCATAACCCTTAATTCCCTCGCCTACCAGAAACCTATCTACCTGTGACTTAAATATATTTAGCGAGGTAGCCTCCACCACTTCAACGGGCAGAGAATTCCAGAGACTCACCACCCTTTGAGTGAAGAAATTACATCTTCAAAGAACTCTAGCAAATTAGCCAAACATGATTTGCCCTTCATAAAACCATGCTGACTCTGTTAGATAGCGTTTTGACTTTTCAAATGTGTTGATATTGTTTCCTTGATAATTGATTCTAACACTTGCCCAACAACAGATATTAAACTAACTGGTCTGTAATTTCCCACATTTTGCCTCCCACCCTTCTTGAATAAGGGCATTACATTAGCATATTTCCAATCCACTGGAACCTTTCCCATGTCCAGGCAATTTTGGAATATTATAGCCAATGGATCCACTGTCTTCACTGCCAGTTCCTTTAATACCCTAGGATGTAGGCCATCAGGCCCTGAGGACATGCCTGCCCTCAATCCCAATAGTTTGCTGAGTACTTTTTCCTAAACAATGTTGTTTGTTCAAAGTTCTACCCTTTCTCTTGCCTCTGACTTGCCCGTTCCTATAGGAATGGTACTAATGTCCTCCACCATGAAAACTGAGGCAAAGTATTGATTTAACATCCCTGCCATTTCCGTGTTCCCCACTATTAACTTTCCAGTTTCATCTTCCAAGGACCAACATTCACCCTAGCGACTTTATTCCCTTTTATATACCTATGGAAGCTCTTGCTATCCTCCTTGAGATTTTGCGCTAGTTTTCTTTCGTAATTTACCTTAGCTCTCTTTAATACTTTTTTAGTATCCTTTTGTTTATGTTTGAAAGTTTCCCAGTCTTCCAGCCTGTCACTGGCCTTTGCAGTATGGTACACCGTAAGTTTTTGTCTTTATTTTGTCCTTGATCTCCTTGTTTAGCCATGGATGTTTTTTACCCCCCCCTTACCATCTTTCTTCCTCACTGGGATATATTTTAGTTGTGAGGTCTTAAGTATCTTCTTAAACGACTGTCACTGCTCATCCGCTGTCCTACCTTTTAGCCTTCCTGCCCATTCTACTCAGGCCAAATCTGTCCATGTGCCGATGTAATTTCCTTTGTTTAATTCCAGAACGCTAGTTTGGGGCTCCACATTCTCACCCCCAGACTGAGTTTTGAATTTGATCATATTATGATCACTACTTGCTCGAGGATCGTTAACTATGAGGTCACCAATTAGACCGTCCTCATTACACAATAACAAATCCAGACTAGCCTGCTCCCTGGTTGGTTCCACAACATACTGTTCCAAGAACCAATCTCTGATACATTCAATGAACTCTGCCTCCAAGCTCCCTGTGCCAATTTGATTCTTCCAATCTATGTGCATATTAAAATCAGTAAGAAGTCTCACAACACCAGGTTAAAGTCCAACAGGTTTATTTGGTAGTAAACCCCATAAGCTTTCGGAATGTTGTTCCTTCGTCAGGTGAGTGGAGACTATCCTCTCAAACAACACTTTAACCTGGTGTTGTGAGACTTCTTGCTGTGTTTACCCCAGTCCAACGCTGGCATCTCCACATAATATTAAAATCACCCATGATTATTGCCATACCTTTCTTGCACGCCCCCAGTATTATAGAACCCTACAGTGCAGAAAAAGGCCCTTTGGCCCATCGAGTCTGCACTGACCACCATCCCACCCAGGCCCTACCCCCATATCCCTACACATTTACCCACTAATCCCTCTAACCTATGCATCCCAGACACAAAGGGAGAATTTTAGCATGGCCAATCAACCTAACCTGCACATCTTTGGACTCTATATTATGCCTGACTGCGGAACTACTGCTTGGGGACCTATAGATTACTCCTACCAAGTACTACTTCCCTTTGCTGTTCCTTATTTCTACCCAGACTGATTCCACATCATTATTTCCCATGCTTATGTCATTTCTCATTACAGCACTGATCCCTTTCTTCACCAGCAAAGCTACATCACCTCCTTTTCCTTTCAGTCTATCTTTCCGAAATGCTGAATATCCTTGGATATTCAATTCCCAGTCCTGGTCTCCTTGTAACCATGCCCCAGTAATCACCACCAAATCATACCCTTTTGTTTCTATTTGTGCCAGTTATTCATTAATTTTGTTCTGAATGCTTAGATACAATGCTTTTAAATTTGTTCTACTGGTAAATTTCCTTACTCTTTTATAATTCCTTGGTGCATAAGGACACTCGTCCGTTCTGTCCCCCACTTTTGTTGTCTGGTAACCATCCACCACATTGCTAACCTCCACCTCCTTTCATTTGGATTTTCTAATTTACCCTATAACTGGATTCCACCCCACCCCCCCATTCAGTTTAAAGCCCTATTTACAGCCCTAGTTATGCGATTCGCTGGGACTTTGGTCCCAACATGATAACAATGAAGTCTGTCCCATGAATTCAAACCCATTTCTCCCACACCAATTTTTAAGCCATGCATTTACCTGCTTAATCATATTGACCCTGTGCCAATTAGCTCGTGGCTCAGGTAGTAATCCAGAGATTATTACCTTTCTGGTTCTGCTTTCTAATTTAGCCCCTAGCTGTTCATACTCCCTTAGCAGAATCTCTGCCTGTGTTTTATCTATATCGTTGGTGCCTATATGGACTACAACAACTGCATCTTTACCCTCTGACTCCAAGTTCAACGGCAGCCCAGATGAGATATCCTAAACCCGAGCACCAGGGAGTCAGCACAACCTTTGGCATTCTCGATCCTGGTCACAGAGACTAGTGTCTATGCCCCTAACAATATTACCTCCAATTACAGCTACTTTCTTTTCTCTTTCCCCACTTGAATGGCTCCATGCACCATGGTGCTATGGTCAGTTGGCTCATCATCCCTGTAGACCCCATTCTTGTTCACACAGGGAGCAAGAATTTCTAACTTGTTGGGCAAGGGCTGAGGCTACTCCCTGGATCCCTCTATCTGCCTCACTCACAGCCACACCCTCCTCTTCCTGACCACTGGCCAAATTCAAGCTGGTTAGTGTAAGGGATGTGATTGCCTCCTGAAGCACAGTGTCCAGGGGACTCTCCCCCTCACTGTCGCAGTGTTCGAAGCTCAGAATCCAACTCATCAACTCTGAGCTGGAGTTCCTCAAGCAACCAACACATACTTCAGACATGCTCACTGGGAGCCATGATGGGGTCCACCAGTTCCCACATCCTGCAGCAACAACATATCACCTGACCCTCCATCCTTAGTTTACTTATTTAGTTTTCAGTTTTGTCTTCAAAATTTTTAAACTTCTTTATGTCTGTTTATTATCTCAATCTAAATGCAACCTATAACCAGTAATTTAACACATGTAAATTTAGCAGATTCCCTATTAGCCAATCAAATCACAGCCTTTCTGTGGCATCACTTTTCAGTTCCCCCCCAGTTGAAACACTCAGAATCAGAATCTCTTCCCTCCTCAGCTTGCTGTCTGGCTCGCCCACGCTCAACTCCACTCCTGAAGTCAGTCACCAGCCAATCACTTACCTGCTGGCTGTGACGTCATGGTTTGATTTCTTTCTAGCTCTCATTTGCCCTCGAGCCTTCCTCGTAGGTCTGCCTCTCTGCTGCTACCGAAAATTGGGCAGCACAGTAGCATAGTGGTTAACACTTTGCTTCACAGCTCCAGGGGCCTGGGTTCGATTCCTGGCTTGGGTCACTGTCTGTGTGGAATTTGCACATTCTCCTCGTGTCTGCATTGGTTTCCTCCGGGTACTCCAGTTTCCTCCCACAGTCCAAAGATGTGCAGGTTAGGTTGATTGGCCGTGCTAAAATTGACCCTTAGTGTCCTGAGATGTGTAGGTTGAGGGATTAGCAGGTAAATATGTAGGGACAAGGGAGTAGGGCCTGGATGGGATTGTGGTCGGTGCAAAGTCGATGGGCCAAATGGCCTCTTTTTGCACTGTAGGGTTGCTATGATTTCCATGAAAATGAGCACCTCTTTTCCCATAGCACCAAATTCCCATGCAGCTCCAAATTCCTGATACCCTCACTCTGGCTGAAATCTCACTCTGGCTGCAGACTCTCCCACTGGTGTGTGCAGGCTCATTGCTCAGGGACTGCACATAAATTCCATATGCATCACAGAATCAATTCTATCGTCAAAGATTTTTCGGGGTTGAGTTAAGACTATGGCAAGGGTTATTATCCATTAATTTCAGTCATTCCTAAATTACGTAGACCACAAACTGTTTATGGGCTTTTTGCTTCTGAATTGCTATTCACCCTCATCAAATGGGTATTTTGTGGCTTTCATGTTCTTGGAAACTTGGATTCTTAAAGATATAATTGATAGTTTGGAATAGTTTTGATTGTGTCTTAGTACAGCACTGTGGGAGTGTTATTTTGTTGATTTGTCTTTAGGATAGAATGTTAATCTGAAAAGTCTGTCCTTTCCAGGAACAAATCCTGTGATCTTATTGAAAGAGCAGTAGGGAGTTCTCCTAGTGCCCTGGTCAGTGTTCACCCCTCATTAATTTCCCTGCGATAGACTGCCTGCGCATTACCTTCTTGCTGTTTGTGAGACCTTGCCGTGAAATGAATTGGTTGCACTTGTCTCCAGTGTATGTTGGTGACTACAATTCAAATTTCTTCACAGACTGTGAGGTGTTTTGCAATAGTTCTGAGGTTATGAAATGCAAGTTCTTTGCCCTTCATACTGCAATTTGTTAATGATCTCTTTTTCCTTACTTTCTGTTATAATTTGCTACTTTTTGGCTCCTCGTATAGCAACTTTGCTTCTGTAACACGGCAATTATTTCAGTCGCAATGACTACACTATTCTATTGAAGCTGATAGTGACTTGTGGATTGTGTGAAGAAGAGGAGTGTGGTACCCGAGAGTAGTGGTTAAGGTGCTAGAATGTTATTCAAGAAGTTCAGTGCAAAACCCACCACAACAGGATATGAATGTAGGAGCAAGAACAGAAGAAATAGGAATTGGAGCAGGAGAAGGTTTTATGGCCTGCTCTATAAAATTGAGATCAATAAATAGTAAAAAATAACCAAGGCTATTTAAAAATTTGGTATCTTTGGCGGTCCAGTGGCACAGTAGTTAGCACTGCTGCCCGAGAGCTCCAGGGACCTGCATTCAATTCCAGCCTTGGGTGACTGTGTGGAGTTTGCATGTTCTCCCCGTGTCTGCAGGGGGTTTTCTTCGCGTGCTCCAGTTCCTTCCGCAGTCGGAAGTATGTGCTGATTAGATGCATTGGCCATGCTAAATTCTCCCTCAGTGTACCCAAATAGGTGCCAAGCACAGCGACTCAGGGATTTCACAGGAACTTCATTGCAGTGTGAATGTATGTCTAGTGGTGACACCAATAAATAAAAAACTTAAAAAAACATTCTTCCTTTGTCTGAGCAGGTTTCTTCTGGGTGCTTCCCACAGTCAAAAGGTATGCAGGTTAGATTGATTGTCCAAGCTAAATTGCCCCTTAGTGTCCCAAGATGTGCATCTTTAGGGGGATTAGTAGGGTAACTATGTGGGATTACAGGAATAGGGCCTGGATAAGCTGCTGTATTGAGAGTCGGTACAAACTTGATGGGCCAAATGATCTCCTTCTTCACTATAGGATCCTCTGATTCTATATTAATGTGCCTTACCGCTTTTACTGATCTATGTATTTGTACTGAGATTGCTTTGCTCCTCTACCCCATCAAGATACTCGTTTAAATAATATGTGACACCCCCCCCCCCCATGTTAGCAAAATGTAATGCCTCACACTTACCTGTACTGAAATTAATTTGCATAACGTGCCCACTCTGCAAGTTGCAAAGAAGTTTTCTTAGAATGATACCAGGGATGAGAGACTTTAATTATATGAAGAGACAGTTGAAACAGGGATTGTTCGCCATAGATCCAGAGGAGATTAAGGGATGATTTAATCAAAATGTTTTTAATTCTGAGCAGTTTTGAAAGAACAGGTAAAGATAGATCTGCTTCTGTGGACAGGAGGGTTGGCAACTAAAGGATTGATTCAAGATCATTGGCAGAAGAACCAAAAAGATGAGTTTTTTTAAACAATGTGCTAGCCAATTCAGTAGTAACTTTCAAAAGGGGATTCATTAATTATTTAAACTGCGAAAGGTTAAGAAACTATAAGGAAAGATTATAGGGGAATGGAACAAACTAAATTGCTCTAAAAGAGTTGGAATAGGCATAATGGGCCTATTATATTCTCCTGCCATATAATGCTATGATGCTGCTATCAAATTTCCATTATTTTGCTGCTCATTTTCACCACAACCAATAAGGATAGGCAACAACACCTCCATGGTCACCCTCAACACCGGTGCTCCACAAGGCTGTGTTGTCAGCCCCCTACTATACTCCTTATACACCTATAACTTTGTGGCCAAATTCCCCTCCACCTCGATTTTCAAATTTGCTGACGACACCACCATAGTGGGTTGGATCCCAAACAGTGATGAGAAAGAGTACAGGAATGAGATAGAGAATCTGGTGAATTGGTGCGGCAACAATAATCTCTCCTTCAGTGTCAACAAAACGAAGGAGATTGTGATTGACTTCAGAAAGTGTAGTGGAGAACATGCCCCTGTCTACATCAATGGGGACGAAGCTTCAAGTTTTTAGGTGTTCAGGTCCCTCCATGCTGACACTACAGTTAAGAAAGCTCATCAATGCCTCTGCTGTTTCAGAAGACGAAGGAACTTTGACATGTCAGCTCCGACTCTTTCCAACTTTCACAGATGTGTCATAGAAAGCATTCTTTCTGGTATCACAGCTTGATATGTCTCCTGCTCTACCCAAGACTGCAAGAAACTACAAAAGGGCATGAATGTAGCCTAATCCATCACTCAAACCAGCCTCTCATCCATTGACTCTGTCTACACTTCTCGCTGCCTTGGCAAAGCAGCCAGCGTAATTAAGGACCCCACGCACCCTGGACATCCTTTCTTCCACCTTCTTCCATCAGGAAAAAGATACGAAAGTCTAAGGTCACGTACTAAGAACAGCTTCTTCCCTGCTGCCATCAGACTTTTGAATGGACTTAGCTCGCATTGAGTTGATCTTTCTCTACATCCTAGCTATGATTGTAACACTACATTCTGCACTCTCTCATTTCCTTCTCTATGAATGGTATGCTTTGTATAGCGAGCGTGAAACAATACTTTTCACTGTATACTAATAGATGTGACAATAATAAATTAAATCATTATTTAAAGTCTCTTCTAAAAGTCATGACTTAACTACAATACTTTTTCAAAAAGGAGAGAAATACTTTAAGTTCCTTATCAAATTGACCATTCCTTTTGCAAGACATATTAGCCTATGATACAAAAATCTGTGAGCACATATTTAAAGTTCAGGGAAACAGATGCAGGGAGGGGCAGAAGGGTGGCAAAGTGGTTAGCACTGCTGCCTCACAGCAACAGGGACCTAAGTTCAATCCCAGCCTCACCTCGTGTCTTCATGGGTTTCCTCTGGATGCCCCGGTTTCCTCTGGATGCTCCAGTTTCCGCCCACAGTCAAAGATATGCCGGTTAGATGGATTGGCCATGATAAATTGCCCCTTAGTGGCAAGGGGTTTAACAGGGTAAATATGTGGGGTTACAGGAATAGTGTCTGGGTGGGATTGTTGTTGGTGAAGACTCAATGGGCCAAATAGCCTCCTCTACCCTGCAGAGTTTCTAGATTCTAGAAGGATATGAGGAAGAACTATTTTACATAGCGAGCGACTTGGAACTTGCTGTCCGTGAGGATGGTAGAAGCATGATTGACGATTTCTAAAGAAAATATTTTGGGCGTTTGAAGAAAATGAATGTGTAGGGCACAGTGATAGGGCAGGGGAATGGGACTGACTGGAATACTCCATAGAAAACTGGCATGGATTGTTAATGGGCAGAATGGCCTCCTCTGTGCCATGAGTGACCCTGTGACTTTTTGACTCGATGAACAAGATGCTGAAGCAAGGACTGCTAGATTTAATCAGAGGAGAATTATTTTTCCTTCCTGGTGAATCCAGTGTTCTTATTGTTGAGCTATTTAACCAGCTCAGCATATCGCAATGCCAGGCATTGAAGCTCAGAGCTTCCTAATTTATGTAGCCCATTGTAGAACCATACATTATATCTACCCAGTGAATCATGGAGGACAATGAAGTTTATTTGTTAGTCACAAGTTGGCTTACATTCACATTGCAATGAAGTTACTGTGAAAATCCCCTAGTCACCACACTCTGGCACCTGTTCGGTACACTGAGGGAGAATTTAGCATGGCCAGTGCACCTAACCTGCACATCTTTGGACTTTGGAGCATGGGAGGAAACCAGAGCACCCGGAGGAAACCCACACAGACACAGGGAAACCGTGCAAACTCCACACAGACAGTGACCTAAGCCGGAAACTGAACCTGGATTCCTGTGAGGCAGCCGTGCTAACCACTGTGCTACCGTCCTGCCCCAGGATTTCCTCCATCTATCTTTTTTTGCTACAGTGATTGTCACTGGATTGTTTTAGCCTCTGAGACAATGGACAGCTCTTCCAACTTTCATATTTGCTATTTTTAATGGATTCCCGCTCGCCATTTTGATTTTGGAGAAAATAATGACAATTCGCTTAAGTACATTGCAACCATGTAACTGACACTGGTATGGATATGAATATTTTCTTAAATATTATGGGAGATTGAAATGTATGCCACGTTTCAACATCCTGCTGCAATCTTCCATCTTTAGAAATGTGAAAATTTAGTTTGGATATTCTCTTTTAAAATGTTATTGCATTCAAATAGCCCTTCTCCTCTTACCCCTCATCTGCTTGTGGCATGATTTTAATATTTTACTGTCTGATGGTTGCTGCCTTAATTGGAAAGGGTGCAGAGGAGGTTTACCAGGATGTTGCCTGGTATGGTGGGAAGGTCTTATGAGGAAAGGCTGAGGGACTTGAGGTTGTTTTCGTTAGAGAGAAGAAGGTTAAGAGGTGACCTAATTGAGGCATACAAGATGATCAGAGGATTAGATACGGTGGACGGTGAGAGCCTTTTTCCTCGGATGGCGATGGCTAACACAAGGGGACGTAGCTTTAAGTTGAGGGGTGATAATTATAGGACAGTTGTCAGAGGCTCTTTACTCAGAGGGTAGTAAGGGTGTGGAATGCCCTGCCTGCAGCAGTTGTGGACTCGCCAACTTTAAGGCTGTTCAAATGGTCAGTGGATAGACATGTGGATAATATTGGAATAGTTTAGGTTAGAAGGTCATTAGATTGGTTCCGCTGGTCGGTGCAACAGCGGGGGCCGAAGGGCCTGTACTGCACTGTAATGTTCTATGTTCTATTAATCAGATGCAAGTATTGCAACAATGCGAGCGCGTCTCTGAATTAGGGAAAGAAGATGTAAACATTAGTTAAGGATTCTGCTTCAGATTACTGTCCAGTGATTCAGGCTGGAGGAATGAAGAAAAGCAAGGATGTGTTGTACGTATTTGTGCCTCTGCATGTGTTGTGTGACCTCAGTCCAGGTGCGTGGATTTTTGCTGCTGTGTGCTCTGACAGCATGCAGCAGCAGATCTTAGATAGCTTAGTCTTTTCCGTGACAAGCTTTGATTTAAAAATTCTGCAGACTCTTTTGCTGCCCCAGAACTGTCCATTACTGGGATGGATGCATCAGTATCTTTAACTTCTATCAGTTTGTTGTGGTAAAGGCATGGACTTGTTAGCCAGAGGCCCAGGCTAATGATCTGGGGACATGGGTTCAACTCCCACCACGGTAGATGGTGGAATTTAAATTCTGTCAATAAACCTCTAGTAACAGTGACCATGAAACCATTGTTAATTGTTATTTAAAAAATCTGGTTTACTTATGTCCTTTAGGGAAGGAAATCTGCCACCCTTTCCTGGTGTGGCCTGTAATGTAAGGCTCTGGTCAGACCACATTTGGAATATCATGAGCAATTTTGGGCTCTGTATCTAAGGAAAGACGTGCTGGCCCTGGTCCAGAGGAGGTTCATGAGAAAGATCCCAGAAATTAAAGGCTTGATGAATGATGAACTTTTGAGGACTCTGAATCTGTACCCAATGGAATTAAGAAGGGTGTTGGAAGATCTCGTCAAAATTTACGGAATCTTCTGTCCATCATAAGGTTCGTTGGGGACGTTCACTGATGATTACACAAAGTTCAGCACCATTCATAGCACGTCAGATACTGAAGCAATCTGTGCCCATATACAGCAAGGTCTATATAACATTCAGGCTTAAACTGATTCATGGCGAGTAACATTCACGCCACACAAGTGCCAGGCAATGATCATCTCTGACGAGAGAATCCAGCCATCTGTCCATGACATTCGATGCATTAACATTGTTGAATCCCCCACAATCAGCATCCAGAAAGTTACATTGACCAGAAAATTAACTGAACTGGTCACACACATACTGTGGCCTGGAGCAGGTCAGAGGCTGGGAATTCTGCAGAGAGTAACTTCCCTCCTGATTCCCCAAAGCCTGACACCATCTACAAGGCACCCATCAGGAGTGTGATGTAGTACTCTCCCCTTGGCTGGATGAGTACAGCTCGAAAAACATTCAAGAAGCTCAACACTGTCCTGGGCAAAGCAGTCTACTCGATTGATACTGCATCCATCACTTCCCTATGTTCACCCCCTTCACCACCAATGTATGCTGTACACCATTTGCAAGATGCATTGCAGATGTTTACCAAAGCTCGTCTAGCGTCACCTTCCAAATCTATGACCTCTACCTTCCTAGAAGGAGAAGGGCAGTAAATACATGGGAACACCATTACCTGCAGGTTTCCCTCCAAGACAAGCACTATCCTGACCTGGAACTATATTACTAATCCTTCACTGTAGCTGAGTCAAAGTCCTTGAACTCTCTGTCCAACAGCATTGTGTGTGTCCTGGCACAACATGGACTACAGCAGTTCGAGATAGTGCCTTCCCGCCATCTCCTTGAGGGCAATCAGGAGTGAGTAATAAAAATGTTGGCCTAGCCCAGTGATGCCCACCTTCTTCAAAAGGATAAAAAAAACTGGGGCACAGATAGGTGAAAAGTCTTTTCTCGCAAGGACACCTTCTGAACTGTGGCATACTGCCCTAGATTGTGGAAATATTACTACTGCCTGCTGTATCATTAGCCAAAATAACATCTACATTTTTAATAATTTAGAAACAATATAAGAATAATAGATCCCTTTACAAATAAATTTTATTCTGCAAACATTTTGAAAAGTTTTAAATGGTTTGCTAATGATAAGCTTTGAATTGGGCCAGCATCTTCTAGGATTACAATCCTTCTCGATTTTCCTTGGACAAAAATGGAGCGAATTCACCTTCAAATATAAGTCCTTCATAAACCATCACATTTCTGTCTACTCCCATGGTAAGAAATTAGAAGTAATGATTTCTCACAAGCTTCGCTCTTTGTTGAAGCCTTTGTTTATTAACATAGAACATTACAGCGCAGTACAGGCCTTTCGGCCCTTGATGTTGCGCTGACTTGTGAAACCAATCTAAAGCCCATCTAACCTACACTATTCCAATATCATCCATATGTTTATACAATGACCATTTAAATTCCCTTAATGTTGGCGAATCCACTACTGTTGCAGGCAGGACATTCCACATTCTTACTACTCTCTGAGTAAAGAACCTACCTCTGACATCTGTCCTGATCTATCACCCCTCAATATAAAGCTATGTCCCCTCATATTAACCATCACCATCTGAGGAAAAAGGCTCTCACTGTCCACCCTCTCTAATCGCCTGATCATCTTATATGCCTCTATTAAGTCACCCCTTAACCACTTTCTCTCTGATGAAAACAGCCTCAGGTCCCTCAGCCTTTCCTCATAAGACCTTCCCACCATACCAGGCAACAAACTGGTAAATCTCCTCTGCACCCTTTCCAATGCTTCCACATCCTTCCTATAATGCGACGACCAGAACTGTATGCAATACTCCAAGTGTGGCTACACCAGAGTTGACCTCATGGCTCCGAAACTCAGTCCCTCTATCAATAAAAGCTAACACACCATATGCCTTCTTAACAACCCTGTCAACCTGGGTGCCAACTTTCAGGGATCTACGCACATGGACACTGAGATCTCTCTGCTCAACCACACTACCAAGTAACTTACCATTAGTCCAGTACTCTGTATTCCTGTTACTCCTTCCAAAGTGAATAATTTCACACTTTTCCACATTAAACTCCATTTTCCACCTCTCACCCAAGTTCTGCAGCTTATCTGTGTCCCTCTGTAACCTGCAACATCTTTCCGCAGTGTCCACAACTCCACCGACTTCCATGTCATCCGCAAATTTACTGACCCATCCTTCTATGTCCTCAACAAGGTCATTTATAAAGATGACAAACAGCAGTGGCCCCAAAGCAGATCCTTGTGGTACACCACTAATAACTGAGCTCCAGGATTAACATTTCCCATCAACCACCTCCCGACTTGCAGCTAGCCAATTTCTGATCCAAACTGCTAAATTACCCTCCGCCCCATGCCTCTGTATCTTCTGCAATAGCTTCACGTGGGGAACCTTGATTCATTTCTATTTTTCATTATGGTTCAATTCCTGTTCATTTACAAATGGTTTATCTCTTTATTCTCCTTCACCATGTATTCAAAGCTTTCTTTTTCTGGGCTGAACTAACTTTCTTTCCTTTCTCTTTCAACATCTAATTCAAAGATCCATCTGCAACTGAATCCTAGCCAACTCAACCAAATTGCTATTTAGACTAGCTTTTTCTTCTAATTACAAATGTCAAACTTTCTTTTGGGCCTGCTTTTATCTCTTATCTTCAATTCTGCTAATTCTATTAAGTTAATCTTGGTTAACTGTTACAACGCATGCAGAAATAAATCACAGTGGTTAGCACTGCTGCCTCACAGTGCCAGTGACCAGAGTTCGATTTCTGGCTCGGGTGACTCTTTGTGTGGAGACTGCATGTTCTCCCCATGTCTACATGGGTTTCCTCCAGGTGCTCCGGTCCCCCCTCAAAGTCCGAAAGGTGTACTGGTTAGGTGCATTGGCCTTGCTAAATTCTCCTTCGGTGTAATGGAACAGACACCAGAACGTGGCAACTAAGGGATTTACACAGTAACTTCATTGCAGTGTTAATGTAAGCCTACTTGTGAAACTAATAAACTTTAAATCTTTCCTCTCCAGAAGTCTTAGCAACTGACAAAGTTATTCTGCTTCTCAGTCAGACAATAAATGTTCATCATGAAATCTTGTTAGCTTAAACTTTAGCCATATCTCAGCAGCTAGCACATCAGGCTGTGGATTTGAAATTATGCCAAGAGCCCCCAGTTTCTTTACAATCCTTTTAGGGAACATTGACATTTAAAGGGAAATTGAACACCCAATGGTTAACTAATAGAACCCTGCCACAAGATTTCATGTTCGTAAATAGCAATTTATTGCTTAGAAGAGGATTAAACAAAAAAGGCACTGTTTCCCTTTCATGTTATAATATGTTCAAAATGATTCACTTCTGAAGGAGCAAATCAAAAGTATGCCACAATTGTCCAGAATTCACTTTAATTGTCCAGTGTTCCAGCTATTCTCTGCAATAAGACATTTTGCATCAGAGCTCTCGATTGTGGATGTCTCAGCCCTTTGTTCTGGTTGCCTGCTCGATGCTTTCAACCTAACTCTGCTGGTTACTTTCTTTTTCTCAAGATTTTGTTAGGACCACTCTTTAAGTTCTTTTTCCAGTTTCAAACTAGGTTACCTTCAGCTTTTATTCTCCTTGCAAAATCCAAACTGAGATTAAGCTCCGCTTGCATTCCACATGGTGAACAATGAATTTGCTATTTTCTCTGCTTAACTGACTAACTTCCATTTTCTTTGGTTGTCCTCCCCGTTTGCTGAGCTATGAACTACATGAGATCTCAGCTACAACTGCCTGCTTTCAGAGCAAACAGCAGCTCAGTTAAACAAGAGGATCTCCCATCTCACACAACCTGTCTTCGTGACGATGTGGCAGACTTTGGGACAGAAGTGTACCAATGTTGACCTTTAATTCTACGATACATGAATAATTTATATTGTTAATGGATGTAATTACCCTTTCACCAGACTCTGGGCCCATGATGAAACCTCCACGTTTGTGAAACACACATCTTTCTTTCAACCACATTCATAATTTACATCTTTTATTGAAGTAAGTGGAAACCTTTCAGCTATATATAGGACTTAAAAGATGGATCATCCATCCTTCATGTTTACACCTCTCTGACCTTGTATAGGTTAACTTTTAACTGTGATTAACTTCAAACTTGTTAAAATTGCATTTACTTCAAGGTGGTTTATCACTTTCTTAATCTATTTTTCGAGTTAAAACTTTAATTCCTAAGACTAAAAGTTATATGCTAAAACATATAAATTATGAAGTAAGTATTCAAGATACATTCTCATGTAGAGCACTCATTATGAGATGAGCATTGCTTCTCAATCATGTTGGCATGAAAAGTTAGCTCCAACAATGTTAATTCTATTTAAATACAGCATTTCCTTGGATATGTGGGCAAATTGATATAATTTAATATTACAATCATAGAATCTCCACATTGCAGAAGAGGCCATTTGGTCCATCAAGTCTACATTGACTCTCCAAAAGAGCATTCCACCTAGGTGCTCCTTTCTTCCCTATCTCCATAATCCCCACGCACTTACCATGGTTAATCTACACATCTTTGGACTGTGGGAGGAAACTGGAGTACCTGGTGTCGTTCCTATTTTCAAGAAAGGGAATAGGGATAGCCCGGGAAATTACCGACCGGTGAGTCTGACCTCAGTGGTTGGTAATTTGATGGAGAGGATACTGAGGGACAGGATTTATGAACATTTAGAGATGTTTAGTATGATCAAAAGTAGTCAGCATGGCTTTGTCGAGGGCGGGTCGTGCCTTACGAGCCTAGCTGAGTTCTTTGAAAATGTGACTAAACACATTGATGAAGGAAGAGCAGTGGATGTGGTTTATACGGACTTCAGCAAGGCATTTGATAAGATCCCCCATGCAAGACTCCTTGAAAAATTGAGAGGGCATGGGATCCAAGGGGCTGTTGCCTTGTGGATCCAGAACTGGCTTGCCTGCAGAAGGCAGAGAGTGGTTGTGGTTGGGTCTTTTTCTGCATGGAGGGCGGTCACCAGTGGAGTGCCCCAGGGATCTGTTCTAGGACCCTTGCTGTTTGTCATTTTCATAAATGTCCTGGATGAGGAAGTGGAGGGATGGGTTGGTAAGTTTACCGACGCCACAAAGGTTGGTGGTGTTGTGGATAGTCTGGAGGGATGTCAGAAGTTGCAGTGAGACACAGATAGGATGCAAGACTGGGTGGAGAAGTGGCAGATGGACTTCAACGCAGATAAATGTGTAGTGGTCCATTTTGGCATGTCCAATGGGATGAAGGAGTATAATATCAAGGGTAGGACTCTTGACAGTGTAGAAGATCAGAAGGACCTTGGGGTCCGGGTCCATAGGACTCTTAAATCGGCCTTGCAGGTGGAGGATGTGGTCAAGAAGGCGTATGGTGTACTAGCTTTCATTAATCAAGGGATTGAGTTTAGGAGTCGGGAGATAATGATGCAACTTTATAAGACCCTTGTCAGACCCCACTTGGAGTACTGTGCGCAGTTCTGGTCGCCTCACTACAGGAAGGATGTGGAAGCTATTGAAAGAGTGCAGAGGAGATTTACAAGGATGTTGCCTTATGAGGATAGGTTGAGGGAGCCAGGTCTTTTCTCCCTGGAGAGGAGACCTGATGGAGGTTTATAAGATGTTGAGAGGAATAGATAGGGTGGATTCTCGGAGGCTATTTCCCAGGGCTGAAATGGTCACTACGAGAGGACACAGGTTTAAGGTGCTGGGGAGTAAGTACAGAGGAGATGTCAGGAGTTAAGTTTTTCACTCAGAAGGTGGTGAGTGATTGGAATCGGCTGCTGTCGGTGGTGTTGAAGACGAACTCACTGGGGTCTTTTAAGAGACTTCTGGATGAGTATATGGGATTTAATGGAATTGAGGGCTGTAGATAGATAGGTAGGGATACGATCGGCGCAACTTGTGGGCCGAAGGGCCTGTTTGTGCTGTAGAGTTCTATGAAAACGACGCAGATGCAGGGAGAATGTGCAAACTCCACACGAACAGTCACCTAAGGTCGGAATCGAATCGGGTCCCTGACACTGAAGCAGCAATGTTCACCACTGTGCCACCATGCTGCCCTTAGACTGGTTGTGATAATATATTTAAAACTGAAATTCAAAGTGATTTTTTGGAGACCATAATGTTACTTATCATGTCTGTTCTGAAGAGCATGTTGACAGATATACAGCAGAACTGACTTCAAGTATCTGTGAGGAAATGTTGAATATCAACTAGACTAGGAGAATTTTTCACTGTTCCTTTAACTTGAAGCTTCTTGTGTCATTATAACAAGTTCAGTAGTCACTATTGAACAAAGAACAGTTCAGCGCAGGAACAGTCCCTTCAGCCCACCAAGCCTGTGCCAACACATGACGCCTTTCAAAACTAAAGACCTTTTGCCTCTACGTAGACTGTATCCCTCTATTCGCTGCTTATTTATGTATCTGTCAAGATGCCTCTTAAACATTGCTATTGTAATGGCAGCGCATCCCAGGCACTTAGCACCCTCTGTGTTGAAAACTTGACTCTCACTTCCCTTTTAAATGTTCCCCCTTTTACCTTAACTTGATGATCCCTAGTAATTGATATTACTACCCTGCAAAAACACTCAATCCATTCTATTCATGCTTCTCATAATTTTATAAACTTCTATCAGGCTGCTTCTCAGCCTCCGACACTCAAGTCTATCTTAATAAAACACCTATCACATCGTCCTTTTTTATATTGACTTATTAACTGACCTAGAATATCAACATAACCCCTGCTAGAGACACCATGCCCTCCTTCTTTGTGAATACCAATGCCAAGTATCTGTTAAGGACCTCATCCCCCTCTTCCGACTCCACGCATAAATTCCCACCTCTGTCCTTGAGAGGACTTATCCTGTCTCCAGCTACCCTTTTGCTAATTATACACATGAAGGTGAATAGTGTGAAGTATTGCCTGAAAAAAAAAGCTGGAAGTATTTTACTTCTGAACATCACCTTGTAGATTTCGATGGAATTATTGTGGTCCCAGCACTGATCCCTGTGGGACACCGCTGATCACAGATCTCCAATCAGAAGTCACCCTTCCATTGCTACTCTTTAGTCTTTTAGATGGTCTTTTCTAATTGATAAGTAACATGGGTGGCACCATGGCACAGTGATTAGCACTGCTGCCTCACAGCGCCAGGGACCTGGGTTCGATTCCTGGCTTGGGTCACTGTCTGTGTGGAGTCTGCATGTTCTCCCCGTGACTGTGTGGGTTTCCTTTGGGTGTTTCTGTTTCCTCCCACAGTTCAAAGACGTGTGGGTTAGGCAAATTGGCCATGTTAAATTGCACTTAGTGTCAGGCGGCTAGCAGGGTAAGTACGTGGGGTTAAGGTAATGGGTCTGGCTGTGATTGTGGTTGGTGCAGACTCAGTGGACCAAATGGCCGCCTTCTACACTATGTATGGATTCTGTGATTCTATTCTTTAGGCACCATATGAAGGTGTTCTGTTCCAGAAAGCACAGGGTTCCAATGTGCATGTATTTTCTTGGAGATAACATTCCTTTCATCAGTCATGGCTGAAAGTTCATTCTTGGCAAAAACAAATTTAAATTTAAATGCTAAAGATTAGGAAGAGTGGATTAATATTCTATCTTGGATAGTACTGGAAGAGCTTTATCATTTTGGAAGTGATTAAATATTTCCTGTTTGATTTAATTAATGACGTTAAATTGATTAACTCACTTTTTCCACAGTCTTTGTTGGATTTGAAAAAAGAAGAGAGGAAACAAAAAGGAGAAAGAGAGAAAAAAAACTCTCTCCTTTTTGTTTCCTCTCTTCTTTTTGATTGTATTTGCCATTTTCTGGTCAAGAGATAAAAAATATCTCATTGAAGTGGCATTCACCAATCATCTGGAAGCCTGTCTATTCCTCTTCACAAAATGTTCTTGTAAACATTAAGAATTCAGCTGTAATTTGTCGATGGCAACCTGTATTTCATCATCAGCTACACAGCACGTTGTTCCATCAATGTTTTACTGCAGGAGGTTATATAACAGGTCAATGTGTGATGAGTCCAGTGCGTGGATAAAACGAGTTGGCATTCTTCCTGCTTTTGTACTTTAGTTTTCTTCTCACTTCCAGCCTACACCACTGGCTAACAGCAATGTGAAAAAGAGAACCAGAAAGTTTCAGAGGAAGTAGTGCCCCCGGACATGGCAATCAGCATGAAGTAAAAGTTGACATAGACCCAGGTGACCATTGAGAGGGAGAGCTGAGTGGTGGCGAAATTTAACCTGCAGATAACCACATGTCAGGCAAGGGGCAGGGATGAGAAGGTGGGGCCTTCATGAATAACCTCAGCCAGTACAGGAATTGAACCAGTGCTGCTGGCTTCGCTCTGATGCGTGTACAGCTGTCCAGCCAACTGAGCTAACCGACTTCGTACGCGCCCTGGCTTTCATAAACCAAACTCCCAGCTATTGGAAATAGTTCCACAGCCTGAGGGATATTATTATATATTTAAGTGTATGCATGATTGCTTTAAAGGCTGATCGCATGATTTGATGGTGACATGATTAGGGTGTTTCACGGGCTGCTGTTTAGTTTTCTCTTTCCGTTGCGTTACTTTGAATCAGTGTGTGCAAACCACATCTAATTTTCTTTTTGTTAAAACCCATGATCCCTAACAGACTTAGGACAATACAAATACCTTGGGAGAATTGAAAGTTAAGAGAATAAACACTGTCAAAAAAAATCTGGACTGGAATTCAAAGGCGAAATGGTGTCTAAATATGTCATTTTTTCACAACTCTTGTAGCCAAGCCGATGTCAAACGTAAGACTTTACATTCCTTTGGGCACATCCCAGGACAGTGATTGTGAGCTTGATAGCATTCCATAAATCTGTCCTTATTTCTGAGTGTACAGGGATGGTGGGAAGTTTGCTGGAGAGGGAGGAGACTGAAAGGATAAACAGCGTGGGAAAAATATAACTAGGTGTATAACTAAGTGTATTGCCAAGGAAATGTGTGGTGTAGACTTTGCTGCATGGAACTCACTATCCTTAATGGTAGAACACCCCACAAATGATTCAGAATGTGTTCTCTCCATCTGCGTCTCAGCGCAAACAAGGTGGGTTAACCCCATGCGTACGTATGCTCCAATATGTGCTTCATTAGAGAGTGAGAAACCAGTTCTGTAAGGAACTTAGCACTGCTATCAGCAGAACTCATAAGTCAAAATATCTATTACCTACCGGGGAATTTCAACAAAAGAATGAGCACAGACCACGAGGCACAATCCTCCTACCTGAGACAACATGGCCTGGGAAAGATAAATGAGAATGACTGAGAACATGAGTTTTGCTCCTACCATAAACTTTGTGTAACTAACACCATCCTTCAGAACAAACCATGCTGCAAGGTGCCCTGCTCTAGGACCTCAGAGTTGATGACCTTGTCTTGCCAGGAGGTGTCAAAGGCATATCTGAAACAGTGAGGATGTAAAATGTTCAGCATTTTCACTTGCCAAGCAAATCTTGTCAAGATCTCACAACCAGAGAGGAGTGTGCTGAGGACATGAGCTTAGTAGATTCACACTTTGGTGAATTCAGTCAGGCTTCTGTTGTCCCACATTTGCTTCCTCAGTTTGGACATGACAGCTGCAGCTTTTACAGCATGTATGTTCAGCATTAAGAGGCAGATTGCTGGTGATTGTGGAGCCCAGATGTGTGAAGCTAACAAACAATCTCCAGCATCACATTAGCCCATCAAGTCTGCACCAACCATAATCCCACTCAGGCCTTAGTCCTGCAACCCCATTCATTTTACCCTGCTAATTCCCCTGATGCTAACGAGCAATTTAGCATGATCGACCAGCCTAACCTGCGCATCTTTGGGCTGTGAGAGGGAACCAGAGCACCTGGAGGAAACCCATGCAGACACGGGGAGAACGTGCAAACTCCACACAGACAGTGACCTGAGACAGGAATTGAACCAGGGACCCTGGCACTGTAAGGCAGCAGTGCTAAGAACATATAAGAAATAGGAGCAGGAGTAGGCCATCTGGCCCTTCGAGCCTGCCCCGCCATTCAATAAGATCATGGCTGATCTGTCGTGGCTCAGTTCCACTTTCCCGCACTGTGCCACCCTCAGGAGCTTGACTGGAACAAAGGGCAGAAATATTCGCGTGACAGCAAGGTGGAGAATTAAAATAACTGCCCAGTAGAATCTGTGTTATACAACACAGATGTTTCACAAAGTGAGTCCCAGCCTGCACTTGGTCTCCCCAGGGTAGAGGAGATCACATTGTGAGCAGCGAATATAATGCAGCAGATTGAAAGAAGTATATGCAAAGCATTGCTTTACCTGAAAGTAATGTTAGTGGCTTTAGGCAGGGAGGAGGAAGAAGGACAGATGTTACATTTCCGAGTTTGCATGGAAATGTGCTGTGGGAGGGGTATGGGTGTTGGGAGTAACTGAGTGGTGGATCAGGGTATCACAGAGGGATCAGTCTCTTCAGAATACTGAAAGGGGAGTGGAGGGAAAG
The DNA here is from genome assembly GCF_965287045.1 of Carcharhinus amblyrhynchos. Lineage (NCBI taxonomy): Eukaryota > Metazoa > Chordata > Chondrichthyes > Carcharhiniformes > Carcharhinidae > Carcharhinus > Carcharhinus amblyrhynchos. The sequence goes on along the minus strand of NC_137351.1, from coordinate 32,867,694 downwards.
TTGTGTTTGAATGGCAACGCCATGCTGGAGTTAGTGAAAGTGGCGTAAAATAATCCAGTGAAATGGAGGTTGGTAGAGTAGAGGATGAGGAGAAGAGGAACCATACTGGGGGGGGGGGGGGGGGGGGGTGCAAGGGGCAAGGGTGAGGGCTGAAGTGTGAGAAATGTGATAGATTCAGCTGAAGGCCCTGGCAACCATGTGATGGAGGTGTGGGGAGGTGTCCTTGCTGAGGGAAAAAAAAACAAATACCCCAGAGCACTTTGTGGAAGAGTCAATTACTGGGGGGGGAGCAGGTTTAAGCACGGCAAAAAACCACACCAACCTCTTCAGAAGACAAACACAGGACAGAACTCAACATCTTCCAAACTCACGTCTACTTCCATTTAGAAGAACAAGGGCAGCCGATACATGGGAACACTACCACCTGCAAGTTCCTCTCCAAGCCATTCACCATCCTGACTTTGGAAATATATCGCCCTTCCTTTGCAGTCGCTGAGCCAAGATCATGGAATTTGCTCCCTAACGGCATTGTGAGTCAACCCACAGCACATGGACTGCAGTGTTTCAAGAAGGCAGCTCACCACCATCTCAATGGCAATGGGATGGGCAGTAAGTGCTGTAAGAAGTCTGTCAACACCAGGTTAAAGTGCAACAGGTTTATTTGGTAGCAAAATCCACTAGCTTTTGGAACGCTGCTCCTTTGTCAGGTAAGTGGGAGTTCTGTTCACAAACAGCGCATATAAAGACACAAACTCAATTTACAAAATAATGGTTGGAATGCGAACCTTTATAGGTAATCAAGTCTTAAAGGTACAGACAACGTGAGTGAGAGAGCGTTAAGCACAGGTTAAAGAGATGTATATTGCCTCCAGACAGGACAGTTAGTGAGATTTTGCAAGTCGTGGGAGTTACAGATAGTGTGACATGACCCGAGATCCTGGTTGAGGCCGTTCCCACGTGTGCAGAACTTGGCTATCGGTCTCTGCACAGCGACTCGGCATTGTGTGTCGCGAAGGCTGCCTTGGAGAACACTTATCTGAGGCCAAATGCCCATGACCGCTGAAGTGTTCGCCAGCGGAAAAGAACACTCCTGCCTGGCGATTGTCGAGCGGTGTTCATTCATCCATGAGTGTAGTGTCTGCATGGTCTCCCCAGTGTACCATGGCCTCGGGACATCCTTTCCTGCAGCATATCAGGTAGACAACGTTGGCCAAGTTGCAAGTGTATGTACTGTGTACCTGGTGGATGGTGTTCTCACGTGAGATGATGGCATCCGTGTCGATGATCCGACATGCCTTGCAGAGGTTGCTGTGACAGGGTTATATGGTGTCGCGGTCACTGTTCTCCTGAAGGCTGGGTAGTTTGCTGCGGACAGTGGTCTGTTTGAGGTTGTGCGGTTGTTTGAAGGCAAGAAGTGGGGGTGTGGGTGGTCTTGGCGAGATGTTCGTTTTCATTAATGACATGTTGAAGACTCTGGAGAAGATGTCGGAGCTTTCCTGCTCCGGGGAAGTACTGGACGACGAAGAGTACTCTGTCCACTGTGTCCTGTGTTTGTCTTCTGAGGAGGTCAGTGCAATTTTTCGCTGCGGCACATCGGAACTGTCAGTCGATGAGTCGAGCGCCATGTCCTGTTCTTAGGGGCATCTTTCAGCGTTTGGAGGTGTCTGTTGCGATCCTCCTCATCTGAGCAGATCCTGTGTAAACAGAGGGCTATCGGGAATGGCTTTTTTTAACATGTTTAGGGTGGAAGCTGGAGAAATGGAGCAATTAATGCTGGCCAACCAGCGATGTCCATGTCCCTCGAATTAATAAAAAAATTCTTCCAGTTCCTCTGTCTCCACTGAATCTGCTCTGGAAATGAACACTGGCACAACCTTGGGTCTAATGTATTCAGAGAAATAACTTATCTGTTGTTAATTTATCTCCAAGAATTATAGAACATACAACATTACAGCGCAGAACAGGCCCTTCGGCCCACGATGTTGCGCCGACCAGTTAAAAAACAATGACCCTCTAACCTAAACCAAACCCTTTCTATCCATAAACCTATCCACGGATCTCTTAATTATGTTATTGGTATCCTAAATTTGGTCTAAATCTAAATCTAAATCTAAATCTGTGTTTCAGGTGTACAAATAGTCATTTGGTACTACAGAGCGTGAGATTTGTGAAATAAGACATACTGTCAAAATACCAAATTTCAAAAGGAGCAACAATCCACAAAATAGTTTCTGCGTAATTGTTCTTTTCCATGTAAGTTGGTAATGCTTCAGCGAGCAAGAACCTCTGCAGGCAAAAGGAACATATCCAAACATTGTTCCTTTTTTCGAATTAAACAAAAGCATTGGGGAGGATAGTTCCCTGGTGCATTCTCCATGGCACCACCTCAAAGAATTAGTATTGACTTGTAAACCGATCAATTTGCAATTTGGCATTCTTGCATCTGCCCTGATGAGTGCAAAACAAAAAGCTTTGACAGCGTTGTCTCTTTAGCAATAATGAACAAACGTGGCAAAGCCTGTTGCTCGAACATGACATGGAGTGTGATGGACAGTAATATGCACAAATGTATTTGTGAGTTGATACTGGATGTCCAATGGCATTTTGCAGGTTGAATCAGAGGAAACATTGTTTTATGATAGTATTGGGTAATGGCAGATAACACACGGATTTGTGATGACTGAATAAATAAATAACCCTTGTATTGTATTCTAGTGTTTTTGTTGTTGTTTTGGGGTTATAATTCTGGGATTTTGTACAGTTTTCCTTGCAGGACTGGGCTTTGGTACCATGGGAATTTGGCACTACTTAGGAGGTTCCAGGGTCTGGAAGCACTGGAGGGGTTACTACTTTAGAACTGACAGCACTGATGTGGGATCCGGATGTTTGACGTTGGTAAGTGGATCCCAGAGTTTCAAAACCAGAGGACCAGGCGACCCAGTGTATGGGGGTATTCCATGAGCTAACAGCAACCAAGGCATTAGTTCCAGGATTTGCCACCACCAGGATGTAGATCAATGTACTTTAGAGTACTTTAGATGGGTCAGTTTTCGTCCAGTGTGTGCAGGAGGGTTTCCTGACACAGTATGTAGATAGGCCAACAAGAGGCGAGGCCACATTGCATTTGGTACTGGGTAATGAACCAGGCCAGGTGTTAGATTTGGAGGTAGGTGAGCACTTTGGTGATAGTGACCACAATTCGGTTATATTTACGTTAGCGATGGAAAGGGATAGGTATATACCCACAGGGCAAGTGTTATAGCTGGGGGAAAGGAAATTATGATGCAATTAGGTGAGATTTAGGATGCTTAGGATATGGAAGGAAACTGCAGGGAATGGGCACAATTGAAATGTGTGAAGCTTGTTCAAGGAACAGCTACTGCATGTCTTTGATAAGTTATGTACCTGTCAGGCAGGGAGGAAGCGGTCAAGTGAGGGAACCGTGGTTTACTAAAGAAGTTGAATCGCTTGTGAAGAGGAAGAAGGAAACTTATGTCAAGGTGAGATGTGAAAGCTCAGTTAGGGTGCTTGAGAGTTACAAGTTAGCCAGGAAGGACCTAAAGAGAGAGCTAAGAAGAGCCAGGAGGGGACATGAGAAGTCTTTGGCAGGTAGGGCCAAGGAAAACCCTAAAGCTTTCTATAGGTATGTCAGGAATAAAAGAATGACTCGGGTAAGATTAGGGCGAGTCAGGACAGTAGTGAGAAGTTGTGTGTGGAGTCCAAAGAGATAGGAGAGGCGTTAAATGAATATTTTTTGTCAGTATTCACACAGGAAAAAGACAATGTTGTCGAGGAGAATGCTGAGATACAGGCTATTAGACTAGACGGGATTAAGGTTCATAAGGAGGAAGTGTTAACAATTCTGGAAAGTGTGAAAATAGATAAGTCCCCTGGGCTGGATGATATTTATCCTAGGATTCTCTGGGAGGCTGCGGAGGAGATTGCAGAGCCTTTGGCTTTGATCTTTAGGTCGTCATTGTCTACATCAATAGTACCAGAAGACTGGAAGATAGCAAATGTTGTCCCCTTGTTCAAGAAGGGGAGTAGTGACAAACTTTGGTAATTATGGACCAATGAGCCTTGCTTCTGATGTGGGCAAAGTTTTGGAAAGGATTATAAGAGATAGGATTTATAATCATCTGGAAAGGAATAATTTGCTTAGGGATAGTCAGCACAGTTTTGTGAAGGGTAGGTCGTGCCTCACAAACCTTTTTTGAGAAGGTGACCAAAGAGGTAATGAGGGTAAAGCAGTTGATGTGGTGTACATGGATTTTAGTAAAGTGTTTGATCAGATTCCCCATGGTAAACTATTGTAGAAGATATGGAGGCAAGGGATTGAGGGTGGTTTCGCGGTTTGGATCAGAAATTGGCTAGCTGCAAGAAGACAGAGGGTGGTGGTTGATGGGAAATGTTCATCCTGGAGTTCAGTTACTAGTGGTGTACCGCAAGGATCTGTTTTGGGGCCACCGCTGTTTGTCATTTTTATAAATGACCTGGATGAGGGCGTAGAAGGATGGGTTAGTAAATTTGTGGATGTCACTGAAGTCGGTGGAGTTGTGGACAGTGCGGAAGGATGTTGCAGGTTACAGAGGGACATAGATAAGCTGCAGAGCTGGGCTGAGAGGTGGCAAATGGAGTTTAATGCAGCAAAGTGTGAAGTGATTCACTTTGGAAGGAGTAACAGGAATACAGAGTACTGGGCTAATGGGAAAATACTTGGTAGTGTGATTGAGCAGAGAGATCTCAGTGTCCATGTGCGTAGATCCCTGAAAGTTGGCACCCAGATTGATAGGGTTGTTAAGAAGGCTTACGGTGTGTGTTAGCTTTTATTGGTAGAGGGATTGAATTTCGGAGCCGCACTTGGAATATTATGTACAATTCGGGTTGTCACATTATAGTAAGGATGTGGAAGCATTGGAAAGAGTGCCGAGGAGGTTTACCAGGACGTTGCCTGGTATGGTGGGAAGGTCTTATGAGGAAAGGCTGAGGGACTTGAGGCTGTTTTCGTTAGAGAGAAGAAGGTTAAGAGGTGACTTAATAGAGCATATGAGATGATCAGAGGATTAGATAGAGTGGACAGTGAGAGCCTTTTTCCTCAGATGGAGATGGCTAGCACGAGGGAACATAGCTTTAAATTGAGGGGTGATAGATATAGCACAGATGTCAGAGGTAGGTTCTTTACTCAGGGAATAGTAAGAGCGTGGAATGCCCTGCCTGCAACTGTAGTGGATTCGCCAATATTAAGGGCATTTAAATGGTTATTGGATAAACATATGGATGATATTGGAATAGTGTAGTTAAATGGGTTTAGATTGGTTTCACAGGTCAGTGCAACATTGAACATTACAGCACTCTCAATGTGTTTACCTTTACTAATTCAGTTGGTAGGGAGGATGGTCCGTAGATTTGGCAGACCTGAATTGGGAATGTGGACTTTTTCTGGTGTTGATAGTTTATTTGGAAAACTTGGTCTGCTTCTCATTGTAGCTGCATAAATAGTTATGGTTAATTATTTCTCAAAACAAATGATACTTTAGAATTCTTAGTAGAAACCATTCACAAAAGTATCTTAATCTGTTTCTCTGTGGTGGCCTTGCCTTCTGAAGTTTTCCAAAAGTATACAATTCATATTTTTTTACTCTGGAATTTCTCTTAAACAACTTCTGAAATTTATCTTCCAGCATGTTAATTATTTGGAAAAGCAAACTGATATAATACAAACTGTGAAAATATCTTGCCGTTTTGGTGTCCAAGATATTTTCAGTCAACAGAGATCACATCAACTTGAATATTAAAAATACAGCTGTACAATCCCCCTTTCTCTCATGTACTTACTTGCACTGTGTGAAGTGGAAAACAATATTCGCTATAACATTTTGCCTGAAAGAGTTGGCAGCCACTACCTCCAGCTGCTGTTTTAGCATCAGCAATGAGGAAAAAGTGATCATGGTCACAGGTTGGGGTTTACATTTGATGTCTGGCCATTCATTATCAATGGGCAGAGAACTTGGCAGTTTTTTAAAGCTTCAGTTAAAATTACATTGGGTTAAAGCACTCGTACTTGGCACGTTTAAACTGACCTTTTGTAATCGGATGCTGCAAATCTAGTATATGCCTAGATTGATATATTTTTTGATGTTTTTGTTTTAATACTCATGAATTTTGAACACTCAACTGAACAATGATGTCGGACAGTGAGCTCAGTAAGATAAAGTAAGTAGTAAGGGTCAAAACAATTAGGCTTCCGTTTTGCTTTTATCCCGACCATTGGGATCTGTTCTGTCCTAATATCAAGCACCAAATTTAGATTTCCGAATGGATTTTGATAAGGTTGTTCCCAAGTGAAGCCTACCTAAAATATAGGTGTGTAGATTGGAAACAACTTCATGGCATGGATAAGAAATTCTGTCTACCTGGAACGTAGGTTAACACGCTCTGTGTTCCAAATTAGGGTCTCTGAGAGATACCTTTTCCAGTTCATTGTCATGAGTTATAGAGCCATAGAGGTTTACAGCATGGAAACCGGCCGTTCGACCCAACTTGTTTGCGCTGCCCTTTTTTTTAAGTCCTTAAGCTAGTCCCAGTTGCCCACATTTGACCCATATCCCTCTGTAACCACCTTAGCCATGTAACTGTCCAAATGCTTTTTAAAAGACAATATTGTACCTGCCTCTACTGCTACCTCTGGCAGTTTGTTCCAGACACTCACCATACTATGTGTGAAAAAATTGCCCCTCTGGACACTTTTGTATCTCTCCCCTCTCACCTAAAACCTATGCCCTCTAGTTTTAGACTCCCCTACCTTTGGGAAAACAATATCTAGCTGATCTATGCCCCTCATTATTTTATAGACCTCTATAAGATCATTCCTCAACCTTCTACGCTCAAGAGAAAAAAATCCCAATTTATCCAGCGTCTCCTTATAACTCAAACCATCAAGTTCCAGTAGCATCCTAGTAAATCTTTTCTGCACTCTTTCTAGTTTAATAATATCCTTTCTGTAAAAGGGTAACAATAACTGTACACAGTATTCCAAGAATGGCCTTACCAACGTCTTGTACAATTTCAACAAGACGTCGCAACTTCGGTATTCAGTGTTCTAACCAATGAAACCAAGCATGCTGAATGCATTCTTCACCACTCTGTCCACCTGTGATTCCACTTTCAAAGAGCTATGAACATGTACCCCTAGATCTCTTTGTTCTGTAACTCTCCCCAAAGCCCTACCAATAACTGAGTAAGTCCTGCCTGGTCTGGTCTACCAAAATGCATCATCTTGCATTTATTTAGCTTAAACTCCAGCCCACTGGCCCAATTAATCAAGATCCAGTTGCAATCGGAGATAACTTTCTTTACTGTCCACTATGCCATCAGTCTTGGTGTCATCTACAAACTTATTAACCATGCCTCTTACGTTCTCATCCAAATCATTAATACAAATGAGAAATAACAGTGGACCCAGGACTGATGCCTAAGGAACACCGCTGGTCACAGGCCTCCAGTTTGAAAAACAACCCAGTACAATCACCCTTCTGTCATCAAGCCAATTTTGTATCCATTTAGCTACCTCACCCTGGATCCTATGAGATTTAACCTTATGCAACAATCTCGGCCTTTTGGCTAAGATCTAGTGTAGTATGGACATGCTGTGCTTCGTTTAGGTTACGTTTTAGCTTCATTTGAAGTAGTTTTTAAAAGCAGCATCTCAGCCGTTTGGCTAAGTTGCAAATGAGATCAAGCCTTGGAGGAGGAGCTATGCCTACTCCAATCAGCTTGGATCATATAGATCAAGCCCAAGACAGGAGGTGAGAGCCCTGTCTTGTCAGCTTGGATCGGGAATGTCTCAACTTGTTGAGACTCTGAATTGGACTTGATTTGATTGAATTGGAATAAAAACAAAAAAAAAACCTACCATGTGGTACCTTGTCAAAAACCTTGCTATAGTCCATGTAGACAATATCAACTGCACTGCCCTCATCTACCTTCTTGGTTACCCCTTCAGAAAACTCCATAATTCTCCCATAAATTGTCTCAATGCTCTGTAACTAGCTGAGGGACGTAACAAGAGTACTCCTATGTGATAGGGTTCCAAGATTTTCATGTTGTTGCCACGTGTACTATTTCAGCCTGTTTGAAGGTGGACTGAATGAATAACTGGATGAGATAAAGTTAGATAGAAATTAGTTACCAGCTTTATTTCATAGTTGGATGAACATACAGCATAAATGTGAAGATCAAACCCCCTTAATAAAATACATATGACTTATCCACATTCAATAATGCAAAATAAAGAACATAGGGCTTTTGACGTAAGCAAGATGGCTTTGAACTTTCCTCCAGCGCTTCTAAGCTCCTTATGTGAAAAGCCTCACAGCATTCCTCTCAACAAGCCTGACTTGCACTACATGGCTTTCTTGTCCCAAAAAGTCTGTCAATTTTATTGATTTTTCTAAATGCATTCCTCGTTTTCATGAACATGATGTGGAGTTGCTGGTGTTGGACTGGGGTGGGCATAGTAAGTAGTCTCACAACACCAGGTTAAAGTCCAACAGATTTATTTGGTAGCACGAGCTTTCAGAGCCTTGCCCCTTCATCAGATGTCTATTTTCTGTTTGTGAACTGAACCCTTCACTCACCTGATGAAGAGGCATTGCTCCGAAAGCAGGTTGGACTTTAACCTGGTGTTGTGAGACTATTCACTGTTCATGAACAGACCAGGATTGATTGATTTTCAAAAATAGTGTTGTTTGAGTTACCAAGTTAATCTGATAAGCAGTTAATTTTTAATTTCTGGGAAACACAATTCCCATTTTAATACAGAAACAAAATTCTGCGGATGCAAATTTTTGCAAGTTGTTCACATGCATAAATAATTTTCAAATCCTGAAATATGATATATTTATGACATGTAGGACCTAAGGGATAGGAATGGTAACATCCAAACCTGCAGATAATACTTAGCTACAAGACTTGGATCAAATGTAGACACAATAAAGGCAGATGAGTGGTTGGTCTATGCATTTTATAACTCACTGCTGACTATAGCTGATTGTGCACTGCGTAGGTTTCTCCTGGCCTTTTCCAAACTCCAGCTGAAATTACCTGAACTTAACCTTAGGAAGACTGAAGTCATTGTTTTTTTTTGTCCCTAGCCACTGATTCCATTCTTCTTCCTGGCCAGTGTCAAGTTGATTAAGACTGTTTATTGAGCCCTGCGCTGGTCATATGTCCACACAAAGGTTGCTTACTTCCCTCCAGAACTTGAGTTTATCCAAAAGTCTGCTGCACATATCCTAGTCTGTGCTAAATCCCGTTCGCCCGTCATCATCAACTAACATTAACTCCAAGCCCACCAGTGCCAAAATACTTAAGTCTTGCCATTGTGTTCAAATCTCTCCTTGGCCACACCTTTTACCATCTGTAGAACTTCCTTCAGCTCCTCAACCATCTAAGAACTTTGCATTCCATCAATTTTGTCATCTTGCACAATCTTACTATCTTTACCCTATTATTGACAATTTTGCAGTTCCCTCTCTCACCCCACCACCTCGCTGTTGCTCTCACTTCCTTTAAGGTGCTTTGTAAAACTTACCTTTTTGACCAAGCTTTAGGCCACCTGTCCTGGAGTGTTTTACCAATTAAATCTGCAAAAGTAATTGAGTGCTGTGAGTAATTAATCTCTGCACTGTATAGCTGCTTCCTGTGCTCCCACATCTCTAAACAGCAGATCCATGCCTTTTATAACTTCTGTGCAGTTCTTGTTAGTTATGCAGCTTAACAGCAGGAGTCAGCAATAAGAATATTACTTATGGATCTACATCACCCTCAGTCCTGAAGGCAGGATCTCTGGGCCGGTTATGTTCACAGATGCAGGCACAATTCAGTAATAATTTAGAACTTATTCAACTAGCTCCTGAAAAAGCTTCACAGGCTGAACAGTGGTCACCGAGTGAAAATGAGGCACATGGAGGTATTCCAAAAATGAAGGAAGATCAAACCACAAACAGAATACTTTGATTTTCTAAACAATAAGTATTTATCTTCTGTAGTTTGTCCTTCACTTCTTATGCAGTGACATAATTCGCTTTCAGCGCCCAGAGCTGAAATAATAATAACGGACAGATAGACATTTTTCTGGCTCGTTTCTATCAGTTCAAATGGTTAAGCAAATTGTCAGAATTCCAAGATTAGGACTGGAATGTATTTCTTTAAATAGTAGAAATATAGAAGTGCTTGCCAAGTTTTTCTATGATGATCAGAAAGTATTTTGTTTTGGAATAGAAATGTTCATTATAAGGGACCATTTACCCAGAAGTTTAGTACAAGTACAATGTGATTGATTAAGGATTGTGATTATGATGTCAAATTGGAATGTGTTAATATATTCCCAGTAAACCAGAACGGTTTAGCACTTGGAGAGGCTAGTTTTGGACGTTTGTGAAATTCTGACACCTTTGCAAGTCTCCCTTTGTTTAGTTTCTGCTGAATAGTGGATGAGATTGTCTAAATTTAATGATGGTACTAAAGATACACATTGTCATAAAAACCAGCTGAACCCTATAATAGACCATCTGGCGTTAAGAAATGGTTGCAGGCAATTATTATATAATGGTGCAACAGATGTCTGCCACACATGCTGTCCTTTGTAGGAATTATTTGTGCAAAAAATTCAGTTACAGGTCAGTCAGTCCATGGGTGATATATCAGCCAGTTGTGCTGTGTCCACAGTAATACAGATTGTTTTTACAACTCCAATTTTTAACTAATAGGTCTGTCAAGTTATTTCAGAATTAATTATGATTAATTTCTTAATTTTAATCTTCGTTTTAATCATACTTAGTGATGCACATGATGCAACACCACACGCATCTTCAGGTTTGTTTAGACTTATTATCAATGCGTAGATTTATATAAATCTTAATGAATCTTTTGTTGTGAACAGCAGCTTCTGTGAAGCTGAAACTCAGTTTATAACTGAATATAATCGACTGTTTTGCCCGACAGTCACCAGAAAGTTGAAATAAAATTGCCATTCGCAAGTCTCTCCGATACACAATGGGCTGGATTCCACCCCCTTCCCCCATGCTGTGTTTTCCGGCAGTGGAGGCAGCCTGGCAGCGGGATCTTCTGGTCTTTCTGCTGTCAATGAGATTTTCTGTTATTTGTATCCTCTGCCAGGAAGCCCATGGCAGGGACCGCCATCAGAGGGGACTGGAAGATCCCGTTGGCAGGAACGATTAGAAAATCCCACCCAATGATTTCTTTTAATTTTACCTTATTCTTCTATTGCCTTCTGTTGGATGTTAAACCATGTTAGTCACAATTTCTTACTTGTCCTATTTTCTACATTTGTTTTTAGCGCTCTCTGCTTGTTTATAAGGATGTCCCTCTGTCCCACCCAACCTAACCTGGTAGCTTTGTCTGGCCACCCAACTGGGGATGATACCTAACATGTGTTAACTTCAGCACAAAGATTTAGATTGATTCTCTGGTACAGGACTAAGGGAGAGAAATTAAATCAAGGACCTGTCTGCTCTCTGAGGTGGACAGAAAAGATGCTATGGCACTGTTTCAGAAAAAGAATAACGGAGTCATTCCTGGCGCCTGACCAGTATTTAACATTTAACCTACATTACAGCAACAAATTATCTGACCAGGTCACGCTGCAGCCTGTAGAACCATTTCCTATATTACCATAGTGACTACACTTCAAAAGGACTTGGTTGGCTGTAAAGCATTTGGCTGTTTTGAAGCCACGGAAAGCTCTTTATGTAAGTATTTTTATTGTCACCATTGCATTGTTCCATAATCCAGTTAATCACTGGGAAAATTCTGCTTTTATCCACTATGTCCCATTTCTTAATTTTAAACACTTCTATCAGATCCCAGTTTATCTCTCCTGTTCTAATGAAACAGTCCCATTTTTGAAAACCATTCTTTACATTTACATTTCCTCATATCAGGTGAATCTGCATTATAACCTTGCATTACCTCAGCAATCGTCCTACAGTACAGAGTCCAAAACTGCTCCTAGTATTCTAACCATGGTCTTTGTAAGGTTTTATACATATTCACCATTACATCATAAATTCATTTCTACTACCTACTGTAAAACCTAGTGTTCAGTTAATATGCTCATGGAATTATTCACTTGAGGCACTGTTTTTAACATTGTGAACCTGACCCCAGCCTCAAATCCAAATGAGCTTTTGCTCATCAATCCAAACCCCATTTAGTCAGTGTAATTATTACTTTTATACTAAAATATTCTAGTTCACATTTTCTGACATAGTATATTCAATCCTAAAAATGTTCTCTTTAAAGTTCGTTTTGCTTTCAGAATTATTTATTGTCTTTCATTTTTAATATCATTAAATTTGGTTATCAGCTCCCTCTAGCCCCGTGACTAAAGTTTCTTCAATCTTCGTAAGTCAATTCTTTCACATCGTGCGTCAGGAACATGGTATATCTTCACACTACTTCTGGATCTTATATGTTTCTCTTGTACTTTGTTGACCTTGTACCCTGTTAATACAATATTAAGGAGTGATTTGCAGGGACACTATATTTCAGTGTTCTAATACTGTTGTTTTACTAATCGCTGCTGCGTAATGACTGAACATGCCAGTCAACTAGATCTCTTTCCAGTTGTCACTTAACTTACTGAGATCATAAAGCTCCTTTATAATCCATTTCTCATCCAATGCGTGACAGTTTAACCTTAGGATTTTGTGCATCATTATTCTTCTTGCCTACCAATTTGATTTTAATTCAAGTTGTATGTTGGCAGCTATTTTATTGTTTGCACCTCATGCTGTAATTGTAGAATCTTCTTGTACGAAAGGGAGCTATTTGGTTAATCATGCTTGAACTTTCCAATTAGTCCAACTTCTCAATGCTTTCCCTATAGCCCTGCAAAGATTGCCTCTGCAAATATATTATCCAATTCCTTTTTGCAAGTTCCTATTGGTCTGCGTCCACCACAATTTAAAGTATTGAATTCCAGATTATCATAACTTGCTATGTAAAAGGAGAACTTGGTTCCCTTCTGGTTCTTTTGCCAATTTTCTTAACTCTGTGCTCTCTAGTTACTTTCCCATTTGTCAATGGAAACAATTCCCCCCCCCGCCCCCCTTTTCCCCCTCACAGGAGAATCTGGAATTAGGGGACACAGTTTAAAATGAGGATCTCCCATCCAAGTCAGAGATCAGGAAGCAGTTCTGTCAGCTGAACTTTGCCCTTTGGAGTTTTCTTCCATTGAGAGCAATGGAAACTGGATCATATATTCAAAACTGATGTTTGATTGACAAGGGAGTGAGGGTTATGGGGAACAGGCAGGAAAGTGCAGTTAAGGCCATCATTAGCCCAACCATAATTTTATTGAATGGCAGAGCTGGCACAATGGGCAAAATCCTCCTGCTCCTATTTTTTATGATCTTCTGATTTATTCTATGCAAACCCCACATAATTTTGAGTTAACGTTTATTTATTAGTCACAAGTAGTCTTTCATTAACACTGCAAAGAAGTTACTGTGAAAATCCCCTAGTTGCCACACTCCAGTGCCTGTTCGGGTACACTGAGGGAGAATTTAGCATGGCCAGTGCACCTAACCTGCACATCTGTTGGAGGAAACCCAAGCAGACACGGGGAGAATGTGGAAACTCCACACAATGACCCAAGCTGGGAATCGAACCCGGGTCCCTGACAGTGTGAGGCAGCAGTGCTTACCACCGTGTACGCTTTTATTACACTTTTATTACTTTCTTTTCAGTAAGGAGAACAAGCCAAGCTTCTCTTGACTCTCCATGTAACCGAAGTCTTACATGCTTAGTATCATTATAATAAATCTCCTATGTATACTTCCTATTGCCTTGGCATCCTTCTTAAAGTATGGTGGCCAGAATTGGATCTAATACTCCAGCTGCGGCCTCATTGAATTAGCATATAAACATTTACTGCAGCTTACTTGCTATTGTCTTCTGTTCCTAAAGCCAAGGATTCTGCATGTTTAACAGTCCTACTATTGTATATGCAATCACCCAGCTCTCTGTTCCTTCACCCACTTCAGAATTTGACATTTAGTTTATATTACCTTCTCTTTCCTGAAATGCATAATTTCACAATTGCATTTATAAAATTCCATCTGCCATCTGTCTGCCTATTTTGCCAGTGTTAAGTATCTTGCTGAAGTCTGTGATTATCATCCTCACTGTTTAACTACAAACTATGAAATTGTGTCCCTACGTTGTCTGTGAATTTGACCACAGAAGAGAGCTGAGCGTTGATCTGTGAGGCAGTGTATTCCTTGCTTTCCATCTCCTAGCCAACATCATTCCCTTAACAAGTGTCTACTGGTTTCGTCCCTACTGTCAATTGTTAATCCTTCTCTAGGTTTCATTCAAATTCACTAAGTTAAAGCAGACTTTCAAACAATACTTTTTCAGTTACTTCTGAAAGTACATCATGCTTATATAGCACTTTTCCTGATTGAATTGGGTGATGTTTCTTCAGTAAAAATAAAGGAGGTTTTTTTTCGTTCTGAAGTCATGTGTAGCTGTTTTGTGCCGGTTTATTCCACGTAAATTAGCTCCCTATGAATGTATTGTATTACCAGTTAAGTGATGAAATACTCAGGCCTGTAATCCGTTTGGCTCCTTCTTCAACTTTTAAATTTTCTTAATTACCTTACTTGTATCAGAAGTGACACTGGTAGTAGATTAGAGCAGGAGCATGATGTATTCATTCTGAATAGGGGTGGTAAAATTAAGGAGAATGAGGGCTCAAAATGATTTAATTTGCTGGTGCTGCCTTTGATTGTTGCTGCACAGACTGCTATCTATCCTGTTGTTGCTCAATACTTTTGGAATTTTGTTATTTGCCTTTCTCTCAGAACTATGAAATAAGCAGAATTCTGCTACCATTTTTTTTCAGTAATTGAAATTTCTAATGTCCAAAATGACATTAGAAATGACTGAAGGACGCCTCTTCAAAACTTGCTTCCAAGGTCCCACTGCTAGCAGTTCCAGGTTTCTAACCTGTAATTCAGCCCGATACTCAGGATCGGGACCATGGAATGAAAGCCAAGTCCCAGAATTCAGTGTTAAGCATGCCTAATTTAAATCACCTGACAATGTGAAATTTTAAGAAATACTGTACTGATACTTGGTTCATGAATAAGGAAATTAGAAACTTTTGTTTGTAGCGTTATACTAATTGAAGTATCTTTGAAATGAGAGAGCCAGTGTCAATGTTTGTCAATCAGTGTCTGTTTAAAAAGTCAGAACAACATAAATTTACACGCTGCACTTAAGAATCCTTCTCAAGGAACTTCATAGGAATGTAATCAGAAAAAGATTCAAGCAGAACCAAAGAAAATATTTGGACAGGTGAATTAAAAATTTGATCAATGAGGTAGTTTTTAAGGTGTATCTTAAAGGAAGAGATAGAGAGAGGCAGGGAATTCCAGAGTTTAAAGTCTGGATAGTTGAAGGTAAAGCTGCCAATGAAGAAAGTGAAAAATGCACAAGAGACTAAAGCTGGAGGAATGCAGAATTTTTGATTGGTTGTAAGTGCTGGTAGAATTCTGTGTACAATTACCTTCCTTTAATTCAGGTCTAAACACTGCTGCCCTAGCAGGGAGGCCTTTTCACTCATTTCCGCCATGAATAATTGCATGAATCACTTCCTATTTAGCATACACTTTGACTTTGCATCTCCAATCCAGTAAAATAACATTTAAATAACGTGAAATTGTTTCCCTTTTGTAAAAATAATAGTGTTCAATTTCGTTTTAAATCTTCTTGCCTAAAAAAAGTTCTGCTGAATATTTTGCAAGTGTTGTACTGTAATTTCTCAGTAATTGAATGCTGCTGGTAAGTAACTTGATAACATAATGTAATAGGCACTCACTTAAGCATTGGCTCCTCAATTGAGGGTACCTGGCCCACTAATATAAAAGCATATGGTGCATTATATCTGATTGGTTTTAGATTTGGTTCTATTAGAATCCTAATGTTTTGTTATTTAAATGCACTATACAATGGTGTGGAGAAGCAGCTTGCTGTCTTCTTTGATCCATTCTCTGAAGCCGCTGTTAATTCCTCCTCCTTTGTGCTTGTGTGCAAGAATGAATTCAGCCACTTCAAGCTGATAAAGCTTCAGGCCTGGAGGATTAATAAGAAACCTAGTTTTCTGATTGATGGATTTTTACTAGTCAGGGAGCAGTTTTTGCCATCCTTCGACGCATGCCGTTTTTAACCTCTTGTTCTCCACTGCTTCATCAGCGTAGCCAGCCGTTATGCCTTTTATCTTCTCCTGAGGAAAAGTCCTTAAATAGGCATTAGCAATAATTGAAACTTTCTTCAAACATCTCAATATTCTGACTCTTGTGTTTAAATCCCTACAGGGTCCTGGCACTCCCACCCCCTCTTCCCTGCAGTTCTTACCAGCTGCTTCAACTTTACAAATGCTCCTCCAGTTCTTCGATCCACTGGCTTTGAGCCATTCCCCCTCTGTTTGTGGCTGTCTTTGGCTCCACACACTAGTTCCCTCTATAAACCACACCACCTCTCTCCTTTCTGAATACCCTTAATACCCAACTCTTGCTTCTGGTTGAGCATTGTTTTTGATCACTTTTACCTCTCGTGCAGCAGGTGATCACTGTCCCATCACAACCTTTTGTGAACCACAAGATCTCTTGGTGCTGCGGTACGTAGCAGAACTCCATATCTACTTGTTCACTAGGAAGTTGGATGTAGGGGTAGTTGGCCACCGATAAATCTGATCAATTAATCACATTTTGCAATTTAATTAGGCAAACGTAATATGACAGTGAAAGATATTTCCTGGAGCGTTATTTTGTTGCATAAACTATTCGGAGACTTTGCCTGAATGAGGTCAACTTGTTTGTTTCTGTGTCCAAAATGGATATTTTCAGAGTTCAACCAGAGTAAAGTGATAGTAAAAGTGATGATATTTCTTATTAATGACAGCGTGAAATATTTGTTCTTTGGCAGGAATGACCCTTCCAGAGGAAGAATCAGATGGCGGACAAAACAGTAAATTTTGCCTTGTTGCAATTGGACGCCTTCAGGTATTTCAGTATTCGGTTGATGAAAGTCATATGGTTGTCTCTTTTCTGCAACAGACGGCGCAGACATCAGTTCAATTCTGCTTCACTTCAGAGTGCTGCAAGAGAAGACAAATGAGTCATTTATATATAACTTCATAAAAATCTAATACCAATTTTGTAAAGTAAACCTGGTGTATTAAAAACCTCATGAAGCTTTCCTCTGGCTATTAGAGTTTTTTGAGGATGTAATGAACAAGATAGATAAAGGCGAATCAGAAAATATCAGCTGGAACTCTCCGGTCATTCACATTGATGGCACTCTCTGGTCCCACCAGTAGTGCACCCCCTCCCGTGGGTTTCCCAGTGACTTGATAGCGAGCTTTTGTGAGACCACTCTGAGAGTACTGTATTTTGGTGGCTTTACCTAAGAAAGGGTATACATGTCGTAGAAGCAACATACAAATTAGTCCTTGGAATGAGAGGCTTAAAGTAGTCACAAATAAGGCTTACATTAACATTGCAATGAAATTACTGAGAAATTCCCCTAGTTGCTTCACTCTGGCACCTGTTTGGGTCAATACACTAACCAATAGGCTTGGCCTGTGATGAGAGATTGGACCTATACCCTCTGGATTTTCGAAGAATGAGAGATAACCACATTGAAACTTCTAAGGTTCTCAAGAGCTTATAGTTATTTGCTGAGAGATTGTTTCTCCCCTAACTGAAGAGTTAGAACTAGGGGGTGTAGCCTCAGATAAGGAGCCAATCACTTAAGACAGATGCAGAGAAATTTCTTCACTTAGAGCTAAAAATCATTGGAATTTTTTAACTTTGAGAACTCTGGATGTATGGTCAATGTGTATATTTAAAGCTGAGATAGATCTTTGGATTCTAGGGGAAGCCAGGATATGGGGATTGAACAGGAAAGTGGAATAGTGAGGTCCAGGATCATCCATGATTTTATTGAATGGTGGAGTAGGCTCAAAGGATCCATATGGCCAACTCATATACCTATTTCTTATCTTAATCATATGAGATAAAAATGGTTGTGTCAACTTATTGCACTTTTTTTAAGATAAAGACCTGCAATAAATCAAGCTCACCAGCCTATTAACAGCAATATTGTATATGTGTTCTGCAGGACTTTTTGCTCTTCTGGTTGAGTAGGAAATTCTGATACTGGAAAGGAATAGCAACTCGGGCAAAGGTTGATACTTACCAAGCTCAATGCTCATGTTTCATAGGTAGATATGTTAAATGGGATGGGTCCACAGCTCAGAAGGTTCATTTGATTTCTGACACTCCTGTGCACAACAAGCAAAACATTTTCTGCGAGGTAGAGAGCCTTCACGTTGTGAGGAAAACAGTCAAAAATAAATTGAGATGAAACTTCGGTCATGCAGAAAACAAATGGGAAATGCATTGTTTTGCGACTATCCATATGCTGTACGCTTAATATATCACCAGACAATGCTGTCTAAATTGAGATTTTCTTTTTAAATACTGTTTTCACAATTGCAGTTTTCCTTTAGTGATATTTTTCAAGCTTTGTTTTTTCCAGAATGTCGAGGCTCTTAGATGCGGTTGATTCTAAATTGGAAACAGAATCTGTTCAAAATTCAATACTAGGCAACTTTCCAAAACTCATAGAATTGTTTTATTCTGCAACAAATTCACATGAGCGAGTCCCTTTAATGGTTTAAGCATTACATTTTGATCAGTAATGTTTACAGCTTTGCACTATTAGAAGTAGCAAATTTCTAACAACGATCTATGCAGCACAAACACAGTGAGTTCACCCTACCTGTGCAGCCTCTTTGAAAGAGCAATCTAATTAGTCCCACTCCTCTTTTTCCTGCAAATTCCTCTTCCTCAACGAGATGTTCCATTCCATTTATAACGTAATCATTGAATCTGCTTCCACTTGCCTCTTGGGGATTGCATTCCTGACCATAATTCACTGAGTAAGAAAGTTTGCTCCTCATTCTCCCCCTGGATTGTTTGCTAATTGTCTTAAATCTGTGTTCTCTGGTTACCAGCCTGCTGCCAGTAGAAAAAAACACAAGCTTCTCACTAGCTACTCCATCAAACTCCCTCATAATTTTGAACACGCTTATTAAGTCATCTCTTAATTTTTTTAGGAGGAAGAATAATCCCAGCTTTTTTGATCTGCCCAAACGTGGTCCCTAAGCCCTGGTGCCATTCTTGTACATCTCCTCTGCACCTTCCCTAAGGCTTTGACATATTTCCTTGCATGTGGGTGCCAAAATTGGATTCAATACTCCGGCTGAGGCTTAACTATCGATTTATGGATGTTTAGTATAAAGTTCTTGTTTTAGTACTGAATGCCTCTACTTATGAAGCCAGAATCATGTATGCTTGTCAAAGAGCCTGATCAATTTGTCCTAGACCCGTGGAGATCTTTGCTTGTGAACCCCAAAGAGTTTTACCATTCCAATGCAGCTGTTAATAATTTATAATTTATATTCTCTTCTTATTTTCCCTTCCAATATACATTAAATTTGACCTGCCCATTTTCACTTGTGTGACGGTAACACCATTAGACATAAGAGCAGAATTAGGCCATTCAGCCCATCGAGTCTGCTCCGCCATTCAATCATCGCTGATTTTTTTTTTCTCATCCCCATTCTCCTGCTTTTTCCCCATAATCTCTGATCCCCTTATTAATCAAGAACCTATCTATCTCTGTCTTAAAAATACACAATGACTTGGCCTCCACAGCCTTCTGCGGCAAAGAGTTCCACAAATTCACCACTCTCTGCCTAAAAAATTCCTGCTGATTTCTGTTTTAAAGGATCGTCCCTTTAGCCTGAGGCTGTGCCCTCTGGTTCTAGTTTTCCCGACTAGTGGAAACGTCCTCTCCATGTGCATTATATCCAGGCCTCACAGTATCCTGTGAATTTAAAATAAGATCCTCCCTCATCCTTCTAAACTCCAACAAGTACAGACCCAGAGTCCTCAACCATTCCTCATATGACAAGCCCTTTGTTCCAGGGATCATTCTTGTAAACCTCCTTTGGACACTTTCCAAGGCCAGCACGTTCTTCCTTAGATAAGGGACCCAAAACTACTCACAGTACTCCAAATGGGGTTTGGCTAGAGCCCTATGCAGCCTCAGAAGTACATCCCTATTCTTGTACTCTAGCCCTCTCAACATTAATGCTAACATTCCCAACTGCCGACTGAACCTTAAGAGAATTTTGAACAATGACTCCCAAGTCCCTTTGTGTTTCTGATTTCCTAAGCATTTCCCCATTTAGAAAATAGTCTATGCCTCCATTCCTCCTTCCAAAGTGCCTATCCTCACACTTTTCCACATTATATTCCATCTGCCACTTCTTTGCCCACTCTCATAACCTGTCCAAGTCCTTCTACAGTCGTGTGTTCCCCCCCCCCGCTTCCTCAATACTATCTGTCCCTCTACATATCTTTGCATCATCTGCAAACTTAGCAATAGTGTCTTCAGTTCCTTCCTCCAGTGTCTGTGCGGAGTTTGCACATTCCTCTCATGTCTGTGTGGGTTTCCTCCCACAGTCCAAAGATGTGCTAGGTGCCATCTTTGTGCCAAAGAGGGTTAGGTTGATTGGCTGTGCTAAAATTGCCCCTTAATATTCTGAGATGCGTAGATTAGAGGGATTAGCGGGTAAATATGTAGGTATATGGGGTTAGGACCTGGGTGAGATTGTGGTCGGTGCAGACACAATGGGCCAAATGGCCTCTTTTTGCACTGTAGGGTTTCTATGTTTCTTTCAAATCATTAATGAGTATTGTGAAAAGTTGTGGTCCCAGCACTGACCCCTGAGACACACCACTAGACACCGGCTGCCATCCTGAGAAAGGCCCCTTTATCCCCACTCTCTGCCTTCTGCCAGTCAGCCTGTCCTCTATCCATGCCAGGATCTTACGCTGAACACCATGGGTACTTAACTTATTTAACAATCTCCTATGTAGCACCATGTTAAAGACCTTCTGGAAATCTAAATAAATCACGTCCACTGGCTCTCCTTTATATAACTTCCTTGTTACCTCCTCAAAGAACTCTAACAGATTTGTCAGACGTGACCTCCCCTTGACAAAGCCATGCTGACTCAGTCCTTTCTTATCATGCACTTCCAAGTACTCTGATTTCATCTTTAATAATAGACTCTAAAGTCTTGCCAATGATCGAAGTCAGGCTAACTGGCCTATAATTTTCTGTCTGCTGCCTCCCACCCTTCTTAAACAGCGGTGTTATGTTCACTGCTTTCCAATCCTCTGGTACCCCCCCGCCTCCACAATTTCCTCAGCTATCTCTTTTAGAGCCCTGGGGTGTAGTCCATCTGGTCCAGGAGATTTATCCACCTTCAGACCTTTCAGTTTCCCCAGAACCTTCTCCTCAGTGAGGACCACTACACTCACCTGTGCCCCCTGATTCTCCTGGAGCCTTGCCATCCCACTGGTGTCTTCTACAGTGAAGACTGATGCAGTTCCTTTGCTATTGCTTTGTTTCGTATTATTACTTCTCCAGCTCATTTTCCAGTGGTCCAATGTCTATTTTTGCCCCTCTCTTATCTTTTATATATTGAAAAGAACTCTTCCTATCTTCTTTTATATTATTAGCTGAATGACACTCATATTTCATCTTCTCCCCCCGATTGCTTTTTTATTTATCCTCTGCTCACTTTTAAAGACTTCCCAATCCTCTGGCTTCCCACTAATCCTCACCACTTTGTATGCTTTTTCTTTTGCTTTCATGCTGTCCTTGACTTCTCTAGTCAGCCATGGATGTGTCATCCTCCTCTTAGTATGTTTCCTCCTCCTCAGGATGAATTTCTGTTGTGCCTCCCGAATAACTCTCAAAAAACACTGCCGTATGTGTTCAACTGTCTTCCCTGCTAGGCTCCCTTTCCAATCAGCTCTGGCCAGCTCCTCCCTCACGTCTTTGTAGTTACCTTTATTTAATTGTAGTGCTGTTACATCTGACTCCAGCTTCTCCCTCTCAGACTGCAGGGTAAATTCTATTATATTGTGGTCACTGCTCCCTAAGGGCTCCTTCACCTTGTTCCCTAATCAAGTCTGTCTCATTACATATCACCAAATCCAGAATAGTCTGTTCCCTAGCAGGCTCTGTCACAAGCTGCTCCAAAAAAAATTTCTTAGACATTCCACAAATTCCTTTTCTTGGGATCCACTACCTACCTGATTTTCCCAGTCCACCTGCATATTGAAGTCCCCCATGATTATTATAATATTGCCTTTTTTATATGCCTTTTTTATCTCCTAATCTACTCAACTGGACTCATCACGTTAACACACTGGCTACAAGAGCAGGTCAGGGGCTAGGAATACTGCAGCGGGTAGTTCACCTCCTGACTCCCCAAAGCCTGTCCACTATCCACAAGGCACAAGTCAAGGGTGTGATGGAACACTCCCCACTTGCCTGGAAGGATGCAACTCCAACAACACTCAAGAAGCTTGACATCATCCAGGGCAAAGCAATCCATTTGATTGGCACCACGTCCACAAACATCCACTCCCTCTACCACCGACGCTGAGTAGCAGCAATGTGTACTATCTACAAGATGCATTGCAGCAATTCACCAAAGATCCTTAGGCAGCACCTTCCAAACCCATGACCGCTTTCATATAGAAGAATAAGGCAGCAGATACCTGGGAACACCACCACTTGCAAATTCCCTCCAAGCCACTCACCATCCTGACTTGGAAATATATTGCCAATCCTTTGCAGTCACTGGGCTAACAACCTGGAATTCCCTCCTGAATAGCATTGAGGGTCAACCCACAGCACATTGGACTGAAGCGATTTAAGAAATCGTCACTCTCTCGAGGGTTGGACAACAAATGCTAGCCAGCCAATGACGTCCATTACCACGAATGAATAAAACAAAAGTCCTCCTGAAATTTTTATTTTATCATGTTCCTCACAGTTTACTACTTTTTAAATCTTTATGTCATCTGCAAACTTTGAAACTATACCCTTGCACCTAGGTCCAGGTCATGAACATATGTTAAAAAAATGATCTTAATACCAGCCCTGGAGGAGATCACTGTTTTACTTTCCTCCTGTTTCAAATATAGCCTTTTAACGTCAGGTCTCCTAGGCTACTTTGGATCAACGCTCAAACTATCTTTCTAACCTTCCATTTTACTGACAAGTCTATTATGTGGTAGTTTATCAAATTCCTTCTGAAACTCCATAAATAGGTGTATAACTTCAAAGAATGCACAAAGAAGATGGACATTCTCTCATAGTTGTCTGTCTATCTTGTAGCTAGTTGGCTTTTAAGTTTCTTTTATGTTGAAATGCCAAATGCAGATCTGAATTCTAGCCAGTGCTGAACATTATCTGTGCTGACTGTCTTCATGTAAGATGAGATGTTCCCCACAAGGCCATGTACATATCACAGCTTTAGGTAGAGAGTGATTAATAACATCTTAAGTGAACGTTTGGCATCAGTGCTTATCTTATTCAACTTTCGGAAGCTTGACCACTGCATCAGGACACAGTGTTGAGGGCAAATCCACCCACGGTTAAACATTTTAAGAGAAATAGTTCCATGTATATATTATCATATATTTGTCAGATGTATTTAATATTGTAAGTTAACATAAACACCAATTTAGAAACTGGCAAAAGTTAACATAGCCCCAAATGGAGAGGCTGTTCCAAAACTGCTGAATACAAGCTCATGATGTTAACATAGCTATTTATGCTGAATGTGCAGTGGAGCGTGGTTTTAATTGCCCAAATCTATTGAGACTTCTGTATCCCCACTAATCCTCTTTTTGTTCTTTAAAAAAGAAGAAAAAGTGACATTTGGGTTTCCAATAGACCAGCCGGATCCTAGCTTCTCCAGGGCTACTTTAACAGTCACTCTTCCCAATTCACAGTGGTTACGTGACCCACCTTCCCTTTCAGTTTCCCAACTCAGTGCAGGCATCACTTCTGCCACTACAAATCTCAGTTCTTTCCCCCACAATTATGGTCATTCTACCCTTCATCCCCAGGACTCTACAGTTTAACCTAAGCAACCTTCTCATCGCACCCACAGTTCAAATTGGCACAATTTTTCCCTTATCCATTAATGCCATGAATCTCCTCTTGTCCCTTCCCTTTCAAGTGCTGTGGTTGGATTCTTCCCCCCATTCCCATGAAATGCTGCTCCCACCTCTTTCATTTTCTGCTGTGATGGAAAGCAATTCGTGCTTCAACACAGGGCAAAAATTTCTGATCAATCCTAAGTGCGCCAAGAATTACACTAACAACCAGTTTAAGAGTATCAGTCAGGCTTGCAATGTGGCTTGCTTATACTTGTTCCCTTTCAAGCTAAATGAATTTGTCCAAGCATGCTCTGTTCCCCCTCGTGCATGGCCCATCGCACATCTCAATCAATCAGAATCGACTTGCATTTTTTGAATTTAAACAAAAGTTCTGGAGTGACTGTTCCCTGGTGCATTTTCAGTGGCAACACTGTGACCAATCACAGTCCACTTGCCAACCAATCAGGTTCCTATTTCTGTGAAACCCTTCAAAATTTGATAATTTTGCATTTGTCCTGAAAAGTGCAAGATGAAAAGCTTTGACAACATGTCCTGCTCTGCCAACTGTCTAATTTCCATTAAGGCTCTAATATTTACATTATTGAGTTTATTTATTTTTGACATTGTTGCTGCCAGTCTCTGCAGTTTGTACGTGTTATGTGCCTGTTATAAAGTGCTGTGCTTTGATAATGTTTTGCACTCTTATGTTTAATTAAACCTCCAGTGGTACTGGTTGCTGCTAGTGATGTATTCTATATAAAACCCCTAAGCCCTAAAGTTGCTCAATTATTTTCAGGTATGAAATGCAGCTTTACCATGTGCCTTTAATCTCCTTTTTAAAAGCCCTTTTGACCTCGAAAGCAGCTGCCAGTTGAGATTTTTGTAAGTTATTGTCGGTCTATAATTGCACTTAAATTGAAAAGGAATCCAGGAAAAACAAAATCAGATGTATTAATTAACTTTTGGATGACCCTATGGACATAGCTATCCTGTCTGGATGTGCTGTACATAAAGTACCTGTGCGATTGCTTGTTGAACAAGGGGTAACCATTTTTGTTGAGTGTGATCTTTTGATATCTTTTCCTACTAGCCTGTTCTAATTTACTTTTGTCCCTCCAATTCAGTTCTGCTGTTGCACACCCTTCCTAGTTTAAGACTTTCAACTAAGTCTCTGCTAATGCTTTTCTAGAGCTAGACTCGAGGAGGTATAATAAAAAATCTTGAGGTGGACCTAGTGGATGATTTGATTTATTGTAAAATATTTTCCTAGTTTATTTCCCTTCCCTTCTGGAGAGAAGTCCTGTATGTGCCAGAATCTTGCCCAAGTTCCCGTTTCTCTGGTATGTAAGCTCAGACAGCAAGTGTTAGCGAAGCACAATCTTTGCATTACCAACATCCACATGAGTACTTTTTTCCAACAGCATCACTGGGTAGCACATGAGCAGGAAACTAGATTGGTTGATATCTTCTTTAGTCCTGGAATGCTGAAGCTACCACACCGCTAGCCCTGAATTCAAGAAGCGAACCTGTTATGGGCCTTCCCTTATTTCAGGATGTGGCGGGAGATCTTGATAGGGGCCAGTGACAGTTTGTTTAAAATATTTAAAGGCTGGGATTCAAAACATTTGCTTTTGGAATAAAGCCACAGTATTCTATGGGTTGTAAACAAACAAAGACAAACTTTACTATACAATCTCAGAAAAAGAAAACAATTTATAATATCAGTCTTTTACTCTTAATATTCAGGGAAAGTATGAGTTACA
Source organism: Carcharhinus amblyrhynchos (assembly GCF_965287045.1). NCBI lineage: Eukaryota > Metazoa > Chordata > Chondrichthyes > Carcharhiniformes > Carcharhinidae > Carcharhinus > Carcharhinus amblyrhynchos. The sequence continues at coordinate 32,841,797 of NC_137351.1, read as the reverse complement.
TGCAAATTAATAAACTGCCCCACTACACTATAGAGCAAATGGCAGATGCAACCCAGACTGAGTCCGTAGTTTTATCAAGAACCCATCCAGACATCAGTAAACACCAAGTCAGACGATCTTATTGAAACTCTGTCTCATGAGCTTTACCTTCAAAGATCACTCCTTAGAATTCTACGTTGCTCCCACTCAAGTGGCTTTAACAATGGCCCACTTTACAGGATTTCAATCTCATCTTCTGAGATTCCATCTCATAGAGTCAGAGTCATAGAGGTTTACAGCATGGAAACAGGCCCTTCGGCCCAACTTGTCCATGCCACCTTTTTTTTTAAAACTCCTAAGCTAATCCCAATTGCCTGCATTTGGCCCATATCCGTCTATACCCATTATACCCATGTAACTATCTAAATGCTTTCTAAAAGATAAAATTGTACCCGCCTCTACTACTATCTCTGGTGGCTTGTTCCAGACACTCACCACCCTCTCTGTGAAAAAATTGTCCCTCTGGACACTTTTATACATCTCCCCACTCACCTTAAACCTATGCTCTCTAGTTTTAGACTGTCCTACCTTTCAGAAAAGATGTTAACTATCTAGCTGATCTGTGCACCTCATTATTTTATGGACCTCTATAAGATCACCCCTCAGCCTCCTATGCTTCAGAAAAAAAAGTCTCTCCTTATGACTCAATCCACCAAGCCCCAGTAGCATCCTCGTAAATCTCTTCTGCACTCTTTATAGCTTAATAATATCCTTTCTGTAATTGGGTGACCAGAATTGCACACAGTATTCCAAGTGTGGCGTTTCCAATGTCTTCTACAACTTCAGTAAGATGTCCCAGCTCCTGTATTCAGTGTTCTGACCAATGAAACCAAGCATGCCAGATGTCACCTTCACCACTCTGTCCACCTGTGACTCCACTTTCAAGGAGCTATGAACATGTACCCCTCGATCTCGTTGTTTTGTAACTCTCCCCAACGCCCTACCGTTAACTGAGTAAGTCCTGTCCTGGTTCTGTCTACAAAAATGCATCATCTCACGTTTGTCTAAATTAAACTCCATCTGCCATTTGTCAGCCCACTGGCCCAATTGATCAAGATCCCATTGCAATTGGAAATAATTTTCTTGATTATCCACTATGCCACCAATATTGATGTCATCTACAAACTTAATAACGATGCCCCCTATATTCTCATCCAAATCATTAATATAAATGACAAATAACAGTGGACCCAGCATTGATCCCTGAGGCACACCACTGGTCACAGGTCTCCAGTTTGAAAAACAACTCTCTACAACCATCCTCTGGCTTCTGTCAAGAAGCCAATTTTGTATCCATTTAGATACCTCACCCTGGATCCCGTGAGATTTAACATTATGTAACAACCTACCATGCGGTACCTTGTCAAAGGCCTTGCTAAAGTCCATGTAGACAACATCAACTGCACTGCCCTCATCTACCTTCTCAGTTACCCCTTCAAAAAACTCAATTAAATTTGTGAGACATTATTTTCCACTCACAAAGCCATGCTGACTGTCCCTAATCTGTCCTTGCATCTCTAAATGCCTGTAGATCCTGTCTCTCAAAATACCTTCCAACAATTTACCCACCACAGATGTGAGGCTCATTAGCCTGTAGTTCCCAGGCTTCTCCCTGCAGCCCTATTTAAACAAAGGCACAACATTTGCCACTCTCCAATCTCACCTCACTCCTATCGATGATTCAAATACCTTGGCTAGGGCACCCGCAATTTCCTCTCTAGCCTCCCACAATGTCCTGGGATATACTTCATCAGGTCCCTGGGATTTATCTACCTTGATGCGCTTTAAGACTTCCAGCACCACCACCTCTGTAATATGTACACTCCTTAAGACATCACCATTTATTTCCCCAAGTTCCCTAACATCTATGCTTTTCTCAACAGTAAACACTGATGAGAAATATTCATTTACGATCTCATCCACCTCTTGTGGATCCACATAGATGACCTTGTTGATCCTTATGATTCCCTCCTTGTTGCTCTTTTGCCCTTTCTGTATTTGTAGAAGCTCTTTGGATTCTTCTTTGCCTTATCTGCCAAAACAATTTTGTGTCCCCTTTTTACCTCCTTGATTTCTCTCTTAACTCTATTCCTACACCGCCTATACTCTCCTTCGATTCCCAAGTAAACTCAAACACTAGTTTAGAAGAACAGTTTCAGACTGATGGCCATGCCAAGCAGAACACCACTGCTGCAAAGGGGTACCTTTGCCTCTGCAGCCTATGGTATGGAGTCATAGCTGCAGTTCGCAGACTTCCTTCAAATTGGAGCCTACTTCTTTGCTCCCTTCTTTTAACTTAATGTGACCTATTCTTGTCCCTGTCTCTGTGACACTTGTTGACTGCCTGACTGCCTTAAACTGACTACCTCAAAAAGAACTGTTCCCTGAGCCTTGAACAGATTTGATGACCTATCAAAACACTCCCACAGAGTCCTACCCTTTTGCTAGGCAGGAACTAATGTAACAAGTTTGGATCATCCTGTACCTTAAATATTACAAGCTTCACAGACTGCTGATTTAACACAAAGACCAATGCATTTCATGACAAACCTGAAATCATCCTAGTCTGTATGGTTAGTCATCAGTGTTGTAATGTCTTTGTAGTAGTTATCTCCCTTATCATTATTGCACAGGGCATTAGAATATTGATAAATTTCACTAATGAAGTTAAGAACATAAGAAATAGGAGCAGGAGGAGGCCATCTAGCCCTTCGAGCCTGCCCCGCCATTCAACAAGATCATGGCTGATCTGAAGTGGATCAGTTCCACTTTCCCGCTTTCTCCCCGTAACCCTTAATTCCCTTGTCTATCAGAAATCTATCTACCCATGACTTAAATATATTCAGCGAGGTAGCCTCCACCACTTCAATGGGCAGAGAATTCCGGAGACTCACCACCCTTTGAGTGAAGAAGTTCCTCCTCAACTCTGATCTAAACTGCCCCCCCCCCTCTTATTTTGAGGCTGTGCCATCTAGTTCTGCCATCCTTTCTAAGCTGGAAGAATCTCTCTACCTCTACCCTATCTAGCCCCTTCATTATCTTATATGTCTCTATAAGATCCCCCCCTCAGCCTTCTAAACTCCAACAAGTACAGACCCAGTCTATTCAATCTCTCCTCATAGTCCAGCCCCCTCATCTCTGGTATCAGCCTAGTGAACCTTCTCTGCACTCCCTCCAAGGCCGATATATCCTTTCGCAAATGCAGCGACCAAAACTGCACACAGTACTCCAGCTGTGGCCTCACCAGTGCCCTGTGCAGTTGCAGAAAGACCTCCCTGCTTTTATATTCTATCCCCCTCGCTATAAAGGCCAGCATCCCATTCGCCTTCTTGATCACCTGCTGCACCTGCAGACTGGGTTTTTGCAATTCGTGCACAAGGACCCCCAGGTCCCTCTGCACCGTAGCATGCTGCAGCTTTTCGCCTTTTAAATAATAATCCCTCCTACTATTATTTCTACCAAAGTGGATAACCTCACATTTGCTAACATTAACTCCATCTGCCAGGTCCTTGCCCACTCACTCAGCCTATCCAGATCTCTCTGCAGACTTTCCGCGCCTTCCATGCAATTTGCTTTTCCACTCATCTTCGTGTTTTTTTTGAAGTTTTATATATTGAAGTGTGTCTGCTGTTATATTCCAAATGTATACGTCTAAGGAAATGTAAATGGTATTACAAACTGGAATTGCTCATCTATGTTGAATAGAATCTTCATTTTGGCATTTTTAGAAAATAAATTTAGAAAGTAAAAGCAGTAAGAAGCATTGTGTAGGAGCTGAAGTTGATTGAAGAAGATCCCAATAAGATACAAACCCATTCAGTGAGTTAACAATTTATTCACTTCAAACTAACATAAGAGGTCCGAGAGGGGGTGCAATCCCTTACCTTGTCAGCTTGGATCGTGTATGTCTCACTTATGGGGACCATAAAGTAGATGCAGTTTGAATTTGAATTTGGAATAAGTAAGGGAATGGATTTGGGTTTGCCTGGTCCACTCTGCACATTGGCTTTGTAACCTTAAGAATGGAGTAAAAACATTTTTTCAACTTGCATAAGAGAATTAAAGCATTTTAGAACTCTAGGAAGATATTTTTACAATATTTTCTTGTTTATAATAATACCATTGGTTGAACCCAGTTGTTCTATTATGATAATTTACAAGACATCTAACTGTAAAATGCTCTGTTGAGACCAGTTATTTGAGAGTTGTTATGAAGGTAAATTGTAATTCTATATGTGCAGATTGTGTATGGCATTTCTTTCATTTTTAATATAAAGGTAATGATGGTTATTGTTTTGATATTTCTAAAATCTGTTTTTTATTTCATTTAATAAATTATCTGCAGGTTGAGGCAAATATTGGAAAGGAAACAAGTCGTTTTGAGGCCACTGTCTATGTCAAGCATGCACATACCACTTGTAGCACAGCTTAAATCCACATCTCACGATCTCAGAATGGGATGCTTACCATGAGATTATAAACATTTCCCATTCCATCTAGCCTGTGACTTATCTGACTGAGTTTGCAAAATAATGCTGACTGTTTTATGATGATTGTCGACCAGTTTAAACCTACCCTCACTAACTTCACAAAGACTTAAATAATAGGAAAGAGATAACTAGGCTGGATTTGAAACTCTGCACCAATTACTTTCTAACCTTTCTTGTTAGGATATGTACCTCTCTTTTACTGACTCTTTAACTTTTCTGCCTTCCTTATTTGGCCTCCTAGACTGTTTCAGGAGCCCAGTTTGCTAACCTGCATGTAACATTGTGCCAAAGTCCCTGCCAAACCCGACATGCACAATTTTCCAACAGCACAAGAAAGTGCTTGGTGTTCCGGTTCGTAGAACACAGACCCATTCAGATTTTTATTTTTATTTTTGACAGTTGTTTACCAGAGCATCCATCAAGCAACAAGAAAAACAACATTTCAGTAAAATCTTTCTATGTAGTATTTGGTTTCTCAGTATCCTTCAAAAGAAACCTCAAAATGTAGATGCTTGTTTTCAAGAATCTGGAGATGTCTGACGACAGCCTCCCTGGGACAAATTGATTCTTGCCCACAAGGAATTAGACTTACGCAGCCAAAAGTATCTCTTGCATTCATCATAAAATATTCATTGCAACATTGTGGGCTGGAGTCTAACACATACCCCAGATGTGAATTCATATAGTATTCACTGTACAGTATAATTACGAATAGTTCACTCCACTAATCAGGAAAAGGATTAAGTTGATATGTTGTTTTCTTGTTTCAAACACATGGGTACTTTATTCTGCCAACCTGATGTTTCTATTTTGGTTCCCTTTTGCTGCTCATTTTCATTCGGTAAGGGTATTAAGGGTTACAGAACCAAGCTGGATTGTTGGAAATAGGATACAGATCAGCCATGTTGGAATTGAATTGTGAAACATGAGAAGGGTTGGAATGGGCTCCTCATGTTTCTATATTCCTCGGAAGCAGCCAATTGCCGCTGGTGGGGAGAATAGGAAAGTATGCAACAAACTAGACAAAACAAACAGATTGGTTTCTAATTGCTGCTCCTTCAAGGAAGGGAGTAGGACAGTTTATTTTGAAAAGAAAAGTAATTTTGGGGTCATCCACCTCAGGTCTACTGTTAAGAATTAATTCCTCCACCCAGCAGGACAAATTGTGAAATTGTTTTTTTTTGTGTTGATTTGTCCTTTTGAAACTCTGTCTTTTCTGGAGGCTGATGACAGTCATTGCCTTGTCAGTGAGTGGTTCATTGTGCTTCAGACAGGTGCGACCTTTTCTCTCCTTGGCACCAAACAGGAGATGTCTGAGCCGTGTGACTGAAATAGGCTGAATGCACAGTGGTGCTTTGCCTGAAAGCCAAGACCAAAAATAAAACACATTTTGTCTTCTAATGTAGAATTCCTCCTCTGTCATATTCAATTCTAATGTATTTTCTAAGGTAACCAGCTCACCTGTATGTATGGATATGAATGGACTCGCCATCCCCACAGAATTCCTGTCCAGGCACAACTCGGATGGACTCTTTACCTTTGTGGATCATCGATGCATCACTGTCATTGGCTATCAACCACAGGTTAGTTTTGGTGGTAGGATGTTTGCAGTCTTATTTAGGGCTCTCCTCACTGTTAGAACAAATTATCTGCAAGCAGAGACAGAGTGTAACATAGCAGAATTCGAGGCTAATTCTAAAATAAGTGGGAAAATAGGCAGTGAAGAGGAGATAAAGATTTTACAGACTGATATAGATAGATTTAGGAGAATGGGCCAATATTTGGCAGACGGAATTTAATATGGATAAGCGAGAGGTTTTCCATTTTGGAAGAAAAATAGAAAGGCAAATTATTATCTAAATGGAAAGCAGATTCAAAATGCATTCGGCAGAGGGAATCTGGATGTCTTTGTTCATGAATCACCAAGTCAATATGCAGGTACAGCATGTAATAAAAAAGGCAAATGGTATGTTGGCATTTGTTGCAAAGGGACTGGAGTATAAAAGTAGAGAAGTGTTGTTGCAATTGTATAGAGTGTTGATGAGACCAGGTCTGGAGTAATATGTCCAGGTCTGGACTCCTTATTTGAGGAAAGATGTGGTGGCATTTCAGGCAGTCCAGAGGAAGTTCACCAGATTGATTCTGGAGATTGACGTCTAAGGAGGGATTAAACAGTTTGGGCTTATCCTTGTTGGAGTTTAGAAGGATGAAAGAGAATCTGATCAAGATATATGAAATTTTAAAAGGGATTGGTAAAGTAAACTGGACCAAATGTCCCCTCTTAAGGGGCAATCTAGAACAAGAGATCACAGGTATAGGTTGAGAGGTGGTAGATTTAAAACTAAGAAAAGGAGGGACTACTATTCGCAAAGGATGGTGAGTTGTGGAACTCACTGCCCCATAGCATTGTAGGGTCTGAATCATTGAATGGTTTCAAGAAAGAGATAAATATATTTCTAGTAAAAAACAGGATAAAGGGATATGGGGAACAGGTGGGGAGGTGGATCTGAGATCAGGAAGAGATCAACCATGATCTGATTGAGTGGTGGAGCAGGCTTGAATGGCTGTATTTGCCTGCTTCTGCTCCTAATTCTTAATTTCCTGTGTTTTCTCTGTGTTATTGTAACACCTGAAATTTAGCTTGATTTCAGTTAAGTTCTACAGTACATTACGAGAACTACATGAGAAGATTTTGCGAGGTCGGTAGTCAGATCGAGTGGAAAATCATGGCCCCTGGAGAAACTACATGCTGAAATTTCAGTAAAAGACAAGTATATGAAACGATCTCTGTACTTTTAGGATTTGTTCAGAGCAGTAAATCTCTATATTGCTTTGAGCTGCAGTCAACTCGTGTCAAATCAAGGGAGTTAGTACAAATCAATATCAGTGGGCCAAATACAGACGAGAGCCAACAAAACACTAGCTCTGGTGAATTTTAGTCAAACAACCCAAAATACTGCATAGTTGGCTACATTTTTTTTTGAATTTCACAAATGTAGAATTTCCAAAGTAGGTAATAACTTACTGATTATGCTTGATCTACACAGCCACAATATGCGTGTGTAATATCAGATCAGTCATCTGTTCCTGAGCAGTTCTTTTGAACTGTTTTTAAACTTGACTTAAGCGAGGTTAAAGCCAAAAATAATTGTGGCTAATGTCACATGATAGAAAATCTCGACCGTCTTATTTTTGTGGAAAACTCTAAAACAAATCCAGCATTTTAACCAACTGTGTTTAACCCTATTTGTGCAACTGTCCTTGAGATGTTTGCAAGCCCTGCAACAATAGCAGCAGTTTGTCTTTTCTAGCACCATCCGCACGATGAGACATTCCAGGGTGCTACAGAGTGAAATGTGTATTTCTGTCTGCCAAGTAGGCAATTACACCAACACTTTACAGACAATTAGAAAGTCCAATCAAAACCAAAGAGTGTTGATTAGTCACACCCAGAAAGTCTTTTTTTTTGTTAATTACTGAAATCAAGACAGCACTTTTTTCATAGAAACCTGACACTGATTTATATGGAACAGAAGAAAGGCTTAAAGGTGAGTAGACAGTTAGAGAAATACTTGTGGCTGTAGTATATGTAAATACTGTAGTCACTTCAAATTTCTTCCATGACAATTTTAGAACCAACTTACCTCCTAAGGTGATCACGTGCAGGCAATTATGGCGAGTGTCCCAGCCTAATTTTATAAAACAGCTTGTGATTATGACTTCAGACTGGCCTAAGAGAGCCAACAATGCTGGAAATCCATGTAAAGGTATAGACAATGCGTTCCTTTAAGACTTGATTACCTATAAAGAATCACATTCCAACCATTATTTTGTAAATTGAGTTTGTGTCTTTGTATGCCCTGATTGTGAACAGAACTCCCACTTACCTGATGAAGGAGCAGTGCTCCGAAAGCTAGTGGCTTTTGTCACCAAGTAAACCTGTTGGACTTTAACCTGGTGTTGTGAGACTTCTTACTACATTTCTCCTAACAGGGTAGATGCTGACAGGATGGTTCTCCTCATTGGGGGATTCTAGAACTAGAGGGCACAGTTTGAAAATAAGGGATCTCCTGTTTCAGATGGAGCTGTGGAGGAATTTCTTCTCTCAGTAAATAGTGTTTGGAATTCCCTTCCACAGAAAGCAATGGAGGCTGGATCATTGAATATACTCAAGGCTGAGTTAGACAGTTCTTTGTTCTACAAAAGATCAAGGGTGATGGGAGGCAGGCAGTAAGGTGGAATTAAAACCATGACCAGATCAACTATGATCTCATTAAAAGGTAGAGCAAGCTTGAGGGACCATATGGCCTTTTCCTGCACCTGTTCCTTATGATCTTACTACACTTGAATTTGGAGTTTATTTAGTAGTGTCACAAGTCAGCTTACATTAATACTGCAATGAAGTCACTGTGAAAATCCCCTAGTCGCAACACTCCGGTGCCTGTTAGGGTGCACTGAGGGAAAATTTAGCATGGCCAATGAACCTAACCAGTACGTCTTTTGGACTGTGGGAGAAAACTGGAGCATTTGGAGGGAATCCATGCAGACATGGGGAGAACGTGCAAACTCCAAACAGTCACCCAAGCTGGGAATCAAACCCAGGTCCTGGCACTGTGAGGCAGCATTGCTAGTAACTGTGCTGTCCTGATTGTGTTATGAATATATTGAAGTTCATGCACTGCACAGGTGAGGTTTAGACATTCATTTTAAATTGTGGAATAAACCATTCACTGAGTTTCAAAAGATACAATTATCTCAGCAGGCATTCTAAATTCACAGTTTGATAGCTTAAATAAACTTAAAGGATTAGCTAACTTTATTGTGATTACTGATTATTTTTTATAACAGATTAATGACTGATGATTTAAAGGCTTTAATGAGTTTCAACTGTAGATTTTTGCTCTATTTCAAGTGTGTTTGAGAATTGTATTAAATTGTTAGAAATTTGCTCTTCTTCACCTCCATGTGATTCCTGAGGTCCGCCCATATTTGTAGAGTGACCATGGAAGTGGCATGGTGTGTCTGAGGGACAGGGAATGTTGGTGGGGGAGATGCATTGGCACCTGGGTGGAATAGAATATATGAGGGGGCATGGGAGGGCAGTAAGGTGAGGGCTAAAGGGACTAACAGCTTCTAAACAGCCTGCCTTGGCATTTGTCTACCTCTGAGGCCGCCTCTGATCTCTTTCAGAGGTTGATGGTTTACTCTATCCTCCCCTCAGCTCCTGGAGTGAAAATTGGATCTGACAAGGTGGGAAATTTCCTGACTCAAGCTGATTGCTTCTGTATTGGAAATTCGGCCCATTGTATATCATGGAGCTCATGTTGAGCAGAACAGCTTTAGTTTCCAATCCTGCATAGCTTCCTTTTGATAATCTAACCTCTGGACTGGATGGTGGAAAACACAATACTTCAAAGATATCAGATGGCATTGTATCTTCAGGGAAGTGGCTGTCTGGTTTAAGTCCAAAGTCAAAAGCCAGTTTCATTCTGTTTTGACGTATGCAAGCACAGGTGAATCCCAGGTTAATGCCCACTCCCTGAGTACAATTAAACACACAGTTAAAATACCATTAACAGGAGACAAGTGCGCAGAAACAGAGAAACAACCTTCAAAAATTGTAAACAATGCCATGGGATTTATATTACTGTATATGCTAATTGTGTTCTGTCAGTAAGCAGCCATGCTTGAAGGGAGCCAGTCAGAGTAAGACCTCAGTACACTGCAAGATTGACTCATTACTAGGATTGATGGTCCAGTTCCCTTTACTTAAATATTCTTGATCTCTCTTTTCTTGCCAGGAGCTACTTGGAAAGGATATTGTAGAGTTTTGCCATCCTGAAGATCAAAGCCACGTGCGGGACAGTTTTCAGCAGGTATTTACAGCATGCAATTGAATTATTAACCTCGTGTGCTGGAATATCATGTTTTTCATGAACTTTCCACGCTCACCTTAATTCTTCAGACAAAGGTAGTCTCTGACTTGGTGATGTGAAGTGCTAAGCCGTTTAATATTTTTCCATTTAAAGGATGAATTTATAATTACAAATATTTGATTTTATCTAGTAGACTTAAAATCCAAGTGCATGTTTTGTGCAAAGCATTTTGTAAAAATTAGACATTGAAGTAACCTGTTTTGGTTATTCATAATAACGAATAGCATGAATGTTTTAACCATCCAAAAAATAACCATTTGCATCTCAGATTGATTTGAAACATGTAACCCAACCAGTCATTCATGTCCAATCAACACCAAGTGGCAGTTCACAGAGTTTGTACAAATAGGAGTTGAAAGTGTCACTTGGTTGTTTCGGGATACAGGATTTCACAATGCGGAGTACAGCTTATTGCCTCTCTATATCTCATCATGACTAATTTGATTATGTTGATGGAAATGAGCCATGTGAGAAAAAAAGCTGTCTGAAACCTCTTGTTTGAAGAAAATACTGGGGAATTTAAGAAAAAACTCCCGAATTTATAATTGTTAACTCCTCAGATAAACCTTTGAGAAACTTCAAGCTCAACTACTTCTGCTGACTAATGTTGCCATTGACAGTGGATGGTTTTGGGCTATTTGGTCCAGGGGGGGTGTCATGGCCAAGCCTGATCTTGTGGCCATCACACATCTGTACATAAGACATTTGCTGAGGAAGTCCTTAGACAGTACTCAGAAGCAGGTCCATTGGTGTATTGTATAATGTAGAGGATAATTGCCTCAGCAGCTCAGCACAGGTTAGGGTTCGAACTCTCCTGCTCTGTGTAACGTAGCTATTCATCATTTTAAAAAAGCGTTTTGCTTCACGCATCAGGGTGCCAACAGAATGGAACAAGAACCTTTACCATTTTCATCCTTTTGCTAATCTTCAAAACTTCATAAAAGATTGAATGACAGTACAAAGTGTCCTGAGGTGGCAAGTCACTTGTCGTTCTTCCAAATTTCATTCCACTGGGCAAGGATGACATCTCAGAATTGAATAGGACAGTTTCCAGTCCTGCATAGCATCCTTTTGATAATCTAACCTCTGAATGTGATAGAAGCAAAATGAGTGTTTCAAAGATAAGAGATGGTGTAGCTTCAGGGAAGTGGCAGCCTAGGTTAAACCCTGTGTTCAGTGGAAACTATTTCACTTTTAGTGTGAGTTTCCCACATCAAAAATAGTGCACTAGCTTTATAATCCTTTAAATGTTTTTGTGTGTAGTGCATTCATCCAGTGCATTCATCCCTGTGGAAAATCTTATGTCATTGTTATATTTCCTTGATGAAACACTGAAATTGTTCTTGATTTTAAAATAATGTGAAGTTTTTCACAATAGATTTAAATACATCAGGAGGTTACTTCAGGACTAGGCAAAAAAAGGGAAAGGAAGATGAGAGGTAAGGACCAGAACAGCACAGCACCTTACTGCTGCTGAGTGCCTGACAATGTGGATGTGCTGCTGTGAGTTTCAACAAGGTAAAGGTTAATAAAAGGTAAAGTCACCATAGTCCCAGATGACCAAAGGCTGTTTTTCCCCTTTGAGGGGGAGAGCTGACTGGTGGTGATTTAACCTGAGGATCACAGGGGCAAGGTTGAGAAGGTGGGCCCTTCATGAATAACCTCAGCCGGTACAGGAATTGAACCCGGACTTTGGGTATCGCTCTGCATCGTGAACCAGCTGTCCAGCCAACTAAGTTTCTTATCTAGAATACCTTCTGTGTCCTTGTTGCTCTGAGTGCTTCTACCAAATGGTGTTGAAAATTGAGGAGCATTGTTGCATCAGCTGAGGAAGGGTGCCTGGTGATAATCAGCAGGAGGTTTCCTTCCTTGGACATTGGCTGTAGGTAATGATTTGCTGAATGTGACTATTTAAGTTTGTGAATATGACTACCCTGTGGGACAGATCTCCGAATTTTGGAACAAGTCCCTAGTTGTTAGTAAGGGCAATGCCGTGTTGGCTGGGCTAGGTGTTGCCAGGTTGGCGTTGGATGGTTCATCCTGTTTGTTCTAATTTGACTTTTGTTGTGGTTTGGTACAACTGAGTGGCTTGTTAGGCCATTTCAGAGAGCAGGTAAGAGTCAACCATGTTGCTGTGCATCTGGAAGCACGTGTGCCAGATTAGATAAGGACTGTAAGTTTCCTTTCTTTCAAGGACATTAGTGAACCAGATGGGTTTTTACAACAATCTGGCAGTTTCATGGCTGTCATTACTGAGACCAGCATTTTATTACGATTTACTCATTAATTGAATTTTAGATATCCCAGCTGCCATGGTGGTATTCCAATTACACAGCATTAGTCACAGTCTTCGGATTACTTGTTCAGCAACATTCCCGCTATGCTGCTGTTCCCTTGGTTTTATATTTGCCACACATGGTGCCGCACCCTCTACACTGGGGAGATGAAATGCAGATTGGGCAACTGACATTTTGAATGTTTCCTTTCAGCCCAAACTGTTAGTATAATTCTCCACTTTGTTCTCATGTTAACCTCTCTGTTGTGTTTCATTGAAGTTCAGGAACCTCATCTTTTGCTTCGGCAGTTCTCCAGCGTGCTGGGATTAACATTGAGTTCACTAATTTCAAATTGTAACCTTTCATTATGTTTCTTTTTGCTTTGCTTACCTTTGGATTTTCACTTTTTTTTGTTTTACGATGCTCACAGTGCTGCCATTTGCACCTCTTCTAGACAGATCCTTTCATAGAATTCCTAGTGAGGCCATTCAGCCCATTGGGCCTACATCGACAACAATCCCACCCAGGCCATATCCCCGTAACCCCATGTATTTACCTTGTTAATCTCCCGACACCAAAGGACAATTTAGCATGACCAATCAACCTAACCCGCGTATTTTGCACTGTGGGAGAAACCAGAGTACCCAGAGGAAACCCATGCAGACATGGGGAGAACATGTAAACTCCACACAGACAAATGACCCAAACTGGGAATCGAACCCGGGTCCTTGGCACTGTGAGGCAATCACTGTGCCATTGAGCTATGTTGCCACTCCCTTTGGCCTTGCTCATCACAGTTTTGTCATTTAATTCCTCCTGTCTTGCACCATATCACAGGCTTACCTTTTTCCTTTTTTGCCCTCCTCTCCTTTAATTTGCTTGAAACCTGATGCCTCTCTAACTCGCAGACCAGATGAAAGGTTGTTGACCTGAAACATTAACTCAGTTTCTCTCTGATGCTGCCAGTCCTGTGGTGAATTTCCAGCATGCTCTGTTTTTATTTCCAATTCCAGAATTTCTAGTATTTTGTTTTAGTGCACTGATAATAGGATTGAAAAAATCTAATAGTTTCATAACACACAATTCTTGGTAGATTTATGTGGCTACATTTTGTAAGTGAACATCAATTTATTATCAATGGGCGGCAAGGTGGGCAGAGTGGTTAGCACTGCTGCCTCACAACGTCAGGGTCCCAGGTTCAATTCCCACCTCGGGCCGCTGCCTTTGTGGAGTTTGCATTTTTTCCCTGTGTCTGCGTGGGTTTCCTCCGGGTGCTCTGGTTTCCTCCCACAGTCCAAAGATGTGCAAGTTAGGTTGATTGGTCATGCTAAATTGCCCGTTAGCATCAGGGGGATTAGCAGGGTAAATGTGTGCTGTTATGGAAATAGGGCCTGGGTAGTATTGTGGTCAGTATAGACTCGATGGGCCCAGTGGCCTCCTTTTGTACTGTAGGGATTCTATGAATATTTATCTGCCATACAAGATTTATTTTGACCTGTTACATTGAATTTTGGTGTGTTCGTGGAAGTACTAGCTATCAGTAATGAACAAAGAACAACACAGCGCAGGAACAAAGAACAAAAACAAAGAAGAAACAGGCCTTTCGGTCCTACAAGCCCGTGCCACCCATTTTAACACTCAGTGAGTGCCTCATTCCAATCCTCCTCCTACCTATGACTTTTGTCTACATCTCTTGGACTTCACAGTAAAGGGGTGCAAATTTAGAGAATTGTATGTGCGCCAGATTAAGGGAGGTCTAATTTAGGGACAATTTATTAACACCAATCAGCCTAAAATGCTTGGTAAAATCATTGCTCCTTGTTAATCTCGTTTCTCAATGTTAACCTCATTTCAAACAATTCTTTTTACTAAGAAATCCTCATTAATTGCCTACACTGCACAAAATGTTGAAAAAATTATTTACTTTGGAATGTTGTATTCCTTGCCTTGCTGTTAGGTGCAAATGTTTCTCCCAGTTGTGCTGCTCTCTAGTACAGTCAGGGGTGACAGCTAAAACAGACGCATCTTTCCCTTGAAGGCAGACACCTGAATTATAGATATGTATATAGATATGTTATGTGTGTCTGTGTTACACCGTGGATACATACAGTGGCAAGCATTGCAGATGGTTTTAGTGTTTTTAACTTTTTAATATATCTAAAATCATATAAACTTAAGTAATGCCCATGTGTGTGTGAGGAGACCACAGGACTTGAAAGAAATTGTACCAGTATCTTCTTGGTTTTGTGTTACTTCTTTGCAGTTGGTATTCTGGAAATAAACATAGATGGTTTGACTAGTCAAATAATGAGGAATATGTATGATCATTTATTTCATAGAATCCCTACCGTGCAGAAAGAGACCATTTGGCCGACTGACTCTGCAAAAAATCCACCCAAGCCTATCCCCATCACCTCACATATTTACCCCACTAATCTCTCTAACCTAAGCATCCTGGGACACTAAGGGGCAATATAGCCAATCAACCTAGCCAGCACATCTTTGGAGTGTGGGAGGAAACTGGAGCACCCGGAAGAAACCCACACAGAAACGGGAAAAGCATGCAAACTCTACAAAGACAGTGACCCAAGCTGGGAATCGAACCCAGGGCCGGCCTGGAGTTATGAGGCAGCAGTGCTAACCACTGTACCTCCGCGCCACCCTGTTTGTGGTTGATCTTTGTTGATTGGACTTTTTCCTACCTGTCTATGAGCTGATTGTTAGTTGTGACAAAGGCAAAGCCAGTAGAACTGGCATCAGTAGAATTGGTTTTTAGCCATGTTGAAATGGTCTAAACTACTTTTTCCCCCAGCAGCAAAAAAGCCACATAGTGATTATTTCAGTAATTTGCAACTTTAAGAAAGTATTCCCTCAACAAATGTGTACATGCTACAAATTCCCTATGAGATAGAAGCGTGTACATTATATAGGGAGACATTGATTGCCTTATCCAAGTGGAGCATGGGTCTCGTCTACAATATTGCCGATGGCTTGTGATTTGTTATATGGAGACATTGTGTGTGAAACTGAATCTTAATTAATTATTTAATATTACAAATTCAGATTTTCCTCCCAAGAGAAGTGATTTTATTTTAAAGTTGCATTTTCAATTGTAAGGGAATTTTTTTTGCTCAAACTTCAACAAATTGCCTTTTCAAATTTTATCTTCTAAGATGACATGGTTTGATTGGAGTACTGTATAAGCAGGAGTGTGTGGCAAGCAGCGTGCTGTAATTACTCGTGTCAGTGCAATGCTTCTGACGGTGCTTGCAGTCTGATTTGAGTTTCTGATGTATTAAAAGATGCCATTACAGAAATATAGTTGTTGATGGATTTAAAAATTCTGATTCTGCTAACTTTCTGCACCTACCTGACTTGGTAGAATAATGCTCTTGGTAATTTAGCCTTGATTTTTTTTTGACCAAGTACATTTCCCGTCCCCCTCATGTAGATAACACTTGAAGAGGAATAATATCTCATTGACCAACTTCACTGGTAATACAACGGGGTACTCATGTAACCTGTGAGAGGGAGAGATGAAGTAACGTGAGGGAAGTAGTAGAAGTGTTTAGTTTTGAGTTAGGCAGACAGCTTCCATTTGACTGCCCTTTTTTTTGGGGTAGCAGACATTCTTGTTTTCCTATGGTATGTGTATGTGATTTATTCTTGCAATTCATTATCTAACGTGATGCATTCAGCGATTTTTTTTTTCTATCTGCATTTCATTATTTTGAGCGTGCATCTTGCAAATTTTTTCCAAGCATACCCTTCTAAAAGTAAAAGGACATCGTGCGTAGCTCAGACAGCAACACTGTAGGTCGAGAGTTGTTTTTGAGGATTGCAATGTAAAAAGAGAAAACACAATGTTTATGCGGGTAATTTTAGCCTGTTAGTTTATAGCAGGAATATACCTTTTGTTCTAAGCCAATACAATTTGTTTTTCTCCCTCCTAAGCTGTTGGTTATTATGATTTGATAGTGCATGCATAAAAGTGAGGTTATTGGCACTGATGTACATCTGCTTTCGAACTGGCAAGCATCATGTAGAGGTTTCCTTCCCTAAGAGAGATAAAGACATGAGCTGAGTGGGAAACTTGGGCCTTTGTGTTGTTTACTCAGGCCAAGAATAATATGGGATTTGTATCGTCAGTTCCAGGGCTTGTTTTATCTGTTGTGCAATCGGAAGCCCTAGATCTGGATACTTGGAGAGTTTGGTTTCCTTTGTGACCCCATGTTAGGGTGTGGAGCAGGTTACTGTTGATAGAAGGGTGTTGGTTGTTGACCTGAAAAAAGCTTTTTCAAGGAATTAATCACAAGTTTCAAAGGCACAATGCAACCCAGTTATGTAATACATCTGGGAATAGTGTGTTCCCACTATTCAGATGGATAAGACAGTTGGAACTAAAATCTACTTATTTGAATCTGATTTGGGTGAGGACGTTTTGTGTGCAAGTATTATTTTCAAATTCCCTTGCGCCTGCTACAGTCTTTGTGAGCTCTGTATCCCAACATGCACCATCTACTCATCTAACTGATTTACTGAGTTTCCCCTCCCTTGCGCCGCTGTGGACCCTTCGCCCCTCACCCTGTGCTTGCTCGCCTATCATTGGCTCCCAAACTGACCAGGTCTCAATTTTAACATTTGCTTCTTTGTTTTCGAATCCTTTCCTGATTGAGCCTCTCACCATCTCTGTAACCTTCTCCAGACCTATTGTTATAATCCCCACTGATGTTACGTGCGAGTGTGTTCCAATCTGAAACACTGGTTTCCCGTGGTGTATTTTTTTTGGATTTGGCGAGAAACGTTTGTGGAAACAGGGAGAACTCAGGCCTCTCTTTTGTTTAACAAACAAATAGAAGTATCTATTAAAATAAGAGAAAGATAATAAAACACTGCACAGAACAATCTTAAAACTTCAGCAAGTTAACAGGAAGCAGTTGGTCCCTCAAAGACTGAGAACCCAAAAGTATCTGTTTCCCCTGTACCTAAATTCTGCTGAGGCCCTGTTATTGATTTGATTTATTATTGTCACATGTATTAACATGCGGTGAAAAGCATTGTTTCTTGCGCGCTATACAGACCAAACATACCATTTATAGGGAAGGAAACAAGACAGTGCAGAATGTAGTGTTACAGTCATAGCTAGGGTATAGAGAAAGATCAACTTAATGCAAGGTAGGTCCATTCAAAGTCCATCCAGCAGCAGGGAAGAAGCTGTTCTTCATCCAGTTGGTACGTGACCTCAGACTTTTGTATCTTTTTCCCGAAGGAAGAAAGTGGAAGAGGGAATGTCCAGGGTGCGTGGGGTCCTTAATTTTGCTGACTGCTTTGCCGAGGCAGCGGGAAGTGTAGACAGTGTCAATGGATGGGCGGCTGGTTTGGGCTACATTCACAACCTTTTGTAGTTGCTTGCAGTCTTGGACAGAGCAGGAGCCGTACCAAGTTATGATACAACCAGAAAGAATGCTTTCTATGGTGCATCTGTAAAAGTTGGTGAGAGTCATAGCTGACATGCCAAATTTCCTTAATCTTCTGAGAAAGTAGAGACATTGGTGGGCTTTCTTAAATATAGTGTCAGCATGGGGGGGGACCACAACAGGTTGTTGGTGATCTGGACACCTAAAAACTTGAAGCTCTTGACCCTTTCTACTTCGTCCCTGTTGATGTAGACAGGGGCATGTTCCCCTTTACGCTTCCTGAAGTCAATGACAATCTCTTCATTTTGACATTGAGGGAGAGATTATAATTGCTGCACCAGTTCCTCTATCTCATTCCTGTATTCTGTCTCATCATTGTTTGAGATCCGACTCACTACAGTGGTGTTGTCAGCAAACTTGAAAATCGAATTGGAGGGGAATTTGGCTGCATAGTCATAGGTGTATAAGGAGTGTAGTAGAGGCTGAGAACTCAGCCATGTGGGGCACCATGTTGAGGATGATCATGGAGAAGGTGTTGTTGCCTATCCTTATTGATTGTGGCCTGTGGGTTAGGACGTTCAGGATACAGTCGCAGAGGGAGGTGCCGAGGCTACGGAGTTTGGAGATGAATTTCATGGGAATAATAGTGTTGAAGGTTGAGCTGTAGTCAATAAATAGGAGTCTGACATAGGTGTCCTTGATATCTCGGTGTTCCAGGGTTGAGTGCAGGGCCCAAACAACTAACAGAATCAAATCTACCCAGTGATTACCATGCTGTGATCAGGACTTGGGAATGGTTTTTGGTTCAGCAATGAAAATGATCTTTTGCACTTCCTGCACACGTGCTGCCCGCAGGTATGGCAAACATTCCTGGCTTCCCTACATGGAGCATGAGGAATACATCACAGCTTTGAGCTCTCCTGCCATAACTTACCCCTTTAAATTAAACCTTTTAAATCAATTGCTTTTGGGCCCTTTTTCCTGGATCTGTGTTGTTACAGAATATACAAGCTACAAATTAGAAAAAGACCTTACAAACTATAAGCAATAAAAGTAGTAAATACTTACCCGCTCACTTACCAATCCGCTTTCTCCCATGTAGCCTCAACAGTTGTAGCAAGACCACTGTGGAGGTTTAATTTGGAAAGTAAAGAAAAAAGTGCAAAAAACACCCCTTTCCCCTCTGCACCAAATACCCATTATGGTCCAAATTCCCAATACTCACACTATCACTGGCTGAGTGTCACTCAGAATGAGGTCCCCCCACAGTTTATTTGCAAACATACTGCTTGTGTGCTTCTAATAGTCCTTTTTCTAAACGGAGCTGAGATGTCTCACAATAGTTAAGCTTCAATCTGCTGCCCAGGCATGCTTTCAAAATGCATGGCTGCTTGATTCTACTTGTTCAAATAAAAACATTCATTTTAATACCATTTTTCTATCTTGTGACACTACCACTTGCCTAGATCACTGCACCTGTCCCATTCTACACTTTTACATATTGTCAACATTCAATGCTCCACTGTTAGTGGCTGTGCCTTCAACCGCCTCGCTCCTAACCTCTGGAATTTTTTCCTTAAACCCCTTCATCTGTCTCCTTCTCACACCTGCTCAAAGAGGAACATTAAAACCAAACTCTTAGTCCAAGCCATTGTGCTCTGCATATAATCGTTTTTGTGGCTAGAATTTAATTTGATAATGCTCTGGTGAAGCATCTTGAGACATTTCATATTTTGATATTTAATTTTTAATTGTATAAATTCAGTTTAAATATATTCAGATGGAGAGCATTGATTGGATAATTACTTGAATGCATCTGAAGAGACATTTATGAACTCTGATCTGGGAGTCGCGACTGAAACTATATAATTGCAACTTTTCACCCTGTGACTAAATCTGAAGCTGAGTAAAGACGGCTTTTGGTCGCCTACTTCACTAACTGGCTGTCAAATGGTTCACATGATAGCAAAGAAGGGTTGCCTATAAAGGTGAAGGTTTGAAACTAAGAAAAAATTTCAGACAGAAGATCAGAGAAGCTTTTGTAAGGAATGGCTAGAAGCTGCTAGGGACCTGTCTAGCAACAATAGTAGCAAGAATTTAAAATGGCATGATAGGATTCTAGCTACCCAGTAACACCCAGAAATCTACCTAACGACAGCAGAAGTAAGCAGTCTAAAGGAATGATAGGATGTGATTTTCCCAGCAACAGGTAGGGATCTGCTTTGCGTCAGCAGTGGCCAGCAGTCTAAAAACATGATAGATGTGATTTGCCCAGTAACTAGATTAGAAGTCATTTAAACAGAATCAAGTACAAATTGCCAAATTAATAGAAACAGCTTACCTAGACAATGGATCAATGGAGATATACATATACTAATTTCTAGAGTCGAGGAATTTGACTCTATGGTACAGTGGTTAGCACTGCTGCCTCACAGCATCAGGGGCCCAGATTTGATTCTGGCCTTGGGTGACTGTCTATGTGAAGTGTGCGTATTCTTCCTGTGTCTGTGCGTTTCGTCCAGATGCTCTTGTTTTCCTCCCAGACTCCAATGATGTGTTGGTTTGTGAATTGTCCTTGCAAAATTCCCCCTTCAGTCTCAAGATGTGTAGGTTGGGTGGATTGGCCACAATGAATGTCCAGGGTTATGGGGATGGGTTGGGGTGAGGGCATGGGTGGGATGCTCTTCTGTGGTCGGGGTAGATTTGATGGGCCAGATAGTACTGTAGGGATTCTATGAGAGATGCAGACAGTGAAATCTATGGAATGAAATATCAAGGATACTAAGTTATAGGGGAAGGCAGGCAGCTTTACATCTAACAGCCCTACAGACTAGTTACATCCAACAGCCTGGCAGGCTAGAGTCATAGAGCTTTACAGCATGGAAACAGGCCCTCCAACCCAACTTGTTCAAGCCACCCCTTTCTTTAACCCGTAAGTTAGTCTCAGCTGCCCACATTTGGCACACATCCCTCTATACCCTTTTACCCATTTAACTGTCTAAACGCTTTTTAAAAGAAAAAAATTGTACCCGCCTCTACAACTATCTCTGGCAGCTTGTTCCAGACACACACCACCCTGTGTGTGAAACAATTTCTCCTCTGGACCCTTTTGTATCTCTCTCCTCTCACCTTAAACCTATGCCCTCTAGCTTTAGACTCCCCTTCCTTTGGGAAAAGATATTGACTATCTAGCTAATCGATGCCCCTCATTATTTTATAGGCCTCTATAAGATCACCTCAGCCTCCTACTCCAGAGAAAAAAGTCCTAGTCAATCCATCATCTCTTTATAACTCAAACCATCAAGTCCTGGTAGCATCCTAGAAAGTTTTTTTGCACTCTTTCTTGTTTAATAATATCCTTTCTCATAAGGTGGCTAGAACTGCATACAGTATTCCAAGTGTGGCCTTCCCAATGTCTTCTACAACTTCAACAAGATACTCCAACTTCTGTATTCAATATTCTGACCGATGAAACCAAGCATGCCGAGTGCCGCCTTCACCATTCTGTCCACCTGTGACTCCACTTTCAAGGAGCTATGAACCTATACCCCGAGATCTCTTTGTTCTATAACTCTCCCCGATGCCCTACCATTAACTGAGTAAGTCCTGCCCAGGTTCAGTCTACCAAAATGCATACCTCGCATTTATCTAAATTAAACTCCATCTGCCTTTCTTCAGCTCACTGGTCTAATTGATCAAGATCCTGCTGCAATCCTAGATAACCTTCCGCACTGTCCACTGTGTCATCAATCTTGGTGTCATCTGCAAATGTTCTAACCATGCCTACTAAATTCTCATCCAAATCATTAATATAAAATAACAGCGGACCGATCCCTGAGGCATACCGCTGGTCACAGGCCTCCAGTTTGAAAAAACAATCTTCTACAACCACCCTCTGGCTTCTGTCAGCAACCAATTTTGAATCCATTTGGCTACCTCACCCTGGATTCTGAGAGATCTGCCATATGATACCTTGTCAAAGGTCTTACTTAAAGCCCATGCAGACAACATCATCTACACTGCCCTCATCTACCTTCTTAGTTACCCCTTCAAAAAACTCAATCAAATTTGTGAGACATGATTTTCCACTCGCAAAGTCATGTTGGCTTTCCCCAATCAGTCTTTGCTTCTCTAAATGTCTTTAGATACTGTCTCTCAAAATACATTCTAACGACCTTCCCACAATAGACATGAGGCTCACTGACCTGTAGTTCCCAGGCTTTTCCCCCTCAACTGTTAAACAAAGGCACAGCATTTGCCACCCTCCAATCTTCAGGCACCTTACCAGAGACTATTGATGATTCAAATATCTCTACTGGGGACCTGCAATTTCTTCCCTCATCTTCCACAGTGTCCTGGGATACACTTCATCAGGTCCTGGGGATTTATCTACCTTGATGCGCTTTAAGATTCCAGCACTACCTACTCTGCAATATATACACTCCTCAAGACATCACTGTTTATTTCCCCAAGTTCCCTAACACCCATGCTTTCCTCAACAGTGAATACTGATGAGAAATACTCATTTAGGATCTCACCCGTCGCTTGTGGATCTGCACATAGATGACCTTGTTGATCCTTAAGAGGTCCTATTCTCTCTCTTTGTTACTCTTTTGCCCTTTGTTACTCGTAGAAGCTCTTTGGATTTTCCTTTGCCTTGTTTGCCAAAATAGTCTCTCTCAGCTCTAGTCCTACATGCTCGAGACTCTTCAACGATCCACTTGATCATAGCTGCCTATGCTAATCATTGCTTCCTCCTTTTTGACCAGGGCCTCAGTATCCCAAGTCATCCAGGGTTCCCTACTTGTACCAGCCTTGCCCTTCACTCTAAGAGGAATGTGCTTACCCTGAACCTTGGTTAACACACTGTTGAAAACTTCCCACTTACCAGAAGTCACTTTGCCTTTCCATAGACTCCCCTAATTAACTGTTGAAAGTTCCTGCCTGATATCATCAAAATTGGCCGTGCCCCCATTTAGAATTTTAACCTTTGGATCAGACCTATCATTCTCCATTGCTATCTTAAAATGGAATTATGGTCACTGGTCCCAAAGTGATCCCTCACTAATACTTCTGTCACCTGCCCTCCCTTATTTCCCAAGAAGAGGTCATGTTTTACTCTCCCCCATCCCCCCAACCCCAGTCATACCGTTCACATACAGAATGAGAAATTCCTCCTGAATACACTCAACAAATTTCTCTCCATCCAAGCCATTATGGCTCCATTATGGCTGTCCCAGTCAACAGCCCAACAGGCTAGTTGCATCCAGCAGCCCGACAAACTAGAGTCATAGAGGTTTATAGCATGGAAACAAGCCCTTCAACCCAACTTATCCATGCCACCCCTTTTTTTAACCCCTAAGCTAGCCCCAATTGCCCGCATTTGGCCCATATCCCTCTATACCCATTTCACCCATGTATCTGTCTAAACACATTTTAAAAGACCCTCCTCTACTACTATCTCTGGCATTTTGTTCCAGACACTCACCACCCTGTGTGTGAAAAAAATTGCTCCTCAGGACCCTTTTGTATCTCTCCCCTCTCACCTTAAACCTATGCCCTCTAGTTTTAGACTCCCCTATCTTTGGCTGTCCCAATCAACAGCCGGACAAGCGGGTTGTGCCCCGCGGCCCCACAGACCAAAATTTTCAAAGAGTCCCATTGCCGCTAACATTTAGAGTGACAGCAGATTGCAGATAGTCCCCACAAGATGGGGTAGCACAGTGGTTAGCACTGCTAACTAGCTTGGGTGAGTATATGGATTTTACATGTTCTCCCTGTATCTGTGCGGGTTTCCTCTGGGTGCTCCAATTTCCCCGTACATTCTAAAGAAGTGCAAGTTAGGTGGATTGACCACGTTCAATCCCCCTTGGTCTCCAAAGATGTGTAGGTTGTGAAATAGCCATGGTGAAACCGCAGGATTAAGGTGATAAGGCAGTGGGAATGGTCTGGGTGGGATGCTCTTGGGAAGGTTTAGTGCAGATTTGATGGGCCGAATGGCCTCTTCTGCGCAGTAAGGATTCTGTGGTTCTGAGATGCAGTTTCGTACCTTAGCTGAACCAACAGAAGATAGTTTCTCAGACTCATTTAGTCTATTGCGTGGTAACTGTGAGCTGGATTTGATTCATAGAATTACACAACTGAATGTTGTTTGGGAAAAGTGTGAGTTCAGGGAATGTGGGTATTACAAGAGGTAATATCAGAGAAATGGATGTGTTCAATCATTCATATGCTTCAGTGCTATTGGAGATTATAATCTTCCTTGTGTATTTTTCTTTTCATTTGTTTTAATAAATGCTCCTTATTAATTGTTTACAGAAAGACAGGCCTATTTTCTCACTGGGTTGTGCACAGTTTTTTCACGTTAATCCAAACAAATAGACATCGCTATGACCCAGGTTGGGACACTCTCGGATATACCATCAGCAGGGTTCGTAAGAAAGTCAGTGTAAATTGTCAGGGTATGATTACCCACTCCAGCGTTCTCAGAACCTGAACTTTATGCATAGTGGAAGAATGAGTGAACGTGTGGACATGGGTTATATCCCTCCCAAAGAGAAATGAGGTATGGGACCTGAACCTGTGGATTCCTCTACACTAATGGAACATGCATGTCACAGTGGTGCAAAGTTAAATACATTTAGCATGTTAGTAGGTTAACATTTGGCATGTGTACTGTGCATGTTTCATTTTTTTTCCAACCAACCTTCCACTTCACTTCTCACTCTATGATTATTTATCAGTAGAGGAGTTCTCTACAATATCTTTCTGGAAGAAGTACCTTTGCTGGAGGATGGTTTGAAAGATCCTGGAAGGATCGATGAAAGTCCCTGGTGGACAATCAGAGATCAGAGGCCGCATTTTCGTACCCCAATTCAAAGTAAAGTTAATAAAGTTTATTTATTAGCCACCAGTAAAGCTTACATTAATACTGCAATGAAGTTACTGTGAAATTTCCCTAGTTGCCACAGCTCAGCACCTGTTCAGGTCAATGCACCTAACCAGCACATCTTTCAGAATGTGGGAGAAAACTGGAGCACCCAGAGGAAACCCACGCAGACACGGGGAGAACGTGCAAACTCCACACAAACAGTGACCCGAGCCAGAAATCAAACCCGGGTCCCTGATGCTGTGAAGCAGCAGTGCTAACTACTGTGCTACCGTGCTGCCCAATTCAGGCAGAAACAGAAGCAGGTAAGCCGAAAAGCTGTAATGACTCTTGTGGCCAGGTATCCCACCTTCATTTCCAGTCAATTTTCCCCAGGGCGGGGGACCCATGGGCCTAAAGGGGCCAGTCAAAATTGTGAAGTGCTTGTTAAAAGTACAGCTTGCTGAATGCTGGCATTCAGCAGCTGCAGGCAGGCAAGGACCACGTTGGGAGTGAGTCATGGAGCTGATGAAGGTTGAAGAAGGTAAGTGTTCACGTTTTGCATCGGTTAAATAGCTTAACTCTTTGAAATAAAAATTGCAGCAGCCTAGCACAGGTCAGGAGAGGAGCCAGCATTAAGAACCTAGACAGTTCAGGGGGTTGTCACCCTCCTGGCAACACATGGACATCAGGGAAAGGTTGTTGCACTCCTTCTGAGCACGAGGAAGACTGCAGCTGAAATGGGTACTGCATCATCAGGTATCGAGGACATTGGAGATGAGGAACAGTGGCCTCCAGTGAAAGGCATTAGAAGAGGGATAGGGTATGAAGGAGACAATATCCTGAGCACACGATCTAAAGGCAGAGACAAAGATCGTTGGACCTTGAGGCTCTGGAATGGCACAGCTCACAAGAGGTAAGACAGAGGAGATGGAGCTGAAGTTGGAGGGAGAGGATGGTGAACTGAGTTGCTGTTGATGCATGGCAAGGTGACCTCCTGCCACCTTCTGGGAAGATGACCTCTGGATACCAGCCTTAACTCCCCTGTGACAGCCTGGGCAGGATTTCCCGGCTGCTCTTACCCTGAAACTGGAAAATCCCGCCAAGGTCAGTGGACACTTGCATGGTCCATGTCCTGTGCACTATGATTCCCAAAGTAGGCGGGACGGGAAAACTCTGCCCCCGCTTCCTTTTGGTCCAGTGACAGACTTTAGCTCAAACTATCTCAGAGTAGCTAGCAGCCTCGATGATAGCTGCTATGAGTTCCTGAAACCCATTTTTATTCCTACCCCCGTTAGCTTTAATTGGATAGGAAGCCTATCTCTTTATTAATTAAAGGCCCTGTCTGCCAAAATTCGGACTTAGTTTCCTACTAGAGGTGGGTTTCTGACACAAAAACAGACTTAACTCCTGTTTCCCACCTCCCTTGCAAAAGCCAGACACGTGGCGCCTTTAACGGTCATCATGGGGAACTGAACCCGTAAGAATTTGTAGTAATGCTCTGGCTTGCATAGCTCTTGAGTCACAGAGTTTGCTAATGTAGTATTCTGCCAGTTGGCATTCCTTCCAAGATAGGATGTGATGAAATCATTTGTTGCTCATGCACATAATTGAGTAATTTTTAAGATTAATCTTTCCATCTATTCATTTAAGGTTGTTTTGCATGGTGCTATAAGATTGCCACACTCACTTTGAAAGCAAACACAATGAACTCCCTACTTATTTCTTTGGAATTTAGGGTGTCTGTACTATCTTTCAGCCTGAATCAGTTTGATGCTACACCTTGCTCGCTGAGCTTTGATCCTCAATGTCTGGATCCCTCTTTACTCTCTGTGTCAATAACTGGTCTCATTGTGAAAGGTGCATCTTAGGATTCTTTGTAATCTATGTTCTTCCTGTGTATTTGTGGGTTTTCTGCACGTGCTCTGGTTTCCTCCCACAGTCCAAAGATGTGCGGTTTAGGTTGATTGGCCATGCTAAATTGACCCTAGTGTTGAGGATTACAAGGTACGTGTATGGGGTTATGGGAATAATGCCTGGGTAGAAGTGTGGTCAGTACAGGCTCAATGGACTCCTTCTGTACTGTAGGGATTCTATGAATCTATTCTATGATTTGATGTGGTTAAAGGTTATCAAAGGCTACTGCAGAAAATAATAGCTCATGATGTAGGTGCTAACATATTAGCATAGATGGAAGATTGGCTAGCATACAGGAAACAAAGTAAGCATAAATGGGTCTTTTTTTGGCTGGCAGGATGTCTTGAGCATTGTGTTACAGGGATCAGTTTTGGGACATCAACTCTTTCCAATTTGTATTAAATGATTTGGATGAAGAAACCCATGGTGTGGTTGCTAAATATGCTGATGACGCAAAAATAGGTAGGAAAATAAGTTGTGAAGTGAATATAATGAGGCTAGAAATGGATATAGACGTGAGTGGGCAAAAATCTGGCAAATCTAATATAATGTGAAAAAACATGACGTTGCCTAGTTTGACAGGATGAATTAAAAAAGGAGACAGGATATCTAACAGTAAGTGATGCAGAGGGATCAGAGTGGCCTAGTTTGTTAATTGTGAAAGGTTAGCATGCAGGTCCAGAATAGAATGTTATTGTTTATTACAAGAGGAATTAAATACAAGAATAGGGAGGTAATGCTTCAGTTATACAAGGTACTGGTGAGACCACATCCGGAGTATTCTGTACAGAAATGGCCTCCATCTTTAAGGAAAGAGGTAATTGATTTGGAAGCAATTTAAAGAAAGTTGACCAGATTAATCCCTGGAATGAGCAGATTGTCTTGTGAAGAAAGCCTGGGCTGGCTAGGCTTGCATCTGCTGGAGTAAGAAGCAACTCGATTGAGACATATAAGATCATGAGGGGACTTGACAGGGTAGATGTGGAAAGCGTGATTTTCTTTTGGTTTATACGGAAATTGGGAATCAATGTTTAAAAAAATAAAGGTCATCCATTTAGAACTGTGATGAGGAAAATATTTTTCTCTGAGAGTTGTGAGACTTTGGAATTCTCTTCCGCAAAAGGAGGCTGAGGCAGGTTCCTTGAATATCTTTAAGGCAGAAATAGATTGATTCTGGATTCTTTGTCAGAATTGCGTGTGTGTTTGGATACCTATGAGGACAAGATCAACCTTTTAACCAGGTTGGATCATCAGCTGTCTGCATAAAACCACCGAACTCCATGTGAGTAATGGGTGTGTAGCAAAATTACTGAGTGTTTCGACCAAGGACTTGAGGAGGGAATAAAACTGGCTTGGAAAGTCAATTGCATTTTTAATGTTGGGTAACCCTATTTTGATCTCTCAATCACCCTCCAAATTCTCTTGGTCGTCACGTTAGTTGTAGGACTGCTGGTTCTTGGGAAGCCCTCTCCTAAGGCTGATACGGGCCTGAGAAACAGCTTCACATAATCCTCCTTCTTGCCTGCTTTCTTGATGAAGAAGAATATGTTTTTCCTTCTGCTGAGTTGGTCAGTTAGTCAGCTGACTAGTGGATGAACTGCCTTGCAAGCCTGTTTTCAGGCAAGTTATTTGTTTGTGCAGACGAATGCTTTCCCATGCTGAAGATTACCCCCCCGTCCTCGAGAGGTTATTTTTGAAGATGATGTCATTCTATAACATTGCAATTTTCTTTTAACCAGCTCAGGATTACCTCCTGCTCATAGTGAGGAAGCTTATTCCCTGCTGGCTAAGGGGCTCATCAGTGATAGTGTAGCTTAACTTATACCAGGCTGGAGTCTTACTATTGCTGACCAGAAAGTCCCAGTGATGCACAGTTGAATATATGAGGGATTTAACAGCTCATTGTGGAAAACAAATATTCATCAAAATATGTTTCTCTTCCAAGGAAGGGGAGACTGTTCGGAATGGGTGAACAGACCTTTAAGTCCTAATTTGATGTCAATTGCTCAGTAGAAGTCACTGATATATAAAGGGGTCACAGGTGGCATTATTTTATTGGCGGACAATTGTGTGTGAAGTTGGATCAAAGAAATAAAGGTGTTTTATGAAGAAGCAGAACTCGTGTCTTCTTTACAGCAACCAAGAGGCTCAAACGGATATCACCAGTCTTTCCAAAGCTACGTGCTTGAAAATAAATCTGAAACAAAAATATTGGGACAGAAAGGATAATAACAGCATTGTTTCAGATCATGGGCACAAGTGACCATCCAAACTGTGACAAACTCTAGTCCATCCAACCGGCCCCACACAACAGTGAGGAAACCTAAACGGAGAGGCTAATTTGACAAACATTGGAAAATTTACTTATCACTCCTCTCGGTGATTAACACCAGTCCAGAAAATCTCTCTGGCCTTAATAACTCTTTGCACTGCCTAATTATTCAGGAAGTATGTGAGTTGCAAAAGCCTGCTATCCTTCAGAAGAATCATTCCTTGATATCTAACCAAGATCTAGGCGTGTACACTTAAGTGTTATTGCTGCTCGACTCTAGCCTGTTTTATCAGAACAAACTGCCAGCAGGAACACTAACCAATCCTCTCATCATCTAATAGACCTCATTCAGATCATCCCCCAAGCCTGCATTTCTCTAACGTAGAGACACCTGGCTCTGTGAGCCTGTCTTGATAACTGAGATGCTTGGTACTGGGAGTTAGTCTAATGATCCTCCACTGCATCTTTTCCAAAGCCTCATTATCACTCACCATATGCGGGGATTAAAACAGGTCACAGTATTCCAACTGAAGCCCAAACAAATTTTTGTGACTTGATGAACTGGACATTCTCTGTACAAAGTCATATAATGAATTGTCCATTGGTTTCATGTTCATTCATCTGAGAATAAACTGAACATATCTAATAATTGTTTTCTTCTCTCAAGGTTGTCAAATTGAAAGGGCAGGTCCTGTCAGTGATGTTCCGGTTCCGAACAAAAAGCAGGGAGTGGTTATGGATAAGGACAAGCAGTTTTACTTTCCAGAATCCCTACTCAGATGAAATTGAATATATTATCTGCACGAATACCAATGTAAAGTAAGTGTCTGTAATTAAATAGTATGTACACCCATGATATAGTCAAGCTGGAGTAGTGTAAAGTGAATTAAAATATATAAATATATTTCAAACGCATTGAAATATATAGGTCCAGTTCAGTTTTATTAGTGATTATATGAGAGTTGTTTCATTCATAAAAATAGAAAATGCAAGACATGCTGTCAGAGCAGTATATGTGATGAAATATGCAGAGTTAACATTGATATTCCTTTATCAGAACACAGAAAGCACAATTTTCCTGTCCTGTCCACACGGGAATCGCAGTGGACTGGACACGGACCTCACAAAGGTCTGTTGACCTTGGGCAGGATTTTCCGGTCTTGTGGCAAGCTCTTCTGGAAAATCCCGCCCAGAGTTAAGTTGGAACAAGTTCTACAGAGTTCAGCGGAAAAGGGAGTGGAATAAAGAATAAAAGAGGAGGGTTTGTGCCAGGGTGACGGGCAAAAGTAATGATGATACAGGACGCAAGGTGATGACAATGTCAAGTTGATAAACACATGATTTGCCTAGAGGAAACATATGTACGAAAAGCAGAATCATCACCATCTTCCATGAATGAATTTTTCAGGGGACCGTGGGCCAGAATTACAGGAGGTGAGCCAGCAGCAGCTGTTGTTTGTTGGGCTTTCCCTTACAGATTTGATTTCCAAGAAGTTTTGTGTGGGAAGTGGCTGCACATTAGAGATACAAACAGCGCAGTTCTCTCTCCAGGCAATCTGGGACAGGGCATGAATTGCGTAACTCTTAAACCAATCAGGTTTCAGGATTGTTATTAAATGGTGTAAAGTCTGAAATAAAAATTTGCGAAGTAATGAATTCAATAGGGAGTAAGGGGGGGGATAAAGAATGGGGAGAGTTTGGGAGACGAAGAAGAAGTAAAGCTATGCAGCTTATTTTTGTTAAATTTCCAGCAATTCAAGAATGCAGTTCCACATTCCCCCCGCCAACAACCTGCCTTCGGCTGGCTGGCACAGGGGGCCTCATCACTGCAACCCTCTGGCACTGGGGGTCGCATCGCTGCGCCTCTCCAGTGCTGGGGAGTAGCGTTGTTGGGCCTCTCTGGCGATGGTGGGAGGGGGGGTGCACATCACATGGCCCCTCTGGCACTGGGGGTCTTGTTGCTGCGCCCCTCTGGCGCTGGGGGTGGCGCTGCTGCGCCCCTCTGGCGCTGGGGGTGGCGTTGCTGTGCCCCTCTGGCGCTGGGGGTGGCGCTGCTGCGCCCCTCTGGTGCTGGGGGTGGCGCTGCTGCGCCCCTCTGGTGCTGGGGGTGGCGTTGCTGTGCCCCTCTGGCGCTGGGGGTGGCGTTGCTGCGCCCCTCTGGCGCTGGGGGTGGCGCTGCTGCGCCCCTCTGGCGCTGGGGGTGGCGCTGCTGCGCCCCTCTGGCGCTGGGGATGGCGCTGCTGCGCCCCTCTGGCGCTGGGGGTGGCGTCGCTGCGCCCCTCTGGCGCTGGGGGTGGCGTCGCTGCGCCCCTCTGGCGCTGGGGGTGGCGTCGCTGCGTCCCTCTGGCGCTGGGGGTGGCGCCGCTGGGCTTGCAGCTTTCATATTTCTATTGTTGC
Source organism: Carcharhinus amblyrhynchos (assembly GCF_965287045.1). Lineage (NCBI taxonomy): Eukaryota > Metazoa > Chordata > Chondrichthyes > Carcharhiniformes > Carcharhinidae > Carcharhinus > Carcharhinus amblyrhynchos. The sequence continues at coordinate 32,810,185 of NC_137351.1, read as the reverse complement.
AAACAGGAAAGTGTTTTGTTTGCTCGATTCTGCAATAAAATATGGGTTTTTACAGAATTTCAAACTTGTGCTCTAAGCTGCAGAGTCAAAGAGCTTAATTAATTACCAAAGTATCCCCATGCTTGTGCCTTTTAATTGTTTTTTGTTGTTATGGAAAATTGCCTGTTGTGGACATTCACTGTCATAAATTAATGTGAGACTATAAGAGATTTCTATCACTAGCTGGAATATACTGTAATTCACACTCTTTTTAAGAAGCCTGTTTCTGACAGCATTCTTTGGCAATCTAAACTGCGTACTTACTACATTATATCATAGTTTAATGAAAGGTGAATGATCTTGATAGTGATTAAATAGTACTCATTGAATAGCCAGTGGAGTTGGCTTCAACTGTGGCAGTAAGCATGATTGCCTGCTTTTACTACTTTCCAAGAGCTGTTTCATTCACTTTTCCACAGATCATTGTTTGATCATCATTGTTTAGCACCTTGGTCAAGTACAATGTACCATTTGTCATTACACACCCATGTTCTCCCTCCCTGCCACTCCTCCATACTTTCAGAAGGACAGAGTGGTCTTTCGGTTGGGGTGCCCTTGATTTATATAACTCTTTATTCATAAAATTCATAGAAGTACATTCCGTAATCAAGCTTGACATTGCATGAAGCACAACCCCGATAAGTTTCTGTCAATACAAGTACCTCACTACGCTTGCCATTACACGTTGTATTTACAATGAGCAATCATGTCAAACATTCTGTGGTGCATAGAGCCCAGAGAGTTTTACAGTTTCATCTTCTATGTTCTGTCGCAAGAGGGTGTTAGACAGTGATCTTTCCCTATTGAGCCTTTTCAGTAGCTGCTATAAACCTCAGCATGAAGTCCAGGACTTGGACTATGCCAGTCTGCCCCACTCAACTGCCCACAGCTCTTTATTGAAGTTTTAGTAAGGAATGAAGTTAAATCGATAGCAAGAAGCGATATAGAATCAGAAAGCATAGAATCTCTGTGGGTACAGTTGAGGAATTGCAAAGGTAAAAAGACTCTAATGGGAGTTATGTACGAGCTCCCTAGCAGTAGTCAGGATGTGGGACAGAAAATAAATCAGGAGATAGAAAAGGCAAATATAAAAGGCAATATTATAATAATCACGGGGGACTTCAATATGCAGGTGGACTGGAAAAATCAGGTAGATAGTGGATCCCAAGAAAAAGAATTAGTGGAATGTCGAAGAGATGGTTTTTTTGGAGCAGCTTGTGACAGAGTCTACGAGGGAAGAGGCCATTCTGGATTTGGTGACATGTAATGAGGCAGATTTGATTAGGGAACAAGATGAAGGAACTCTTAGGGAGCAGTGACCACAATATGATAGAATTTACCCTGCAGTTTGAGAGGGAGAAGCTGGAATCACATGTAACAGTATTACAATTAAATAGAGGTAACTACAAAAGCATGAGGGAGAAGCTGGCCAGAATTGATTGGAAAGGGAACCTAGCAGGGAAGACAGTAGAACAGCAATAGCAAGAATTTTTGCGGGTTATTCAGGGGGCGCAATGGAAATTCACCCCAGAGGAGGAAACATGCTAAAGGGAGGATGAGGCATCCATGGCTGACTAGAGAAGTCAAGGACAGCATAAAAGCAAAAGAAAAAGCGTACAAAATGGTGAGCATTAGTGGGAAGCCAGATGATTGGAAAGCCTTTAAAAACGAGCAGAGGACAACTAAAAAAAGCAGTAAGGGGAAGAAGATGAAATATGAGTATAAGCTGGCAAGTAATATAAAAGAAGATGGGAAGAGTTTTTTTCAATATAGAAAAGGTAGGAGAGAGACAAAAGTAGTTATTGGACCACTGGAAGATGAGGCTGGAGAAGTAATAATAGGAAACAAAGCAATCGCAGAGGAACTGAATAGTTACTTTGCATCAGTCTTCATGGTGGAAGACACCAGTGGGATGCCAGAGCTCCAGGGCAGTCAGGGGGCACAGGTTAGTTCAGTGGCCATCACAAAAAAGAAGGTTCTGGGGAAACTGAAAGGTCTGAAGGTGGATAAATTACCTGGACCGGATGGACTACACCCCAAAGTTCGAAAAGAGATAGCTGAGGAAATTGTGGAGGCATTGGTGGTGATCTTTCAGTGGAATCACTGGAATCATGGAGGGTACCAGAGGACTGGAAAGTAGCGAATATAACACTGCTGTTTAAGAAGGGTGGGAGGCAGCAGATGGGAAATTATAGGCTGGTCATGCTACCTTTGGCCATTGGCAAGATTTTAGAATCCATTATTAAAGATGAGATCGTGGAGTACTTGGAAGTGCATGATAAAATAGGACTGAGTCAGCACAGCTTTGTCAAGGGGAGGTCATGTCTGACAAGTCCGTTAGGGTTCTTTGAGGAGGTAACAAGGAAGCTAGATAAAGGAGAGCTGGTGGATGTGATTTATTTAGATTTCCAGAAGGCCTTTGACAAGGTGCAGCCAAGGAGACTGTTAAGAGCCCATGGTGTTACGAGTAAGATCCTGGCATGGACAGAGGACAGGCTGACTGACAGAAGGCAGAGTGGGGATAAAGGAGTCTTTTTCAGCATGGCAGCCGGTGTCTAGTGGTGTGCCTCAGGGGTTGGTGCTGGGATCACAACTTTTCACAATATACATTAACAATTTGGAAGAAGGAACTGAAGGCACTGTTGCTCAGCTTGCAGATGATACAAAGATATGTAGTGAGACAGGTAGTATTGTGGAAGCAGGGGGGCTGCAGAAGGACTTGGACAGGTTAGGAGAGTGGGCGAAGAAGTGGCAGATGGAATACAATGTGGAAAAGTGTGAGGTTATGCACTTTGGAAGGAGGAACGGAGGCATAGACTATTTTCTAAATGGGAAAAGGCTTAGGAAATCGGAAACACAAAGGGACTTGGGAGTCCTTGCTCAAGATTCCATTAAGGTTAAAGTGCAGTTCAGCCAACAGTTAGGAAGGCAAATGCAATGTTAGAATTCATGTCGAGAGGGCTAGAATACAACAGCAGGATGTACTTCTGAGGCTCTGGTCAGACCCCATTTGGAGTTTGTGAGCAGCTTTGGGCCCCATATCTAAGGAAAGATGTGTTGGTCTTGGAAAGAGTCCAGAGGAGGTTCACAAGAATGATCCTTGGGAATGAAGAGCTTGAAGTATGAGGAACGGTTGAGGACTGGGTCTGTACTTGTTGGAGTTTAGAAGGATGAGGGGGATCTTATTGGAACTTATAGGATACTGCGGGGCCTGGATAGAGTGTTTCCACTAGTAGGAAAAACTAGAACCAGAGGGCACAACCTGTGGCTGAAGGGACGATCCTTTAAAACAGCGATGAGGAGGAACTTCTTCAGCCAGAGACTGATGAATCTGTCAAACTCTGCCACAGAAGGCTGTGAAGGCCAGGTCACTGAGTGTCTTTAAGACAGAGATAGATAAGTTCTTGATTAATAAAAGAATCAAGAGTTATGGGGAAAAGGCAGGAGAATGGAGATGAGGAAAAATATCAGCCATGATTGAATGGCGGAGCAGACTTGATGGGCCGAGTGGCCTAATTCTGCTCCTATGTCTTAAGTCTTTACATGGAAGGACCAGCGTGTTAGAGGCAAACCAATGCACCTTTTTCACCAAGTTGATGGTTTTCACAGCAGTTGATGTTTATTTTGGTGTACATCCCTGGTGACAGCCCATAGAACACTGACTCCCACATTACATAAATCTCTGACTCCCACGTTACATTAGAGTGCTGATTCCCACATTGCAAAGCCGCTCAGGTTGAACCTTGACAGAAACCAGTGCAGCTCTTCCCAGTCCTGATTTACAAAGGCACATTGTGCATGATGGTGAGTGTTGATCTGTTCCCCCACAGAGGAGCAGCAGAGGTAATTGGTAGTGGAGCAAGTTTCCAGGGTAAAGACAGCTGCCCACTTGCTGTTACTCTTGGCGGCTGTACCGCATTTGCACTTTTGCTGCAGCTTCTTTATTCTGGTGTAGGTAAATGATTGAATTGAGTGTTAAAAGCAGTTGAGGAACTAGTGGAGACCACTTAAGATCTTTTGGACACACAAGAGGATTGGGGCAAGAAATCTAGCGTAGTATCCACAATCGCGCTAAACATTCTGATGCCCGTCTACCTTTGCCAATCAAAGATTGGAATAAATCTCAGTTTAATGTTTATGCCTGTACCAAATTACAGGCCAACTTCATTAGATTGAACTTTCACTCTCTACTGAGGCCCATTTTACCTTAGTAAGCATCTTGCTGTCCATGTTTCTTTTTTATAGTCCTGCATTCTGCACTGCTCCTTTCTCACCTCCGCTGCCACTTTGCACAATTCATTCTTTATGCTTTTCGTCTCATGTTGACGCTGGCTCTTATTTCTAGTATAATTGCAGATATCCAATGCTTCTGTATTCAACAAGATTTATTAACAGGTTTATTTGAAATCACAAGCTTTCAGAGCACTGCTCCTTCATCAGGTGATGTGACAAAGTGTCATGTGACCTCACATCTTGTCCTCCCCACTCCAACACTGGTATCTCCACACGTTCACATTCAACAAGCTGATAATATTTCCAAAAGAGAACTATATATCGAGGATGATTACATTTTTTGTCTATTTGGAGAAGTAACAATTTGAAAAGATTTTAAAGATCTGATTTTTTGATGCGGATGCAAGAGCTATTTGTCTTGTACTTTGATTCACTGTATTTCATAGCTTAGAGTTCAAAGGCATTCATTTCAGCCCACTTCCTGTCATTAGAATGGTCTCTTGGGGGGGATGGGGTGGGGACGAGCAAGTCATGACATCTGATAACAGTTAATAGTCCGGGCTTGAGCTGCATCTCTGAGGTACAAAGATTGATGGTACATCCAGTAAAATAAAACACAATATTTATGATTTGTGATGCAGCATCTGTATCTCTGTGTCCTGTTCTGTTGTGCAACACTATCAAAACATGTCCTCACTTGCTGCTTTATAACTGTGAGGTTATGTGGTCAAGTTATAACAAAATACTTTCTTTATGGTGTAATCACTCCACCATGCGTCCTTGAACTGTTTTGTTAGAAGTGGTCTTTGTGACCATGACCTTTCAAAGTTTACTTGAAATATGGCAGTAGTTCAGCTTGTGCAAGAAAACTAAGTCATAAACAACAAACTATTATGCATTCTTTTGTTGATGTTGTCCCTTTAATGTTAATTTGTTTAATTATGTATGAAGAGAAATGTTAATGGGTTGTACGATTGCCAACAATTATCATTGAGAAACCTTGTTGCTTACCACCATGGCAAGATATATAATGATGTGGCGATGCCAGCTTTGGACTGCGCTGAACACAGTAAGAAGTCTCACAACACCAGATTAAAGTTCAACAGGTTTATTTGATAGCAAAACCTACTAGTTTTCAGAGCGCTGCCCCTTTGTCAGGTGAGTGGAAGTTCTATTCACAAACAGGGCATACAAAGACACAAACTCAATTTACAAAATAATAATTGGAATGCGAGTCTTTACAAGTAATCAAGTCTTAAAAGTATAGACAATATGAGTGGAGAGAGCATTAAGCACAGGTTAAAGAGATGTGTATTGTCTCCAGACAAGACAATTAGTGAAATTTTGTAAGTCCAGGCAAATCATAGGGGTTACGAATAGTGTGACATGAACCCAAGATCCCGGTTGAGGCCATCCTCATGTGTGCAGATCTTGGCTATCGGTCTCTGCCCAGCGACTCTGCGCTGTTGTGTGTTGTGAAGGCCACCTTGGAGAACATTTACCAGAAGATCAGAGGCCAAATGCCCGTGACCGCTGAAGTGTTCCCCAACAGAAAGAGAACAGAATTGCCTGGTGATTGGTGAGCAGTGTTCATTCATCTGTTGTTGTAGCGTCTGCATGATCTCCCCGTGTACCATGCCTTGGGACATCCTTTCCTGCAGCGTATCATGTAGACAACGTTGGCCGAGTTGCATGTGTATGTACTGTGTACCTGGTGGATGGTGTTCTCACATGAGGTGATGGCATCCGTGTCAGTGATCTGGCATGTCTTACAGAGGTTGCTGTGGCAGGGTTGTGTGGTGTTGTGGTCACTGTTCTCCTGAAGGCTGGGTAGTTTGCTGTGGACAAAGGTCTGTTGGGGATTGTGCGGTTGTTTGAAGGCAAGAAGTGGGGATGTGGGATGGTCTTGGCGAGATGTTTGTCTTCATCAATGACGTGTTGAAGGCTACGGAGAAGATGTCATAGCTTCTCCGCTCTGGGGAAGTACTGGACAACGAAGGGTACTCTGTCCACCATGTGCTGTGTTTGTCTTCTGAGGAGGTTGGTGCGGTTTTCGCTGTGATGTGTCGGAACTGTTGATCGATGAGTCGAGCGCCATATCCTGTTCTCATGAGGGCATCTTTCAGCATCTGGAGGTGTCTGTTGCGATCCTCCTCATCTGAGCAGATCCTTTGTATAGGGAGGGTTGTCTGTAGGGGATGGCTTCTTTAACGTGTTTAGGGAAGAAGCTGGAGAAGTGGAGTATCATGAGGTTATCCATGGGCTTGCGGTACAGTGAGGTACTGAGGAAACCGTCTTTAATAGAGATGCGTGTGTCCAAGAATGCAGCCAATTCTGGAGAGTAGTCCATGGTGAGTCTGATGGTGGGATGGAACTTGTTGATGTCATCATATCGTTGTTTCAGTGATTGTTCACCACGAGTCCAAAAGAAGAAAATGTATCTAGTGTATAGCATCGGTTGAAGATCCTGTGCAGTGAAGGGGTCTTGTTTGAACCTGTGCATGAAGATGTCGGCATATTGAGGTACGAATTTACAAGATAAATAATGACAACTCATTTTATTCATGACAACAAACTCCCTGTACCTATGACATGGTTGTAAATTTAATTTATTCCATCTAAACATTTGTGAATCATGTTTTGTTTTTAATATTTAATTAGAACACTACATTACTTGTTTCTTTTTAAATGCTTCTCGAGCATTCAGAAGTTTGTTGGCTCCCACTGTTCTAGGTGACTAATAGCACTAAATCAGGATTGTGGTTAGTGTTGCATGTCTTTTGCAACATTTTGATGGAATGGAACTTCAAAATTAATCCATGGAACATTACATGTGGTATAGTATTTTCGAGGTAACTGTATACTGAGAATTTTTCATGTTAAATTTGTGACTCAAAGTGGATTGACATTTTGGCTTGAAGTCAGGATTGGGTTCTTTCAAATTGTGTCAACTATGAAATGGAAATTGCCAGTAATTCAACATCATAGATGTTTCATGTCTTTGGCTTCTGACTGGTTTGGGACGTGGAGTGTCTTGTGTGGTAACCAGCTATAGAAGTTAAAGTTCAGATTGAAGCTTCATAGCTTGGAAGTTAAAGTGTTGAAATTAAAAAATTCAGGCGATCTCTGTACGGTAGTGGAAAATGTTTCAGCCTACTGACCTTCAAAGGAAGTCAGTCTCTGCTATTTCTTCACAGGCCCCCACAACATTTTCCATTTTTGGCCTTCACCTGAGGGTGAGCAAGACCAGATTTTTTTCCATAACAAATACTAAAGGCAAGATATGAGGATACACTTACAAATGAAGGATTAGCAGAAGTCAATTTTTTACAGAATGAGAGAGGACGAAAGGCCAGGATTTAATTGGCAAATATTTATGTCAATGAAAAATGTGAAAAATCTCTTGTTCCTGATTTGCTGTAATTGACTATAACTGCTTAGCTGTTTCTCTGTAACCTCAGATATGCTCCGGTCAATCTGATTTGGCCGTGGAGAGTTCTCCTTGTGCATAAGTAATTCAAGACCTTCCATTGGATGCATGATGTCCAGCGCTGTTTGTGTAAGAAGTCGACTGAGTGCCTTTAGATTGCTGTAACCCAAGAGAACACTAACACAGCTTCCTTATTTCTTGTCAAAGCCTCAAGCCTTCTACTTCTCACTCAGGCCAGACTAGGGGCTTGCAGGGATAGACGTCAGATCTGTAAGTCTAAGATTGGGCTTGTTACATGGTACTGCTTTGGGAACACATTGTATTTTCCAGAAGGTGAACATTGTGGGCTGGAGGAGATTTGTCCATTTCAGATCATGTCTATCTTAAAGGATGTGCAAAACTACATTGGGAATTTGGGAAACCATGAAAGAATAGTTCTGTGACTTCCCTGAACCTGTGTTACTCTTTCTTTGCTTTTTTTAAATCATTCTCTCTGTCTCTGTATTTCTATTGCTCTCTTATAGTGTCTTGCATCATATCCCTGAACTTGATTCAGTACCCTACTCCTGCAACCCACACTCATGCTTTGATAACCAACAGCTCCCCTGGATAGCCTCCCGTGTTTCATTCTAGTAAAGCAAGAGCAGTTCCAAAACTTTGCTGCCCATATCCCAAGTCCACCAAGACCCGTTCACCCTTTACCACTGTACTCATTGAACTACATTTTTAAAATTGCTCAAAGGCGTTGCCTCTTCCTATCTCTCTAATGTTCTACAATATCACATGAATTCTACACCACTCCGGTTCTGGCCGCTTGTCCATCTTTGATTTGCTTAATCCTTCTGCTGGCAACCATGCCTTTGGTTATCAAGGCCTCAAGCTATAGAATTGCCTCCCTACATCTCTCCACCTTGCTTTCCATCTTTTAGATGCTCTTTCTATCTACCTACCTTTTTTATCTGTCTTCCTATTTCTTGGTGTGAAATTGTCTGATAACACTCCTGAAAGCAGCTCGAGTTACTGTACTAAAACAGCTTTATAGACAGGTTTCTGTGTCCGACCTCTCTCTCCACTTTTCTCTGATATAAATTTCTTATCTCACTCTATTATTCTGCTTTTGTTAATGTGTTTGTGTTACAATCGAGTCTCTATTTATATTTCTTTAAGGCTTTCATTGATTTTAGTCATTGTTATTCCAGTGATCTCTGCCCACTGTGTTAACTTCCTTCAGCTCAATTTCCTGTAATACTTTCTCTCGATGGGATCAGAGCCAAAGCAGCTGGGGCCCTGGAGGGAGAAAGCAGGTGGAGCCAAACCTGGACAAAATGCTGTGGAAGGAAGCAAGTGTCAGGGCAGGAGGAACTGCGTTATCAACATGCATAATGCCTCGAGTTCTCCTGCTCTTGTAATCTTCACATCAGGCCTTGGGATGTGAGTTGGATGGATAATCAAGTGCAGGATTCTGATTTTATGTGATGAATTAGAATATACAGCACAGAAGCAGATTATTCAATATTTTATTTATAGCCTTCTCCCATCTCTCCTCGTCTAACTCTATCAGCATAACCTAATTCTTCCTTCGTCATGCTCACTTATCCAACACCGTAAGCACATCTATTCCATTGGCTTTACTCCCCGGGTAAAGAGGTTCCTTCTGAATTCCCTATTTGGTTTCTTGGTGACTATCGTGAATTAGTGATTTGTAACTTTGCTCTTTCCTGCTCTAGTGGAAATATATTCTTAATGTCAACTTTTTGAAACCCTTTCATAGACATAATTGCCCATAAATGGGCCGTTAATTATGCAGTTGGTTACCTGCTGCTGCTGCTGGATGGGTGGCTTTTGCTGGTGATGATGCACTTCGGGAAGGTGATCTAGAAGCGGGAATGTTCGACCCACTGACTGGACACCAAAGTTTGGGTTTCCTCTGGGTCCCATCTTTAAGCCTACCCACACGGATCCACAAAAATTCCACTCTGAATCTGTACTTATCTCAGTACAGCTCAAGTTTCCTCAGATTGCATTCAATTTGAAATCACTGAACTGGTGAAAACTTCCACTTCTACACTCTTGGAGTGAAAACCAATTTTAAAAATTACACCTTGTTGAATGAGGTATAACTGGGGGCCCGATTCTCCCAAAAAAATCTGAAGTGTTGAATTGCCAAGAAAAATGGTGTAAATCACGATTGTTTTTTCAGTGGGAGTTCAGACTCGAATCTCCCACACTGTGCAAAGCAGAGGTCACAATCATGAATATCGTTAAAAGTTTGGTGGGGGCAGGGCCTATTCATGCCAGAGACTGGAAGTTCTGGGCCTCTGCATGTGTGCAGTGGCCCCGATCTGTCAGATTGTAGTTTGCTGGCCAGCCTGAGACCCCCGCAATGCTGCCCCCAGCCCTCTTTCTCCCCCGCCTCGTCCCAATCGCTAGCCTTCCTCCTGACCTGATCGATCCCAATGCAGAGTGAGGCCCTGCCCCCTGGGTTCCACCCCTTGGAAGGTGACCCCCAGGCATTGACATTTGCCCCTTGGGTAGTGCTGGGGACACAGGGTGGCACTGCCAGGGTACTCATGCTCAGGTGGCACTACCACCTCTCCCCACCCTGCTGGTCTGTAGATGAGGGTAATGCATTTTACAGTCTTCTTGGATTTCAGCAAGGCTTTTGGTAAGGCCCCATCTGAATACAGGTATAAGAGCCCGTGGGATCTAAGGAAATTTGGCAAATTGGATCCAGAATTGGCTGAGTGGCAGGGTGATGGTTGAGGGATGTTTTTTGAACTAGAAACTATGTCCAGTGAGTCCTACAGGGATTATATATATAAATGATTTAGAGCTGAATGAAAGAGATTGATCATTAAGTTAGTGGATGATTCAAAAATTGGTAAATAGTGAGAATCACAGGGCGACATGGGCTGGTTAGTGGCAAATGGAAGTCAATCTGCATGAATGCAAGATGATGCATCTGGGCAAGAGAAACAAGACAAGAGAACACATGATGAGCAGCAGGATCCTGGAAAGCACTGAGGATCAGAGGGACCTTGGTTTGCATGTACAGTGGCCCCTTAAGGTAGCGGGACAGGTGAATGAAGTGGTTAAGAAGGCATTTGTATACTTGCCCTCATTAGCTGAGGCAAAGAATTTAAGAGCAGAGAGGTTACGTTGGAACCACATAAAACATTGGTGAGGTCAGACCGAGAATATTGTGTGCCATTCTGGAATCCACATTATAGGAAAGATGTGATAGCGTTGGAAAGGGTGCAGAGAAGATTTACCAGGATGGTGCTTGAGATAGAAAGTTTTAGTTATGAAGAGAAATTGGACAGACTGGAGTTATTTTCCCTGGAGCAGAGGAGGCTGAGGCTGGACATAAAATTATGAGGAGTGCAGATAGAATAGACAGGAAGAAAGTTTTCACCTTCATGGAGGGATCCCCCAGAGTAGTTAGACAACAGCCTGACATAATCATAAAACATATAATTCAGCCAAGGTCTCGAACTCCTCCATCACCACTACTGGTTATGTCCTGTTCTACTAAAGATGGCAGGTGGCACACTGGATACAGACAGGAAGCCATGGTTTGGGAGTCTTTTGCACTTATCCCAGATACCATGACATCTCGTATATGACATCAATCCAAACATGGCCAAGGAAACTTCCTGCTGATCTCCACACACACACACTACCCTCTCTCAGCTGATGAAGCAGCACTCTTATATGCCAAATACCACTTGGGGAAAAGCACTAAGTGAGTTTACCAAATGTACTCTGAGTGGAGGAATTTCAGGAGTGACTTAGCAGCATCAGTTGGCTGAGGTCATGCCTGCCAGACTGATGTTGCAGGATCAATGTGTGGGAAGAACCTGCTTCGCTTTGCCCTCACCAATTTACCTGTCACAGGTGCGTCTATTTATGACAGTGTTGGTAGTAGAGACCACTGCAAAACTATTGTGGAGATGAAAGCCCGTCTTCACTCTGAGAACACCTTCCTAGCATTATATGAGATATTACTACGGATTTAAATGAGAGAAGTTCATATCCAGCAGCTCAAAACTGGGTATGCAGGCTCAACTGTGGACCACCAACAACAGCAGAACTGTATACAGTCACAACCTGTAATTCATGGCTTAGCATAACTTTTTACCATGACCATCATTCAGTGTGGAGAGCATGTCAGGAGCAGCACCAAGCAGATCTGAAAATGAGATGCCAAACTGTCAAAATTAAAACTAATGTATAAATAGTGACGTTTAGTGACATTACCATTGATGAATCCCCAACCAACACCATCCTGGATATTAGCACTAACCAGATATTAAATACTGTGGCTATTAAAGTATGCCATTACTGCAGCAATTGTTTCACCTACTGATTCACAAAGCCTTTCCACCACCTGTGAGGCACAACTCAGGCATATAATGCAAAACTTTACACTTGCTTGAGTGAGGACAGCTTTGACAACATCTAAGAAGCTCAACATCATCCAGGACAAAACGACTTTCTTGATCAGCACCACATGCATCACTTTAAACATTCAGTTGCTCCACCACAGGTACACAGTGGCAGCAGTGTGTGCCATCTACGTGATGCACTGCTGTTAACTCTTCAAGCCTTAATCAAAAGCATCTTCCAAACCTGTGACCGGGTTTGATCAGAAGGACAAAGACAGCAAACACAAGTGAATACAACCCCCAAGTCACAAACCTTTCTGACTTGGAAAGATACCACTGTTCCTTTATCGTCTTTGGAGCAAAGTTCTGGGTCTCCCTCGCTAATAGCACTGAACACGCTTTCTGTCTAAGAACTTGCTGTCACCTTCAAGGTAATTTCAGAGGGCAGTTGGTGATGGACAGTAAAACAGTGACATTCACATCCCATGAATGAATAAGTAAAGAAAAGAGAACTATTAATATTTGGATTAATATGAAATTATTTTGATAGAATTTCGAAAACCTCCTCTGTAGTCTAAGTAATCAATTATGACACTTGCCTTTTGACTACGTTTCAAAAATGTATACATTTACGATAAATTTTCATAAAAATGTTGAGGAATTCAAATTTGAAGCCAGAAATAAAAGCTGAATGTAATATTTTAATAGTGTGCTGGATTTTCAGTATTGTTGCAGCTGTTAGGGGGGAAATCAGTAATTATTTAGGAGTTAAGATTTGGCTGGGAATGATGGCGTTTCCTGATATGTAAGTGGAGCAGTGCCAGTTCTGCTTTTTGTAGTACAAGTAATTTAAATGAATGCTGTCATGGCTTGTTTTTCTCCCATTGTGCTTGTGTTCTGTGTTACAGGCAACTGCAGCAGCAGCAACAGGCTGAACTTGAAGTGGGTCCAAGAGAAGGTCTACCTTCCTATGACCCTTCCCAGGTAATGCAGACAAAGAAATACTTCAAAGGAGGCCTGGTCATTGAAATTACATTGTATATTTATCTAGAGGATGCTCGGTTATATACTTCAGAACGTTGAATAAACAAGTTAGAAAATCTGTCTGCTAGTTAGATCAAAGCCTGCACTCCAAAAAAAAAATGATGGCACTAATAGGTTTCATGTCCCTGTTTACTTAAAAGGTCCCTGTTCCAACTGTGTCTGCCGGTGTCCAAGAGCATGGAAAGTCAATTGACAAAACTGACCCACTGTTTTCTCAGGACAGAGACCCCAGATTCACAGATATCTACACAGGTATTTCGTCTGGTAAGTTGTATTATGAAATTAGCAGTGGCAGCTGAAACATTTGTGGAGATGCCGGTGTTGGACTAAGGTAAACACGGTAAGAAGAACATTCAACAGACACGACGTTGCAATGTCACAACAGAACAAATTCAGGCTTCATTTTGTTTGGTTTAAATATTTAAGATGTTCCATCCTCCCTTTCTTCCCTCTCCCAATTTGTTCCCTTTTTTTAAATCCCTTAAAATGAACTGCTTAAAAAGCAGACAAGAATAGTTTTCAAGATTTCAAGGTTTAATCTTTTAAAACTTTGGCATTTTTAAAATAATCATTGTTGGAGATTGCATATTTATTTTATTTTTGATCTTTGTTTTTCAAACTTGTGTTTGGGATGACTTCAAGTGAAATTCAGTTGTCTTCAAATAAAGCAAAGATAGTAGCAATTAAGGAGGACTTAAGTGAAATGTATTAAGTTCATTGTAAGTTTAAGGAACAAAAATGTCAGGGTTTCGAAGTTAACTGCTGCTACTGGAAGTACAATGTAACCTAGAGTGTAAGTTAACCCTGCCTGTTAGTGTTTATTTGCTTATGAGTCAGGAAGGCTTGTTTCATAAATCACTGACAGTGGTTCTGCAGCTGTTTTTGAGAATTCATGGAAACTCAGCTCCAGACTGTCAGGTCTTGCACTGTCAATGTTTTTATGTTTTCTGCCTGCTGCTGGCATTGTAACTTTCAAATAGAAAATGTTAGCGGCTGTTACTAAATGATCAGATGATGCATAAATAACAATCTCGACTCCACCATATCACCACTTTCATATCCATACAAATCTGTTTTAGAGAATGTTAATATAGAACATGGGAAAACTACAGCACAAACAGGCCCTTCGGCCCACAAGTTGCACCAATGATATCCATGCCTACTAGGCTTACTATAACCCTCAATTCTATTAAGTTCCATGTACTCATCCAGAAGTCTCTTAAAAGACCCTATCGACTTTGCCTCCACCACCACCAGTGGCGGCCAATTCCACTCACCCGCCACCCTCTGAGTGAAAAACTTACCCCTAACATCTCCTCTGTACCTACTCCCCAGCACCTTAAACCTGTGTCCTCTTGTAGCAACCATTCCAGCCCTTGGAAAAAGCCTAACTTGGAAGACTGATACCCAAAGATAGCCAGCAATATGAAGAGAAGTAAAAACAGAAAATGCTGGTGGCATCTGTGGAGAGAAAAACACAGTTAATGTCTCGCGTCCATATGACCAGAACCAATTGGATAGAAGACTCAAAATATTAACTGTGTTTCTGTCGCCACAAATGCTGCCAGACCTGCTGAGTTTATCCAGCATTTTATTTCAATTTTCCAGCATCCGCAGTATTTTGTGTTTATTGGTATGAAGAGAAGGACTGGCTCTTTAGCGCCTCCCCAGGATGTCTCAAAGCATATCAGAACATGTAAATTAGTTTTGAATGCAGCCACTATTCTGTAAGATAATGCACAGAGTAAGATCCTAGAAATAATCTGTGGAATAAATAACCAGATGATCTATATTTTTTTCCCTGATGCTGTTGGCTGAGGAAGGAATGTTGTAGGGACTGTTCCGCTACAAATGTTCTTCTTTATCCACGTGAATAGGCACAAAGTGGCTTGGCTTAAATTTTGTTTCAGAAAATGGCATCTCCAGCAATTCAGCACTCTCTCAGACTAGCAATAAATGTCAACCAGATTGTGCTGAAGATTTAGCAGGGACTTGAACTCCTGACCAGCTGTTTGAAGAAAGGAGATTATGACATCACTTAAACTAAGCTGACACCTACAGTAGGAAATCTTGACTTTTCTTTGTATTGAATGCAGTTAGGCAGTAGCTGCTGTCCAGAGCAAGCATTCTGTACTAAGGTCCCCGGGTCCAGCTATCATTCTCTGGATGTGTACAGAAAGGGTGCACAGTGGAGTTTGTATGATTATTGTGTTTTGGAATTGTGTCTTTAAATTTAGAGCAAAATGAAGCAGGAGTTGGACTCTGAAGCAACAGGGTGAGTTGAGAGTAACATTTTGAAAAGTGGATATGGTGGAGGATGGTCAGAATCAGCTGGATGGATAGAAGGACAGTTTGCTTTGAGGTGGAAAGGGAGCAGAGGAAGTCATTGTGATATCAGGTTACAGGCTTTCTAAAGTATTACTGAAAGTAACGGATAGGTCAGTCTGCCAGGATCCAGAAGAGAGAGAGAGATGTGATGCTGAAAATTTCGATGGTTCACTGTACTAGATTGCAAGCGAAGCTCATGCTGGATTGAAAAGACCAATTTGTACAAAGTTAAAAGTGAAGCTGGAAGATTTGCCCAGCTTGTGCTGGAGGGAGGATTTACAATCATGCCTTCACCAAGATGGGCAGTTTGGGGTTAGGAGTTCCCAGACTGCAAAAAGAAAAGTATAGAAATAAACCCCAAGAGTCATTTTGGACTGATGCTGAGAGAATTGAATTCTCCTGAAAGAATAGTGTAAAGTATACCTATGAAGTGCTTTTTTTTGATTAGGCTAAAAATAAGAAGGGGGTATTCAGGTGTAGGTTGTCTACAAAAATAATGTTTAGTCAATAGTGTTTTTAGTTTGTTACAGTAAGTGTCTCAAAATGTGGAAGCTTGTCCTTTTATCTATTAATTGGAAGTTTGAATTTCTTTTTAAAAGTTATCAGTCTCTGCTGAGACTGTAACAGCATCCTCTTATGCAAGGAACCAGCAATGCTGAATTCAATGAAACTCAATGAGACATCAACATCCCATATATATAGAAATTTGTTTTCAGTAGTCTTGAATTGAAATATATCTTATCTATAATACATTAAATTTCTATGCATTTCCTGTGTAGAAAACCATGCACCCTGTACCCACATTTCTCTAACAACTTTGTGTTCAACAAAAAAGTTAGCATACAATTGTCACAAATCAAGATAAGAATGTGAGAATGTGAATTTATGGAGCAGCTTACAACCAATAAAGTAGTTTTGATGTGTAGTTGGAAATCACAAAAGCTGATTTGCAAGATTCTACAAAAAAAAATGATGTTTATGACCAATTAAACTGTTTTATCAGAACATTATATTATTCTGAAATGTCAGCCTAGATTTTGTGCTCCGGTTTCTGGACTGGGGCTTAAGGTCACAACCAGCTGACTAATGCTGCCGCTAAGCCAGGGCTGACATCCAATTCCTGTGTCAATATTTATAACGGAAGCTGCCTGCCTAAACCTACAGAAATGCAATTTATATCCTCCATCATGAGTAGCTGTATATCACCTCCGCTGTTATGTGTCTCCCAACTCCTCAGTCTAAACTGCAGAGAAATTTCCTATTTTGCACCGTGGTTAGCACTGTTGCCTCTTAGTGTCAGGGATCTGGATTCGTTTCTTGGCTTGCGTCACTGTCTAAGTGAAGTTTGTATGTATGAGTGGGTTTCTTCCAGGTGCTCTAGTTTCCTCCCACAGTCCAAAAGACATGCTGGATAGATGCATTGGCCATGCTAAATTATCCCTCAGTGTACCCGAACAGGTGCCAGAGTGTGGTAACTAAGAGATTTTCACAGTAGCTTCATTGCAATATTAATGTAAGCTTACTTGTGATTAATAAATAAACTTTATCAACTCTATGCCTTGGCTTCCTAATTTGCTGTAAGCTTTAATAGAAAGCAAAACATATAACTTCATAATGGGGATGGAATGAAACCTGTGCACCCTTGTTTAGGAATATAGGAAGGAACACAGGAAGTATGGACTATTTGGCCTTTCGAACCTTCTCCGTCATTTCATTAGATCATAGCTGACCTAGTTGTGGACTCGTCTTCACCTTCCTGTCTGTTCTCCATAACCCTTGATTTCCTTGTCTAATTATCCCACATCCTCTAACATTGCTTCACTGTACCTCCGGTCTTGATTTCCCATGGCATTTCTCGCAACCTATTGAAAGGCTTGCATCTTGCATCCAATTCCAGTCTGTCACGTTTTTGCTAACACACACTTGTAAGTTGGCTCAAAGCCAAGCTGTAATAAATCACATCCAAAGAAGTAGCAAACATACAAAAATGAGGAAAGTGGTTAGAGAAATGCCAGTGAGAATCCATTAAAACTTTAGGAAAAGATGAAATATAAATAAATTAGTCAGCAGAATTTAGCCAGTAATCAAATAACATTTAAAATGGAAAACGATACTTGCACCAATCATTTCATTTATGATGAAAACAGAACTTGCTGGAAACAGCTTCTTCCCCGCTGCCATCAGATTTTATAATGTACCTACCTTTTATTAAGTTGATCTTTCTCTACACCCCAGCTATGACTATAACACCACATTCTGCATCTTCTCCTTTCCTTCTCTATGAACGGTATGCTTTGTCTGCATGTATAGCGTGCAAGAAACAAAAGTTTTCACTGTATCCTAATATAAGTGACAATAATAAATCAAATCAAAAAATTGTGGCAGAGGTTGCATCTGGAGAGAAAAACAGAATCAATGTTTTAGCTCCTTCACCATTGATTGCAACAAGCATTTCGTACGGTTAAGGTGAAGCTGGAAAAGTGCATAAGGGAGGAAGGAATAGAAGGATACAGTTGGGTGAGATCAGGTGAAGTAGGCAGTTCATGTGCTGCATCAATACAGACATGCATGAATTTTCATTTGTAACTTTTAATACTTTCACAGTAGTTTTAGTGTCAGAACTACATCTGACAGTATTAAGTTTTGATTGTTTTCCTTTGAAAACTTTAAAGGAGTTATACCTATAGATTGTAAATGTGAACAGGTTGTTGAATTTTTCATCGTGCATTCTGAGTTGAAGCATGAATATGTGTCCCATTAACTTGTATGGATTTGCGAGTTTAATTCCTTTTTCTGAAAGATCTCAAAACAAGCTGGAGATTGCATTATTGCAGTTAGTTTCACTTCAGTATTAATAGTTGCTCTTTGTCATCTTCTGCCCAGTTATTACCTCTGGCTTGTGGTTGGAACCTGTGATCAATAAAAATTAGGGTTGCTTTTGACATTAAGAAAGCAAAACAAAAGTTGTTAATTTGAGAATGGATTTCTTCTTCTCACTTCAGTGGAAAAGCTGAAGAGAATTTCAGTTTGTTTATTCAAGTGCTAAATTTCACAAACTGAATGTGAATGCTTGATGTTCTTTCTGATTTGTTGCTGCCCATGTTAATTATGGAAAGTTCCTCCCCTTATCAAAATGACTCCAGTTTTAGCCGGAAAACCTTTTCACTTGAGAATCAAAGACAGAGAAGCATTTCTGTTCTCTAATATTTGAAAACTATCCAACTGATTAAATTTGGAGGATTTAATCAGTTTTAAGTTTAATAAAGCCAAATTCTCTAGTTGTACAATTTCAGCTTTAACCTCATCACAGAATTGTTACAGTGCAGGAGGTGGCCACTTGGCCTATCATGTCTGTACCGACTCTCTGAATGAACAATTCATTTAATGTTATTCCCCTACATCTGGCATGCTCGTCCTGTCAGATCTGGACAATTAGGGAGCAATCTAGTCTCCCTGACAACTTTGTCTGCAGGAAGTGTGTCCAGTTGCAGCTCCTCATTGACTGCTTTGTTCGGTTGGAGCGGCAGGTGGATGCACTGTGGAGCATACAGGAGACAGAGAGTGTGATAGACACTAGTTACAGGGAGGTTGTCACACCACAGGTTCAGACAGGTAGATAGGTGACTGGCAGGAGAGGCAGGCAGGCAGTGCAGGAGTCTCCTGTGCCTATTCCCCTTTCAAACAGGTATATCGTTTTGGATACTGTTGAGGGAGATAGCCTGTCGGGGGAGATATCAGCAGCAGCCAGGCTGGGTTCTGCTGCGGGACAAAGTCAGGCAAAGAGCAAGCCAACAGTAATAATAGGGGTCTGGCTAGTTAGAAGCACAGACAGGCGTTTCTATGGTTTCATTCAAGACTCCAGGATGGTGTGTTGCCTCCCTGGTGCCAGAGTCAAGGATGTCTCTGAGCGATTGCAGGACATTCTTCAGGGGAGGGTAAGCAGCCAGAGGTCATTGTACATATTGGTACCAGCAACATAGGCGGTAAAAGGGATGAGGTCCTGAAATGTGAATATAGAGAGTTAGGCAAAAGGATAACATACAGGACCTCAAAGGTAGTAATTTCAGGATTACTACCACTGCCATGTGTTAGTAAGAGTATGAATAGAAGGATTAGGCAAATGAATGTGTGGCTTGAGAGCTGGTGAAGGGGGTAGGGATTTAGATTTTTGGATCATAGGGATCTTTTCTAGGGAACGGCTGATTTGTTCAAGAGGAACAGATTACACCTGAACTGGAGGGGGATTATTAACATTCTGGTGGGGAGATTTGCTAGAGCCACTCAGGAGGGTTTAAACTAGTTTGGCAGGGGGGTGGGATCCAAAGCCATAGGGAGACAGAAGAGAAGTTTGAGGACAGCACAGAAGTTAAAGAGAGCATGTTAAGTAGTAAAGGCAGTGTCAGTAATCCTAGAACCAGACAGATCAGGCAAAAGCAAGACAGAGAGCAAGGGAAGTCCAGATTAAACTGCATTTATTTCAATGTAAGAGGCCTGATGGGCAAGGCAGATGGACTCGGGGCATGGATGGGAACGTGGGACTGGGATATTACAGTAATTACTGAAACATGGCTAAGGGAGGGACAGGACTGGCAGCTCAATGTTCCAGGGTACAGATGCCAAAGGAAAGATAGAACAGGATGTAAGAGAAGAGGGGGAGTTGTACTTTCGATTAGGGAAGGCATCATGGCTGTACTGAGAGGGGATATATCTGAGGGTTCGGCCACTGAGTCTGTATGGGTAGAACTGAGAAATAAGAAGGGGGGAGTCATTTTGATAGGGTTGTACTATAGACCCCCAAATAGTCAGCGGGAAATTGAGGAGCAAATATGTAAGACAATTACAGATAGCTCCAAGAAAAATAGGGTGGTAATAGTTGGAAATTTTAATTTTCCCAATATTGACTGGGACAGCCATAGTATTAGCGAGTTGGATGGAGAGAAATTTGTTAGTGTATTGAGGAGGAATTTCTCATTCAGTATGTGGATGGCCCAACTAGAGAGGGGGCACAACTTGACCTCCTCTTGGGAAATAAGGAAAGGCAGGAGACAGAAGTGTTAATGAGTGATCACTTTGGGACAGTGACCATAATTCCATTAGTTTTAAGGTAGCTATGGAGAATGATAGGTCTGTCCCAAAAGTTAAAATTCTATATTGGGGCAAGGCCAATTTTGATGGTATCAGGTAGGAACTTTCAAAAATTAATTGGGGGAGTCTGTGGGAAGGCAAAGGGATGTCTGGTAAATGGCACGCTTTCAAAAGTGTGTTAACCAGGGTTCAGGATAAACACATTCCTCTTAGAGTGAAGGGCAAGGCTGGCAGAAATAGGGAATCCTGGATGACTCGGGATGCTGAGGCCCTGGTCAAGAAGAAGAAAGAGGCACATGACATGCGTAGGCAGCTGGGATTACGTGAATCCCTTGAAGAGTATATAGACTGTAGGAATAGAGTTAAGAGGGAAATCAGGAGGGCAAAAAGGGGACACGAGATTGTTTTGGCAGATAAGGCAAAGAAGAATCCAAAGAGCTTCTACAAATGCATAAAGGGCAAAAGAGTAACAAGGGGGAGAGTAAGACCTCTTAAGGATCAACAAGGGTCATCTGTGTATGGATCCACAACAGATGGGTAAGATCCTAAATGAATATTTCTCATCGGTATTTACTATTGAGAAAAGCACGGATTTTGGGAACTTGGGGAAATAAATAGTGATGTCTTGAGGAGTGTACATATTACAGAGAAGGTGGTGCTGGAAGTCTTAAAGCACATCAAGGTAGATAAATCCACGGGACCTGATGAAGTGTATCCCAGGACATTGTGGGAGGCTAGAGAGGAAATTGTGGATCCCCTAGCAGAGATATTTGAATCATCAATTGTCACAGGTGAGGTGCCTGAAGATCAGAGAGTGGCAAATGTTGTGCCTTTGTTTAAAAAGGGCTGCAGGAAGAAGCCTGGGAATTACAGGCCAGTGAGCCTCACGTCGGTGGTGGGTAAATTGTTGGAAGGTATTTTGAGAGGCAAGTGTCTAGAGACGCAAGTATTGATTAGAGACAGACAGCGTGGCTTTGTGAGTGGAAAATCATGTCTCACAAATTTGATTGATCTTTTTAAAGGGGGTAACCAAAAAGATAGATGAGGGCAGTGCAGTTGATGTTGTCTACATGGACTTTAGCAAGGCCTTTGACAAGGTACCACATGGTAGGTTGTTGCATAAGGTTAAATTTCATGGGATCCAGGTTGATGTATCTAAATGGATACAAAATTGGCTTCTTGACAGAATAAAGTAAAAAGTCTGACAACACCTGGTTTTAGTCCAACCGATTTATTTGATAGTAAACGCACAAGCTTTCGGGTTAGTCCCTTCGTCAGGTGAATGGAGACTGAATATCCACTTCTTGACAGAAGCCAGAGGGAGGTTTTAGAGAAGTGTTTTTCAAACTGGAGGCCTGTGACCAGTGGTGTGCCTCAGGGATCAATGCTGGGTCCACTGTTATTTGTCATTTATATTAATGACTTGGATGAGAATATAGGAGGCACGGTTAGTAAGTTTACAGATGACACTAAGATTGGTGGCATAGTGGACAGTGAAGAAAGTTATCTCCATTTGCAATGGGATCTTGATCAATTGGGTCAGTGGGTTGACAAATGGCAGATGGAGTTTAATTTAGACAAATGCGAGGTGATGCATTTTGATAGATTGAACCAGGGCAGAACTTACTCAGTTAATGGTCAGGCACTGGGGAGAGTTACAGAACAGAGATGTAAGGGTACAGGTTCATAGCTCCTTGAAAGTGGAGTCACAGGTGGACAGAATGGTGAAGAAAACATTCAGCATGCTTGGTTTCATTGGTCAGAATACCGAATACAGGAGTTGGAGTGTCTTGTGAAGTTGTACAAGACATTGGTAAGGCCACACTTGGAATACTGTGTGCAGTTCTGGTCACCCTATTATAGAAAGGATATTATTAAACTAGAAAGAGTGCAGAAAAGATTTACTAGGATGCTACCAGGACTTGATGGATTGAGTTATAAGGAGAGGCCAGATAGACTGGGACCTTTTTCTCTGGAGCGTAGGAAGCCGAGGGGTGATCTTACCGAGGTCCGTAAAATAATGAGGGGCACAGATCAGAGGGGAGTCTAAAATTAGAGGGCATAAGTTTAAGGTGAGAGGGGAGAGATACAAAAGTGTCCAGAGGGGCAATTTTTTTCATGCAGAGGGTGGTGAGTGTCTGGAAGAGGTAGTAGTAGAGGCAGGTACAATTATATTTTTTAAAAAGCATGTAGATAGTTACGTGGGTACAATGGGTATAGAGGGATATGAGCCAAATGTGGGCAATTGGGATTAGCTTAGGGGTTTTTAAAAAAAAGGACAGCATGGACAAGTTGCCTGTTTCCATGCTGTAAACCTCTATGACTCTACTGTCTCGCCATAATCCTACATGTATTTCTTGTTCAGTTAATGTTTCCCTGGACTTCAGAAGCTGACACCTAGATGCCCCCAATTAAGTGAACTTTAACTGCTGGATCATGCCCAGTCTTAGAACCTCCTTCCTGATTACTGTCAGATCCATGGAACCTGCTCTATTGCTGTCATATCCTCTGTACAATTCTTCCAAACCCCAGGATGACTCGACCCTGAGCCTGTTATAATTGCCACATTTGAGGCACTATTGCAGTGCTGCCCCTGGTGTACATAAGCTGAGTATCACTGGAAAATATGACTTGCCATGCTCTTGGTACTTACAAATCCCATTTAGCCGTGCCTTGGAACTTAGCTTGTGGCTTTAAAAATGTTTTAAAGGTTGGAGTTGGTGAATAATCAAGTTGGATTGGAAGTGTTTTCTACCAGAATGACACCCTAACCCCCCTGAGTTAAATTACAAGGAGTGTACCCCCTAAACTTTGAAGGTGAAGTCATCATTTGGTCAAACTATTCAAGACAGTAATGGGGACAGATAGATTGATAGAGAGAAGCTATTATTGTTGAGTGGAGAGGCTAGGATGTAGGTAATTGTTTAAAAACTCGGCACAAGAGTTTCAAGAGTGAAATTAAGGAATACTTTCTCATAAAATTGGTGGTAATAGTTTGGACCTCCATCTGCAAATGGCAATCGATATGAGATGAATTGTTACTTTTAAATCTAAGATTGATACATTTTTATTAACCAAAGATAATAAATATTATGCGGCATAAATGAGAATATATAGTTAGATAACACATCTCTCAGAATGCCATTTGGCCCATCATTCCTCTGCTAATTCATTGAAACAGCTCTCCAATTTATCCCAATCTCTCACTCTGTCCCCATAAGCCCTACAAGGTTCGTTTCTCTGGTATTATTATCACCTCTTTCAAGGGAAGACAATAACCTAGTTTGTGGATCCCAGGGAAATGGTGACTCCTTATTAGCTGAGACCTATTGGGATATGACATGTAATTGCAAAGGTTCAGGTTGCCATGGACAAAGCCTTTCTGCCACAGGAGTGTTTTATGCTTATGCTATTTAAATGTTTTAGTCAATAGTGTACCAGAATCTAATATCTTTTGGAGCTGGTGGTGTTAAATATCTTAATTGCTTCTTGAATTCTGTTTAGAAAGACACAATTGAACCTGCCTCCAATGTAATCACCAAGGCATATCATTCCAGATCACAAGTATATCTTTACCTCGATGTTTTTAATCCTTGAAATTACATCTGCAAATATAATGGAATTTTGCTGTCCTATCACTGTAGGTAGTCCCTGATCACTAGATAACCATGTGCACCATTTTCTTTTCTCAATCATTTTGCCATCTTGTTTTCAGCTTTCTCCAGGTCATTCTTTTTCTTTCCATCATTTCTATCACCTCCAATTTTTAATTGTATTTATCTATTTGATTTATTATTCAATTAGCCTCCCACTTGCTGCAGTTCCCTTTAGTTCTTGGTTTTGCTCCTTTGCCAAGTTGTGTTGTCTGTAATATGTTATTCCTTCCACCCTTCCCTACTATACCCCACTCTTGTGTTGCTAGCTGCATTTACACAAATAGTCCTCGTTATGTTAAATGGCACTTTATGATTGTTCGTTTGAATCTACTTGTGCCACCACTTCAAGCATATGACGTTCTTCGTATCTCCATCATTGAGGTGAAGTTGAGGACTAATTTCATTTGAGTGTAAATTATCGCTATCAAGACTGCTTGTGATCATTAACTTTAGTTCCTCGTTTCATGTGCACATCCACACACGTCTTCTCTAGGTCTAAATTGAGAACTTAATGAGCAAACTATTGTTTGAACCACTTTGAATAAACGCTTTAAAGTTTTTCTTTACTTGGAAGACGGATGTAATGTTATTATTAGCGTCTGCTCACAGTAACCTCTGTGCAATGGCAAGAGCCTGAAGTAGCTCAGCAGAAGTTGGACATATTGCCCCAGGGGAAGACGTAGTCCAGTGCTTCAGCTAAATGGAATTTCATTCATTTATCTGAGATTTTCTTGACACCCCTCATTCTGCTGAAGACAGATATGTGGCGTATTGCTCGCACAATTTTTTATTTGGCTAATGTACAAGGCAGTGCTTTTGGCATAACGATTTGGCAAGAGGCTGAACTTCCTCAAGGACCTCAGTCGTCCCCTGATTGTGAGCTGAGAAGCAAGAGCCCAGGCTGATCTACTTTCTGCGATTCAGCATTGCTGAATGCTGACGCCAGCCTCAATGTTTCTCGGTCAAGTGGAAAAAGCTTCCAAGCTCCAAAATTCAGAGGATGTAGCAGTGAGAGTAGAGCTCCCACTTAAGAGTCTGTTTTAATCTTCGTTTCTTTTTATTGCAGTTTTTGATCTACTTTGATGTTTTTGTTTGTTACTGCAGTTTTTGTTTGACTGGTGCGGACTGGGATAAGTTCCAGTCCTAATATCCGTATAGATGGAAATGTTAAAAATCTTTTGACGGCTGTCGGAAGCAGTAGTTTTATTCTCCGATAAAGTTGAGTGTGGGGAATAAAGATAGAGCTAGAAACTGAACTCTATATAAAAGAAAGTCTGGGGAATTATAAAACAAACAACAATTTCCGACCTGCTCCGATCCATGGCTCCCTCCCCAGTGGCCTGCACCTGATATGTATTTCCACATGCAGATTGCCTGTACCCACAAGTTCCTGGCTGCCATGCAGGGAAGGTAACAACAAACTAATGAGGCCTTACCAGTGACATCCAGCTTCACTTGATTAACTTGTCAGCTTCTTCGGTTCCCTGCACCTTTACCCGCCATGGCCAAGATTCTCAATGTAGAGATTACAGAGCAGGTTTACAAGATTTTGATACCTGGATGAATGGATTGTCTTACGGTGAAAGGTTAGGTAGAATGGGCCTGTTTGCACTGGAGTTTAGAAGAGCGAGCTGTGACTTGATTGAAGTATAAAAGATCCTGAATAGTCTTGACAAGGTGGATGTGAAAAGGATGTTTTCTTTTGTGCGTGAGTCCAGAACTATGGGGCACAGTTTTAAAATTGGGATCGCACTTATAGGTTAGAGATCAGGAGAATTTTTTTTCCCAAGGGTTGCGTGACTTTGGAACTCTCTGCCTTAGTAGGTGGCGAGGTCATTGAATATTGAACGTTGGACCCTTAGAGGATGAGAGGGGGGACTTAGTGATAGGGGATGGGGAAATGGCTGAGGCCTTGAATAACATTTTTGTTTCGGTCTTCACGGAGGAGGACGTGAGTAATTTGCCAGGTGTTAGCGATGGAAAGATGGTAGGAGTGGAGGGCCTGAATGACATTATTGTTACTAGAGAGGCGGTGCTTGACAGACTGGAGGGACTGATTGTGGACAAGTCCCCAGGACCGGATGGAATGCATCCAAGGGTTCTGAAAGAAATGGCGGAGGTGATAGTGGATGCCTTGGTGATTATTTTCCAAACGTCACTGGATTCCGGGGAAGTGCCGGAAGATTGGAAAACGGCTAATGTTATGCCGTTGTTTAAGAAGGGTGGCAGGCAAAAGGCGGGGAATTTATAGGCCGGTTAGTTTAACGTCTGTTGTAGGAAAAACGTTAGAATCCGTGATCAAGGAGAAAATAGCGAGGCATCTTGAGGAGAATTGTTTGGCAGAGCAGACGCAGCAAGGTTTCGTTAAGGAGAAGTCGTGTCTGACGAATTTATTGGAGTTCTATGAGGATGTGTCTAGGGCGGTGGATAGAGGAGAGCCGGTGGATGTGGTGTTTCTTGATTTTCAGAAGGCGTTTGACAAGGTGCCTCACAAGAGGTTATTACAGAAGGTCAGGGGGCATGGAGTTGGGGGTAGGGTGTTAGCGTGGATAGAGGATTGGCTGTCAAATAGGAGGCAGAGAGTGGGGGTCAATGGGTGCTATTCGGATTGGCGGTTGGTGACTAGTGGAGTGCCCCAGGGGTCGGTGCTGGGGCCTCAGCTATTTACCATTTATATAGATGATCTGGAGGAGGGAACCGAGTGTATGGTGTCGAAATTTGCTGGTGACACCAAGATTGGTGGAATGGCAAATTGTGCGGAGGGTGTGGAGAGTTTGCAGAAGGATCTAGATAGGCTGGGCGAATGGGCCAGGAACTGGCAAATGGAATTTAATGTTGGCAAATGTGAGGTTGTCCACTTTGGTAGGAATTATGGTAAGAAGGACTATTACTTGCGTGGTGAAAAACTGCAGCATGCGACGGTGCAGAGGGACCTCGGGGTCCTTGTGCATGAGTCGCAAAAACCCAGCCTGCAGGTGCATCAGGTAGTCAGGAAGGCAAATGGGATGCTGGCCTTCATAGCGAGGGGGATTGAATATAAAAGTAGGGAGGTCTTGCTGCAGCTGTATAGGGCACTGGTGAGGCCGCAGCTGGAGTACTGTGTGCAGTTTTGGTCGCCGTGCTTACGCAAGGATATTTTGGCCTTGGAGGGAGTGCAGAGGAGGTTTGCTAGGCTGATGCCGGAGTTGAGGGGGTTGAACTATGAGGAGAGGCTGAATAAACTAGGCTTGTACTTGTTAGAGTTTAGAAGAATGAGGAGAGATCCCATTGAGACATGAGGATGGATAGGATAGAGGTGGAGAGGCTCGTCCCGCTCAGAAAGGACAGTAGGACTAGAGGGCACAGCCTCAAGATAAAGGGGGGGCGGTTTAGAACGGAGTTGAGGAGGAACTTCTTCACTCAAAGGGTGGTGAATCTCTGGAATTCTCTGCCCGTTGAAGTGGTGGAGGCTGCCTCGCTCAATATTTTTAAGACGCGGGTTGATAGGTTTTTGATAGGCAAGGGGATTAAGGGTTATGGGGAGAGGGCGGGAATGTGGAACTGAGCCACGACAGATCAGCCATGATCTTATTGAATGGCGGGGCAGGCTCGAGGGGCTAGATGGCCTACTCCTGCTCCTATTTCTTATGTTCTTATATTTTAAAGGCAGAGGTAGATAGATTCTTGTCAGAGAATCTAAGGCTATCAGGGTTATATGGCAAACAGAACTTGAAATGCAAACAAATCAGCCACGATCTTATCAAATGGCAGAACAAGCTTGAGGCGCCGAATGGGCAACCTCTGCTCCCATGTCATATGTTTGAGTTTTGGGGCTGGTTTTCTTTCTTACAGATCTGAGAATTAAATGTTAATTATAGAAATGATGTATGAAATTAAACAATACACATTCATCTTTCATTTTAAGAAGAGGGTTAATAATCCTTTTTTTTCCTATTTGCAATCTATTAATGATTTGGCAGATATGTATTTCCATTAGCCAATTTCTCACTTTGATTTTTAGTAACATCAGTTTGTCTGCAATACAGATCCTTCTACATCTTTGTCAAGGAGCTGACAATGCCTTGGAGCAACATAAATGTCATAGCTCATTAATCTTGCAGTGGAACATTCACCTTTTTTTGCAAGATTCACTGAATAAAAAATTGCAAAACTCCCATTTTACCCATAAACACATCAGCAGAAACAATCTATTCTTTATCCCCACAAACACACAGCTGACAATTCTTTGAGTTTTCATTGTCTAAAATGTAGAATGATAAACCTGTATTATGTTTGATTTTACAAATATTATTAGGATTTAGGACAGACTACCATTTATGAATCTCACTTGCCTTCTTTAATATGAGATTTTGATAAACATACCAGTAAGTTACAGGGATGCTGTGCTTGGATGTTGTTCCTTTTGTTTAATTAAATTTATTACTGTGCGGTCTTGAAATATTTTCAATTTTAATATATCTAGTGAGGACATGTTGGCATTATTTATATTGCGGTGCAGCAAGAATCACAATATTCAGTACAAATTACAGTTTCCTCTTCATGCGCATCTCCCAATTATCACACAACTATTAAAACTGTTTGGTGTTTTATGGGTGATGTGAGAATTCTGCTAACCTTTACCCCACTGTAGCGGCAAGATTGAGAGTTGACACACAAATAGGTAGGAAAGTGAATTGTTTGGAGGACATAGAGTTTACAAAAAGATTTAAATAGTTAATTGAGTGGACAAAAAAAATTGGATGGCGTATAATGTGGGAAAAGATGAGCTCGTCCCCTTTGGGAGGAAGAATTGAAAAGTAGTAGTATGTTATTTAAATGGAAAGACTATAGAACTGTACATGAATCACAATGTTTGTATGCGGGTACAACAAGCGACTCAGATGGCAAATGGAAAGTTTACATTTATTATAAGGGGAATGGAATATAAAAGTCAGGAAGTTTTGCCACCATTGTATAGGGCATTGGTGCAACCGCACCTAGAGTGCCTCTTACAGCTTTGGTCTCCTTACTTGAAAAAGCCTATGATCGCATTAAAAGCAGTTCAGAGAAGGTTCACTCGTCTAATTCCTGAGGTGAAGACCTTATATGGACAGGTTGTCCCTGTAAGTGGTTAGAAGAATTAGGTTTCTTATTGAAACATAAGCTCTTCAGACAAATTGATAGGGTGGATATTTCAAGGCTGTAGAAGAGATTAAAACTAGGGAACACAGTTTTAAAATAAGAGGTCTGCTATTTAGGAGTGAAATGAGAATTGCTTTTCTTGAGGGTCATTAGTCTGTGGAATTCTGTTCCTCAGAGAACCGTGGAGGCTGAATCATTAAATATTTTTAAAGCTGATTTAAATTGGTTCCTGAATGAGAAAGGAGTCAAGGGACATGGAGATAGACAGGGAAGTAGAATTGATCCCACAGGCAGATCAGCCATGATCTTATCAAATGGTGGTGTCGGCTCAAAGGTCTGAAAGGCTCAGTACAGCTTCTAATTTTATGTTTGTATGTGGATGTATCTTAGTAAGAAGCACATCAATTACCATTCCTAAAAGTGTGCTTCTCAGCTTGAAGTTGTTTTCGTTCACTTCATTAATTATTTTGGCTGTTTATCCAATTTGCTTTTTGCATTTCGTTATTTGTTATATTTTGTCTCCTGCTTCGTTATCTATTTACCATTTATATAGATGATCTGGAAGAGGGAACCGAGTGTATGGTGTCGAAATTTGCTGATGACACCAAGATTGGTGGAACGGCAAATTGTGCGGAGGGTGTGGAGAGTCTGCAGAAGGATCTAGATAGGCTGGGCGAATGGGCCAGGAACTGGCAAATGGAATTTAATGTTGGCAAGTGCGAGGTGGTCCACTTTGGTAGGAATAATGGTAGGAAGGATTATTACGTGGCGAAAAACTGCAGCAGGCGACGGTGGAGAGGGACCTCGGGGCCCTTGTGCATGAGTCGCAAAAACCCAGCTTGCAGGTGCAGCAGGTGGTCAGGAAGGCGAATGGGATGCTGGCCTTCATAGCGAGGGGGATTGAATATAAAAGTAGGGAGGTCTTGCTGCAGCTGTATAGGGCACTGGTGAGGCCGCAGCTGGAGTACTGTGTGCAGTTTTGGTCGCCGTACTTACGCAAGGATATTTTGGCCTTGGAGGGAGTGCAGAGGAGGTTTACTAGGCTGATGCCGGAGTTGAGGGGGTTGAGCTATGAGGAGAGGCTGAATAAACTAGGCTTGTACCCGTTAGAGTTTAGAAGAATGAGGGGAGATCTCATTGAGACATATAAGATGATGAATGGGATGGATAGGATAGAGGTGGAGAGACTCGTCCCGCTCAGAAAGGATAGTAGGACTAGGGGGCACAGCCTCAAGATAAAGGGGGAGCGGTTTAGAACGGAGTTGAGGAGGAACTTCTTCACTCAAAGGGTGGTGAATCTCTGGAATTCTCTGCCCGTTGAAGTGGTGGAGGCTGCCTCGCTAAATATTTTTAAGACGCGGGTTGATGGATTTTTGATAAGAGAGGGGATTAAGGGTTATGGGGAGAGGGCGGGAATGTGGAACTGAGCCACGACAGATCAGCCATGATCTTATTGAATGGTGGGGCAGACTCGAAGGGCTAGATGGCCTACTCCTGCTCCTATTTCTTATGTTCTTATGTTCTTTAATTAAGCACATTCTGAATATCGGCGATGCAAAATCTCATGTGATAGAAGGTTTAATTCATACTTGGCTTTCTGGTGCTTCACTGTGAGCCAGTGTTTTACACATCAAAACCAGAGAAATTGTGCACACCGCAACATTCGACAGGCTCGGAATATCCAAGCGTGGCACCAAAACACTATTGCCTGATTGGGCATAAACTCTATTATTCTTGATTTGATTTATTTTTGTTACATGTATACAGTGAAAAATATTGTTTCTTGCGCACTATACAGACAGAGCATTCCATTCATAGAGAAGGAAATGAGAGAGTGCAGAATGTAGTGTTACAGTCATAGCTAGGGTGCAGAGAAAGTTCAACTTAATGCGAGATAGGTCCACTCAAAAGCCCAATGGCAGCAGGGAAGAAGCTGATCTTGAGTGGGTTGGTACGTGAACTTTTTTATCTTTTTCCTGATGAAAGAGGATGGAACAGAGTATGTCCAGGATGCGTGGTGTCCTTAATTATGCTGGTTGCTTTTCTGAGGCAGCGGAAAGTGTAGACAGTGTTAATGGTGGGAAGCTTGTTTGAGTGATGGACTGGGCTTCATTCATGTCCCTTTGTGGTTTCTTGCAGTCTTAGATAGAGCAGGAGCCATACCAATCTGTGATACAACTAAAAACAATGCTTCTTGTGGTGCATTTGTAAAAATTAGTGAGAATTGTAGCGGACATGCCAAATTTTCTTAGCCTCCTGAGAAAGTAGAGGCATTGGTGGGGCTTTCGTAACTACAGAGTATCAGCATGGGGAAATCAGGACAGGTTGTTGGTGATTTGGACACCTAAAAATTTGAAGCTCTTCACCATTTCTACTTTGTCCCAATTGATGTGTACAGGGGCATGTCCTCCACTATTTTTTTGAAGTCGATGACTGTCTCCTTCGTTTTGTTGACATTGAGGAAGAGATTATTGTCATTGCTCCAGTTCACTCGATTCGCCGTCTCTTTCCTGTACTCCATTTCGTCATTGTTTGAGATCTGATCCACTATGGTGGTGTCATCAGCAAACTTGAAAATTGAACTGGAGGGGAGCTTGGCCACACAATCATAGGTGTATAAGGAGTATATTAGGGGGCTGAGAACATATTCTTGTGGGACACCGGTGTTGAAGATGATCATGGAGGTGTTGTTGCCAATTCTTACTGATTGCAGTCTAAGTTAAAAAGATCAGGATCCAGTCTCAGAGGGAGCTGTCAAGGCCCAGGCCATGGAATTTGGAGATGAGTTTTGTGGGAATAATGAAGACTGAGCTGTAGTCAATAAATAGGAGTCTGACATGGGTGTCTTTGTTATCTAGGTGTTCCAGGGTTGAGTGCAGGGCCAGGGAGATGGCATTTGCTGTGGGACCTGTTACAGCGATAGGCAAATTGTTGTGGATCCAGGCAATCTGGGAGGCCGAATTCCGTGCCATGACTAACCTTTCAAAGCACTTCATAACTATGGATGTCAGAGCCATCAGATGATAGTCATTAAGGCACCTGCCTGGCTTTTCTTTGGTACAGGATGATGGTCACCTTCTTGAAGCAGATAGGGACCTAAGGTTATTGTAAAGAGAGGTTGAAGATGTCTATGAATACCCCCACCAGCTGATCCATGCAGGATCTGAGTGCTCGTTCAGGTACTCCATCCTGGCCAGTCACTTTCCATGGGTTGACCTTTGAAAAGACTGCTCTGATGTCTGCAATGGTGATCTCAGCTACAGGTTCAACCAAGGTTTCCGGATGAAGGACGTGTTCTCGCTAACCTCTTGCTCAAAACGGGCAGAGAGTGCATTGAGCACATCAGGGAGGAGCGCGTCGATGCTGGCAATTTTTATGTGCCTTCATCTTGTAGCCTGTTACGTCTTGTCAAACTTGCCATAGTCGGCGGGGGTCCATGTGGCTAGCCTGGGACTCTAGCTTGGTCTGGTACTGTCTTTTGGCAACTTTGATGCATCTCCTTAGATCGTATCTGAATTTTTTGTGTATTTCAGGATCGCCTGATTTGAACGCCTCAGACCTAGACTTCAGCAAGCAGTGGATATCCCTGTTCATCCATGGTTTTTGGTTGGGAAACACGCGGATTTGATTCTTTGGCACACAGTCTTCTATAGAATTACTAATGAAGTGTGTAGAAGGCTGTGAACTATTATTCAATTATTTCCTTGTGTTTCACAGTGGGGCTTGGCTATTCACCTGGGCGCTTCACTATAAAAAAAATTTGGTTGTTTAATCCCAGCTATTTGGCACATAATTTAGCTCAAAGGTGGAGGGATACATCATGGAATATGAGATTGGATCAAAATGGTTGAATGAAAGGAAAAGATTAACAAAGGTATGAAATTTTCCATGGTACTGTTATTGAGCAGTACCTTGGGATCAAGGATTAGTTGTTTGAACTCCAGTTCATTGATTCCTGAGATGGCCAGTAAGTCCAGTGAATGATCTGCAGATTTTGCCACATGCAGTCAATGCTGCTTGAAGGATTTATGTATTCTATGGGTCAGATAGATGAGCTGTTTGGAGGTTTGTGCAGCCCCTCTGACACCTTGACGTCACCTCTGTCTTGAAGTTTTCCCTACATTCTCAAATGAGCTTTCTCCATTTTGTTGATCACAAGCCAAGTGCTCCCTATGAGTTGGCAGCTAGTTTGACTCTTTGAAGATATTTTGAAGACATCCCTAAACAGTTTCCATTCTCCTAGTGAGAGGCCTCTGCCCTGAGCAAGCTCTGAGTAGAATAATTGCTTTGGGAATCTAGTGTCAGGCATGCAAACAAGGTCTCACCCAAGAGAGCTTTTTTGAGTGATTAGAACCTTGTTGCAGGGTAAGTTGCCTGGGGCCAATGTTGGGTCAATGTTCTTGCTATCAGATTTGGAGGCTATAAAAGCTGGTACTTCTCTGAAGAGTCTGCTATAGATTACCCAAGTCTGTGGAGAATATAGGAGCATAGGGAACAAGACTGTCCATTAAACATTGACTTTTGTCTCATGTTTGAGATCCTGATACTCAAATACACTTATGCTCCGTTGACCAACTGGATGAATTTCGTCATTCAGATTTATCATCATCTAAAGGCAGCTTCCAAGATATGGAAAATGGTCCATCTTTTCCAGGATTTTATCATTGATCTTGATCAGTTGAGGTGGGTGTTGGTGGGGAGATGTCGAGTTTTGGAAGTTGGTCGGAGGGAGGACATTCATTTTCTGGATGCTTAATGAGAAAGCTCATTTTCTCATCAGCTTTGAAAAAGGAGAGAGCCATGACCTGGAACCAGTTTCTGAGTGAGCTTGAACAGAAGTATCAGCTGCATAATGAAGCTCGATGACTGAAGTCAGTGGTTTTGGTTTTGAAGATGACATAGGTTGAACATTTTCCCATCTGTCCTGTCAATTATCTCCACAGCCATGGACAGTTGCTGGAGGTGAGGCGCATTACTACACCGAGGAAGCTGGAGAAGAGAATTGGTGCAGTGACATAGCTGCGTTTGATCCCATTCTTCACGGAAATCAGATTTGTGGTGGCTCAATTAGTGAGGATCACAGCTTGCATGCCATTATGGAGTAGATAGAGGATAGTGAGAAATTTTGACTGCGCGCAAATTTAGGGAAGGTAACCTATAAAGCTTCATGGTTGAAAGAGTCAAAGCCTTTGAGAGTTCAAAAAAGGCCATGGACAGTGGTTGGAGCTGCTCCTTATAATTCTTCCACTTTGCTATGCAATAAAGGTCATGTCCATGGTGCCACTGAATGGATAGGAACTGCACTGCAACTCTGCAGGTATCTCTTCAACCTGTTTGAGGAGTTGAGTGAGGAGGATCCCTTGCAATGGTCTTCGCTGTGGCAGACACTCCTCTGTAATTTGCTCTGTCTCCCTCCCTGAGTATAGCCACAATTACAGTGTCCCTGAAATTCCCCAGCACACACTCCCTTTCCTTGATGAAGTTCTGCAGTCAAACCAGGATTGTATCTCTGCTGGGTCTCAGCAGGGATTCCAGCTGCTTCAGAAGCTTTGTTGCTTTTCAGCTGTTGAATAACTTTGCTCAGGACCAAGGTGGCATCAAGAATCAGCTGGATGGGGTTTTGAGGAATAGCATTAGAGGCTTGATTGAAGGTTTCTTCACAATGTTCTCTCCAATGAGCACTAACTGTCTCCCTGTACTTGATGAACACCCCTCCATATCTGGCTCTCAATCGAGTCCTGTTGACAAAATATTTAGAATATGATCTTGGCAAAACTAATACCCTGTTCCATCAACAAGACGAGCACGAGATCTCATGGCAACACACACACACACACACACACACACACACACACACACACACACACAGTCCACACAGTGGCACCTGTTTGACTATGTCATTGTGTGACCAAGAGAGGGTGGCAATGTCCATATCACCCACGCTATGATAGGTACCAATGACTACTGGAACGATTGCTGCTTCAGCTGGTCAGCCATCTCCCGTCAGCCTGGCCCCATCAGCAGAAGCAAAAGAAGCCATGCTGTAAGGACATTAGCATTGAGGCCTCAAACATCCCACCAAGGCAACTATTCTCACTCAGCCAACCTATAAAACTCCAGCCACCAGGAGCTACAGTATGCTGGTAGTGCCTGGTTGACCCTAAAAACCACAGCAAGCACCTTGGCCTCTTTACTAGAAAACATCATGACTGATTTGATTAAAAAACAACTAACTTGAGCATAAGTGCAAAGCTTTTGCAGACTGGAAACTTGACCACACCTCAAGAGGAAAGCATCAGTCCAACTGGAAGGGCAGCACCCATGACATGCAGAACACGCAGTGGACAGAAAGAGTGAGGGACGCCAATGACAGGCATAGTTTCTTCAGCAGTGTCAACATAATATTCCATACCATAGTGAGCCAAATGATAGTAAGCACCAATAAATGCAAAATGATGCAAAATTGTCAGAAATTGTGCAATGTAACTAAACAATTAATAAAACTGAACTATTGTGAAGCGATGGTTGGCAATTTAACTTACAATATATGGACTTGTGACAAAGGGGAAGGCATTAGATTATGTGGTCAGAGCAGTTAAACACTAGTAAGAATGCATAAGGAGGAATGTTTTCAGCATTAAATGCAACGTCACTTTCAAATGTTTCTGAGATTTACTGCATGTAGTATACTCAAATACTCGCCAATTAAGGTATTGTGTTCAATTCTAGTCATCACACCACAAAATATGGGTGGCACGGCGACAGAGCAGTTAGTGCTGTTGTCTCACAACGCCAGGGACCCAGGTCCAATTTTGGCCTTGGAGGACTGACTGTGAGGAGTTTGCACATTCTCCCCATGTCTGCGTGGGTTTCCTCCAGCTGCTCCAGTTTCCTCTCACACTCTAAAGATGTGCGGGTTTGGTAGATTGGCCATGCTAAATTGACCCTAATGTCAGGGGGATTAGCAGGATAAATGTGTGGGGTTACGGGGATAAGGGCCGGGTGGGACTGTTGTCGGTGCAGGCTCAATGGGCTGAATGGCCTTCCTCTTCACTGTAGGAATTCTATGATTCTAAATAATGTAGAGCATTGAACCATAATGTTGATGTCAAGTGTAAAGGAACCAGGAGAGAACTGAACTGTACAAGTTAAAAAGAATGCATCTACATACGCCAAATATCAGCACTCAGAATTTTACTTCATGCAAAATAATGTCATAGAATCATATCATAGATTCATAGAACCCTGCGGTGCAGAAAGAGGCGAGTCTGCACCAAACAGAATCCCACCCAGGCCCTATCCCCATATCCCTACATATTATACCCACTAATCCCTCTAA
This sequence comes from Carcharhinus amblyrhynchos, assembly GCF_965287045.1. Lineage (NCBI taxonomy): Eukaryota > Metazoa > Chordata > Chondrichthyes > Carcharhiniformes > Carcharhinidae > Carcharhinus > Carcharhinus amblyrhynchos. Next base: position 32,773,522 of record NC_137351.1, on the reverse strand, counting down.
CCTGGATACTAAGTGGCAATTTCTTAGCATGGCCAATCAACCTAACCTGCATATCTTTGGACTGTGGGAAGGAACCAGAGTACCCGGAGGAAACCCACGCAGACACGAGGAGAATGTGCAAACTCCACACAGACAGTGAACCGAGCCGGGAATCGAACCCAGGATCCTGGAGCTGTGAAGCGGCAGTGCTAACCGTTGTGCTACCGTGCTGTCAGCAAAGGTAGTTGAGATTTACATTGGAAAGAGTTGCTATGCTGAAAAGATGTAGATAATTGGGCTGGCAGCATTAGAAATATTTAAAACAACTGGAATGTATTAATTTATCAGAAGGGAATTTGAAAGATTAAATGGCCTCCTCTCTCATTCTTTACTTTCTTACTGTGAAGAACCCCTCTTTATGGGGACACAGCAGAAGAGAATCACCTGGCTTGAGGGACCAGTTGAGATGCGAGTGGGTAATTACCCCAGGGGTGGAGTCCTCTCCTTGGCAGAAGAAAGCCTGAAGACGTGGGGACCTAGGCAGCCAGAATCAGAATCACAGCTCCTGTTTCTGATGACTATTTTCTTTCTTTCCTTTTTTTTTTCAAAAAAAACTCTAAACTTTTGACTGCATTGGCCAATTCAGGTCTGCTCTGCATCTACCCCCTCAGGGTCTGGCAATATTTCTACAGCTCACTGGGCCTATTCGCTTGAGTATACTTCAGGTGAGTATATTTTTCCTTCAATCTTCGATTAAAACAGGATACTCACTAGTGACGTGCCATAGACAGTATTGGTATTATCCATCCAATCCTTGTCACCAATGAAATGATGTACGTTCTCAGACTTCATCAGGAACAGAAAGATATTTATTAATATGGAAAAACTACAGAGGCCAGCAGCCTCTTGGATGTTCCAGTTCTTACATGCTTTTTTTTACATATCTTCAAAATGTCTTCTACCCAAGAGAGGAATCTAAACCCTGGGGTGATAACCTACTCTCAGTCCCAATTGAACCCTCAAGCTACGTTACCCTTTTCTGCTGTGTTGTCCTTAAAGGGAGGGTCACAACATTTACACTCTTGTACATTTCTTACATCATCTCTCCTTCCCAAGATGCTGCACGCATCTTGTATTCACAAGACAGGATTGTCAACTTGGCAGGCTGCTCTGATGAAGGGTCATCTAGATTTGAAACGTTGGCTCAATTCTCTCTCCACAGATGCTGTCAGACCTGCTGAGATTTTCCAGCATTTTCTATTTTTGTTTCAAATTCCAGCATTCGCAGTATTTTGCCTTTATATTACTGTGGTTACAAGCATTGGTTAATGTTATGTTAACCTTTTAAAACTGTCCAGAATGACCCTGTGTAATGTCATTGAAGGCTGTAAACTTTAAACATTGTGATTGTTTTGTGGAGTTCACAATCAGCTGATTCAACCAGCTTGCAATGTGCAAAAAATTGACTCGCACAAAAATTACTGCATTATGTTTTTGACCAAAATTTATTGTCTCCTACACACCCAAAAATTATTCAGGCAGATCAATCTATCCACTCTTAATAACTTGCAGATTTACCATATTAATTAAAAATAGGTGTTGATTTATGATCAGAATTGTACAATGTGCTTGCCTTTACAAAGAAGTTTGTACTTGGATTGCTGTAAGACAAACAACTCTCTCAGATGATGCTCAGATTTGCATTAACCTAACAGGGACGGCACAGTGGTTAACACTGCTGCCTTACAGCACCAAGGACCTGGGTTTGGTTCCCACGTTGTGTCACTGTCCGTGTGGAGGTTGCACGTTCTCCCCTTGTCTGCATGGGTTTCCTCCGGGTGCTCCAATTTCCTTCCACAGTCCAAAGATGTGCTGGTCAGGCTGCTTGGCCGTGCTAAATTGTTCCTTAGTGTCAAGGGGACCACATGGGGTTATGGGGATTGGGCCTGGATGGGATTATAATCAGTGCAGACTCGATGGGCTGAATGGTCGACTCCTGCACTGTAGGATTCTATCTATCTAGTCCAGGAGCAGCGATCTTGATTAAAAAATTGTCCTAATTGTTTTAACACAGGTGAAAAGAAAACAATGTCGACAACATCAGCAGCCGGAAACCAACAGATCTACTCGCAAGGAAGTTCATTCCAACCTGGGCGAGCAGGACAAACATTCAGGTAAATTCAGAGCACTGCAGAACCAGCCCATGTTGTTTAACAATTGTACTCATCAGCTGCAGCCAGTCAAACTGTTCTTTCTTCTTTGTTCAAAAAAACAACAACTTGAGGAAACTCATTTCAGGACACTGTTCCTTTAAAAACTGGGATCGTGCGTGATATATATATATATATATATATAAAAATATAAAATGAGTGTACATTATAATGTGCACATTTTGTTTGTATATTGCTGCAATCAAGTTAGCTCTTAGCCTTTTTATCTGAGGTTTGTACAGTTTTTTTGAACATTGCCTTCCAGATGCCAGCTTGCATATTGACTTACCTTGCTTAACTTGGCTGTGTTTCTCTCAATTGTATCTACCTCAACTTTTAAACTTGGCTAACTGACCTTTCCTACTGAACAAGAAAGGTTTGTTTGAACTCGAATATGAAAGCAGCACTGCTGGTATGTGCAGCCAGCCTGAGCACTTAGCTTCATGAAAAGGGTTCAGCATTACATGTACAACTCAGATCCATTGATGTTAGCCCAATCTTCTCCCACATTGAGCTCCACACATGTTCTCCACTGTCTTTGTAACATGAACTTTGGACTGGCAACTCCTTTGGAGTCTGTTAACAAACAGCTAAGATTCATTCCTTGGCTTTATCCCCGGTGACATTGTGCACATCTGCCATTGGTGTTACATGGGTCTAGCTCCGTCAGCAGGACTAGGAATGCAGATTGAAATGACGTGTACTTCTGTCAAAAGTGGCAACCAGTTACTAAAGGAATTGCACCAACACAGAGATCAGTCCAGTTTGCAGCAAAACAAGCTAATCTCCTGCAACTTATGTGGTCTGTTATTTTCAAAGAACAAAGAAAATTACAGCACAGGAACAGGCCCTTTTGCTCTTCAGGCCTGCACCGACCATGCTGCCCAACTGAACTAAAACCCCTTATCCTTCTGGTGACCATATCCCTCTATTCCCATCCTATTCATGTGTTTGTCAAGACACCGCTTAAAAGTCGCTATCGTATCTGCCGTCACGATCGTATCTGCACACAATACAGTACACTTACACTTACACTTCTTCTGATGCAAACTTCTATAGAGCTTTGCCTTTTTATTCTTGCAGTGCATTCACTGGAGGAAAGATTGCCATTCTTTTGACACTTGATTCAGTGAGTTAGACTTGATTCTTAGATCCTACGAAGGGTTATCCACATTCCAAACATTAGCTCTGATTTCTTTCCACAGATGCTATCACACCTGCTGAGATTTTCCAGCATTTTCTGTTTTTGTTTCCAGTTTCTTCCCACAGCCCAAAAAGACGTGCTGGTTAGGTGCGTTGGCCATGCTAAATTCTCCCTCAGTGTACCTGAACAGGCACCGGAGTGTAGTGACAAGGGGATTTTCACAGGAACTTTGTTGCAGTGGTAATGTAAGCCTACTTGTGACACAAATAAATAAATTTTAGTAGTAATTGTTCAATCTGTACTTATTCACTCTCACATCCTGTCTCGGGTGCTGTGCTGAAATGCCTCCCGCGTTACAGTAAGTTTCATTCCAAATTTCTGTAGAAAGTCTCAGTGTAATTAATAGCTGCCAGTGTTTATTCATTACTTGAGTGTGAAATTAGGCCCAATGTCTCCTTGTTCTGAATTCCCCAACAGAGGAAACCGCTCCGCCATCTGTTCTATCAAATCTGTTTATTATTTTAAACACTTCAGTCATCCCTCAGCCTTCTAAACTCAGTGCAGTGGAACCCAAATGTATGCAACCTGCCGTCATAATTCAAAGCTGATTCATTCTGGTGAAATCTGTCCTTCAAGGCCAACATAACATTCTGAGCAGTGCCTAAAAATGAATCTCTTCAAATGGATAAGGCAGAAATAAAGTCTTGCATTTACATAGCACCTTTCATGGCCATTGCATGTTCCGAAGCACCAATGCAGTGTAAAGTGTAGGAAATACAGCAGCCGTATTGCACACGGCAAGCTCCTGCAAGCAGTAATGTCATAATGATCAGATTATCTGTTTTTCTGATGTTGATTGAGGGAGAGATTTTTAGGACAAAGCATACAACTCCCCATCCCTTTCTTCAATATGGTCTCATGAGCTCTTTCATATTCACCAGGGAGGGTGAGACAGCCACAGTTTAATGTCTCAAATGAAAAATAATACTGCAACATTCTCCCAGTACTGTACTGGCTTGTCAACCTAAATTATTGTGCTCAAGGCACGACCTTTGGATATAAGTGCTTCTGACTGAGTCATAGAGGTTTACAGCATGGAAACAGGCTCTTTGGCCCAACTTGTCCCTGCCGCCCCTTTTTTTTTTAAAACCCCTAAGCAAATCCCAATTGCCCACATTTGGCCCATCTCCCTCTATATCCATCATACCCATGTAACTATCTAAATGCTTTTTAAAAGATAAAATTGTACCTGCCTCTACTACTACCTCTGGCAGCTTGTTCCAGACACTCACCACCCTCTGTATGAAAAAATTCCCCCTCTGGGCCCTTCTGTATCTGACCCCTCTCACCTTAAACGTATGCCCTCTAGTTTTAGATTCCTTTACTTTTGCAAAAAGATATTGACTATCTACCTTGTCTATGCCCCTCATTATTTTAGACCTCTATAAGGCCACCCCTCAGCCTGCTACACTCCAGAGAGAAAAGTCCCAATCTATTCAGCCTCTCCTTATAAGTCAATCCATTAAGTCCCAGTAGCACCCTAGTAAATCTTTTCTGCACTCTTTTTAGTTTAATAATATCCTTTCTATAATAGGGTGACCAGAATTGCACACAATATTCCAAGTGTGACCTTACCAACGTCTTGTATAACTTCAACAAGATGTCCCAACTCCTGTATTCAATGTTCTAACCGATGAAACCAAGCATGCCGAATGCCTTCTTCACCACTCTGACCACCTGTGACTCCACTTTCAAGGAGCTATGAATCTGTACCCCTAGATCTCTTTGTTCTGTAACTCTCCCCAATGCCCAACCATTAACTGAGTAAGTCCTGCCCTGGTTCAGTCGACCAAAATGTAACACCTCGCATTTATCTAAATTAAACTCCATCTGCCATTCGTCAGCCCACTGGCCTAATTGATCAAGATCCCGTTGCAATTGGAGGTAACTTTCTTCACTGTCCACTGTGCCACCAATCTTGATGTCATCTGCAAACTTACTAACCGTCCAAATCATTAATATAAATGACAAATAACAGTGGACCCAGCACTGATCCCTGAGGCACACTGCTGGTCACAGGCCTCCAGTTTGAAAAAGTAGTTCAATTTTGTATCCATTTAGAAAACTCACCCTGGATCCTGTGAGATTTAACTTTATGCAACAACCTACCATGCGGTACCTTGTCAAAAGCCTTGCTAAAGTCCATGTAGACAACATCAACCACAACTGATACAATGGACAGAATTTAATGCCCTCCCTGGGGGCAGGTTTTGTGGTAATGGGACATTTAAATAAACAGAAGGGTGGCCCATTCTCCACCTTGATTAAGTCTAAGGCAGTCTTCCTACCACAACATCAGTTGAGACCCTTAAGTGGGCAATTGGTGTTCAACCAGTGATACGCAGGGGACTCGTCATGCGGAAGAACCAGTCAGCAAACGCTGTTGGAGTTGTCTGTAGGCTTCCAGAGGGGGTCCTGAATTCAAAGACACTCATTACCTGACTGAGGGACCCAGCACTGGGAAAGGGGACTCGCTAAGAGCCAAACACCTCCCCTTGATGCTGACCCTTCCCACTCTCCCATCTGCAACACTCATCCCACCATCTGTGACCTGAGTGGTTACATTGTCAGGAGCTGCCACTGCTCCCCTTATGGTACTGCTGGCCTCTGCCTGGCAGATCATACGGGTTGGGATTTCCACCCCGGGATCTTTGATCCTAGTGAAGGCCCATCATGGTGTAGTTAGGTGTGTGATTGACATTTAATTCAGTGGACCTTCCCGAAAAAATGCAATGCAGGACCCTCAGCATCTCTGTAAATGGCAAACGAGATCCCAGTCATCTCCCATAAATACCACCCAGTTGGTCTGCACATGATTCTGTATAACTGAAGCATAATTTCCAACCCTTTGAGATAAAGTTTGACCAGTCTTGAGCCAATTGAGTGATTAAGATTTTGTAGTAAATAGTCATCTTATTCTTTAGGTTAACTGTGGGATGATTGATAAGGAAGGTATAAATGTCATGCTAAATAAGGCTGTTCTGACAAATTGAGATGCATTTTTGAGATAGTTTAAGGAAGTTTTGTTTTGCTATCTCTGACTTTGTGAGTGCTAGATGATATAGTACAAGAAAGCTGATCTTTATTTCATGTGGGTCCACTAAAGGACATGGGAATAAAACGTAAACCCTTTTTAAAAATCAAATTTGTGATCAGTGATCGTACCAATTATCAAAATGTATTATTTTCTAATGCAATACATTAACAAAAAAATGAATGCATGTTGGTTGAATTATGGTTTTCTGTATTGTCAATAATGGTAACAATTCATTATTGAAATTCCCACTAAAGTTAACCTATGGATATTAATTTCCCACTGCTTCCTGTACATTTTAAGTGCAATCAACATAAAACAGTAATTACCTCCCAACCAGCTTCATTGATGTTAGAATATTGTTTCAAAATTTATAATTCCAATGCTGTTCCGGTCGGCCTCTTGCCTCCATAAACCTAAGCCCACCCAAAACTTTTCTTGTATCCTAACTGGCACCATGCCGCATTTATCCATCAACACTCCTTTCAATGAGAAAGTTGGTTTTCAGGTCTTGCAACACTTATATGTTATCATTCTTATTTTTGTTTTTCAATCGTTCTTCTTGCCATCCTTCTCCCCCTCCTCCAGCCCTACAAGCCTCTAAGATCTCTGCATTTCTATCCGATTACACATTCTTAATTTTAATCCCTCCATCATCAGTGATAATGTCTTCAACTGCTTAGATCTTAAGCACTGTCATTATGAATTCCCTTCCTAAAACCCTTTCACCTCCCTCAAGACACCCCTTAAAATTTACCTCTTTCCAGACCTTTGTGTTAACTGTCTTAAATTTCATTACGCAGCATGTGGTCAAATTTTATCTAATAACATTCCTGTGTCTATGCTGTGGAATATTATATTGCATTCAGTACACGATATAATTGCAAGTTGTTGCTGAGATTAGGGTTGGCTATTTAACAACAAATCTCTAATATTGTCTTTTCAGCACTTCAATGGTACCTGGTGGCAACATCATTCAGCAAACGTCTTCAGCCGGCCAGATTTTAGCTCAGATATCTCGTCAATCTAATGCTAATCAGGTCTCTGCAACATCCTGGACTGGAAGTCGACCACCTTTCCCAGGACAGGTACTGCATCACATTTTAGGTGGATAGATTACTCAAATCATGTTGAATAGTTGGTTTCCGAACAGCAAACTGAAATATAATTACATCTGCAATTAATGTTTTGAATTAAAACTCGACTGTGTAGATTTTGGTTTATTTTCACAAAATCTGTAGATTGCTTTTAAATTGTGAGTGATGGGTTTGTTTTCTGTTCCAATATTGATCGTTGTCATTCTGTTGATGAGATTATTTTGGATGGGTTATCCTGATTTTGTGCCAGGTGTTCACAGGTACTGTTAGGAAGTTGCATATATAAGGTTAAAAATGAGGTGTTTGACAAATGTAAATATTGGAAAGAAATGCTAAGAAAACCAAAAGAAATCACATAGCATTGTCTGCCAGCATTGCAAAACAGGCTCTGAATTGGACCAATGATTTTAAAGCAAGCACTCAAAGACACAGAACCAATTGAATTCAAATTTGAGTGTTGTTGGCAGCCTGAAGCTGTTCAAATTGCAGGAATACGGAGAGGTAATTCTAGGTATTTAAACCTGGACAAGGAGAAATAATGGTTAAAGTAATCTGGCCACCTCTTCAGAAGGAAGGAGAGGCTAGGCTCTCATAACCAAATCCTGCAGTTTATTGTAAGTCTTCATCAAACTTACCATCTACAGTCGAAGATAAATCAACTCAACTGGAATTTATAAGCTTTTGTTTCATTCATGAATCTTGTAATATCCGGACAGCATTCTATTGGGGAGTTTATTCAGTTTGCTAATTGTTTTAATAAAGTTGTCACCAGTTTTAAAATAAAAACCTGTTAATTGTTCATGATAGAGAGTATCCAATCCTACTTTAATTTACCTAAACTAATAACTTCCTACTCCCGCACACAAACTTACTTAAGATTATGAGGCAAGTATTATCCCTTTAGGAGGTTCCAAAATCACGCAGAGGGAAGCATCACCTCTGCGTCATAACAGTGCTATTCAAATCCTCTAACACCTGAGCCCAAATACACAAAACAAAGAAGCTCTATCCCCATCATTTCTTCACACATATGTCAGCTAGTTGATTCACATGATTGGAGATAGATGCTTGTTCATCAGTGGTAGTTTTGAATTTTGTTTCCGCCATGTAAGTAATGCTGGCAAGGCTGTTTTTCATTGCTATCTCTAAGAGTCAAATACGGTCAGAGTAATCATGTGTAGACCAAATTGCCTTAAGTGGGAACAGATCATTTTCCCTCCTCACTCAGTCCAGTTTGGGTTCCACCAGGGCACTCAGCTCCTGAGATCATTACAGCTTTAGTTCAAACATGCATAAAGAGCTGAACTCGAGGTGAGAGTGACTGCCCTTGATGTTAAGGCAGTATTGACTGAGTTGGGCAGTATGGAGTCTCAGTAGGATTGGAGCCAGTGGGAATCAGGGGGAAAACCCTCCACTGATTGGCATCATATCTGGCACTAAGGGTGTGAGTTTCTTGAAATGCCTGAACTTTGAAGTAGTTACTTTTTCCAGTGCTATCACTAGATTAGCTAAAGAGTTCCTAGCTCTATCTGTGCCTGTTGCTGCTGCAGTGTGAAGAACTCCCCATCAACCATCAGTAGGTGCATGTGGGCTTGTGTGTTTTCTTCTGTTATTAGTTTTTGAAATAATTTAAAACAGTGAAAAGAATTTTGAAGGTGTTTTTTAAGGCAAAATTTATATTTTAAACGTCTAACTTTTTATCTGAGACTGAAAGTCTGACCCAACAAGACAGGCATCTGGGAAGGTTAATTACAAGACCAGTGTTATCTTCTGTTTGTACTTCGAACCTTAAATAAGTGTTCATAAAATTGTTTATTTTTCTCTATTCAGATGCCAAAGGATGCCATTCCCAGTTGAGTAAAAGAGCTTAGGTTTTTTTTATTTTTCCAACTAATTTCAAAACAAGCTCAAAGATGTGTTTAAGAAGGCTTTTTGACTAAAATATTATTTTTTCTTTTCACAAGAGTCTAGCTCAGAGAGACAGACAAGCATAGAAAAATTTACATTTATACCCGCTGTGCTTTATTTTGTTTCTGCATAGAATCTTTGCACAATTATTGTTTAAGAAAAAAGTAATTATACAGACGTACCAGCTACACCCAGTTTGTACTATCACCCAGTTACATAATTAATAGAAAAATTACAGTCTTCAGCATTTTATATACTGAGATGGGGAGACAGTGGTTTAGTGTTTTTGTCCCTTCATTCAGGGCCAAGCACATGCTCTGGGGATCCAGGTACAAATCCCACCACCAGGCTGGAACTTGAATTCAATTAATAAAATCTGGAGCTGAAAGCTAACCCCAACAATGGGGACCATGAAACCATTATTGATGCCTACAAGGAAATAAATCTGCTGTCCTTACCTGGTCTGGCTTACATGTACACCAAATCCACGGCAATGTGGTTGACTTTTAACTGCCCCCAGAAATGATGAGCCACTGAGTTTGAGGGCAATTAGAGATGGACAAAAATGTTGGCCTTGCCAGTGATGCCCATATCCTATGAAAGAATAATTTTTTTAAAATTCGAATTCTTCCCAGAGCCTAACGCAGCAGCAGAGTAAAGCCAGGAACATACAGGAACAGGGCTGAGACATCAGTAGCACTTTGCAAAATGTTTACAAGTCAGTTTTAAGTTCATAAAGACTCCTTAATTGTATTGAAAAATACATCCAATTTCTTTACAGTTCTAACTAGAGGTACTGGCCACAAAAGCAAGAAAATTATGCCAGACGTTTATATGTCACTGGTTAGGTCTCAGCTCAGAATACTGTATCTAATTGTGGACACTAAGCTTGCAAGAAAGGTGCAGAGGCAATGTACTAGAACGATACCAGAGATGAGGAACTTCAGTGAGAACAGGAATTGTTCTCCTTGGAGGAGAGAAAGCCTTTAATGGGATAGATAGGAAGGAATTATTTTCACTGACAGGAATGTTAATAACCAGGTGAGATATGAATATTTTTATGCAGCAAGCTGAAATACACGTCCTGAAAGGGTGATGGAAACATATTCAAAAGTAACATTCAAAAGGGAATTGGATAAGCATTTGAAAAGGCAAATAAAGCAGAGTTGTGGGTGAAGCGTGGGGAAGTGAGACTAACTAGGATAGCTCTTGCCATGAACCAGTACAGGGATGATGGGCCAATGGTTTTTTTCTGTGCCTCACTTTGCCTGAGCCTCGCACTTAGATTTTGCTCTTTCTGTGCACGCTGTGGGCGACTGACTCCATCTTTTATCCAGAGAATCCCTACAGTGCAGAAGGAGGCCATTTGGCTCATTGAATCTGCGCAGACTCTCCGAAAGAGTGTCTTACCCAGCCCCACCTCCCCACTCCTATCCCCGTATCCAGCATGGCCAATCCACCTAACCCCATGGGAGGAAACTGGAGAACCCAAAAGGAAACCCACGCAGACATGGGGAGAGTGTGCAAACTCCACACAGTTAGTCAACCAAAGCCGGAATTGAACCTGGTCCTTGGCGCTGCGAGACAGCACTACTAACCACTGTGCTACCGTGCCACCTTTTTCTGTTGTATACTCATTTCATTGTAAAAAACCAATCAAAATGTACTTAATGTATTGCCATTGAAGAAGCCTCAACAGTTTCTCCTTCCCCATCCATTGGTGTTGCTGGAAACCATGTTACAATACTGAGTCATTTGAAACTTTTGCAGTCCTGCTAAAGCATAGGACAACATCATTTGTGTAAGCGGTGACCCTAAATCCCAGGAATCTCTCGAGTGTTGACAAAACCTCTCAGTGCTAATAATGTCAAGGATCTCCCCCTTCCAGCCACGCTGTTAAACTCCGTGGGTACCACCTCAACTTGTCAAACTCAGCACTTATCATTCTGCTACTACCTCCTTTTTCCAAAATAAACTAGCTCCTGTATCATTGACAATATTTTTCAGTACATTTGAACATACCTATTGAATCACAGAATCGTCACGGCGCACAAGGAGGTCATTTGGCCCACCGTGCCTGCAGAGGTTCTCCAAATGAACATCATGACTGACTGGCATTCTCCTGCCTTTTCTCATACACCCGCATTCAAAATAATCAGCTAACGCCCCCTCAAATGCCTTGATTGAATCTGCCTCCACCAGACTTCCAGGTATTCTGTGTATTGTGTATTCTGTATTCTAGACCCAAACCACTCAGGAGAAAAAGTTTATTTCTCCAATCTTTCCGCATAGCTGAAGTTTCTCATCTCTGGAACCATTCTTGTAAATGCCATATCGTTCACATCCTTCCTATAGTGTGGCACCCAGAACTGTACACAGTATTCCAGCTGAGGTCTAAATAGTGCCTTGTATAAGTTCAACACTATGTCCTTATTAACAAAGCTCAGAATGCTGTATGCTTTATTAATTGCTCTCTCCACCTCTCCTACTTTCAATGACCTATACACATATACATCTAGATCCCTCTGCTCCTGCATCCCCTTCAGAATTCTACCCCTCATTTTACCTCTCCATTTGCATCATACCAAAGTGCACCACCGCAGATTTCTCTGTTTTGAACTTCATCTGCCATCTATCTGCCCACTTCACCAATGTATCTTATATCCTTTTGAAGATCTACGTTGTCCTCTTCACAGTTTACAATACTTCCAAGTTTCGTGTCAAACTATGAAATTGTCCCCTGTGCACCAAGATCGAGCACAGTGGCACAGTAGTTATCACTGCTGCCTCACAGCTTCAGGGACCCAGGTTCAACTCCCGGCTTGGGTCGCTGTGTGGACTTTGCACATTCTCCCCATGTCTACATGGGTTTCCTCCGGGTGTTCCAGTTTCCTCCACAGTCCAAAGAAGTGCTAGTTAGGTGCATTGGCTGTGCCAGATTCTCCCTCAGTGTACCCAAACAGGCGCCAGAGTGTGGTGACTAACGAATTGTCACATAACTTCATTGCAGTGTTAATGTAAGACTACTTGTAACTAACAAATAAACTTTAACTTAATATGTATTAGGACTTGCTCACCACAAAAGTTGCTTTTATTGTGTATATGTTATTGATAGGAATTCTGGGTGATTTAAAATTATTTTTTCCTTCTGCTTATAATTGTTGAATATTTCAAACATTTTACAGTATTTTTCCTTCATTATTCAGACAAAAATGTGCTTGCAGAGCAGTTCTCCCCATGCAGTCTCATTCTGCCTCCAGCTCTTATGCTAAGAATAAAGATTAGTAGAGAAGTTTTAATGAAGGGTGAAATATCTGATCTCTGCCGCAGTGGCATTTATCTGTACCCATATTCTAATCAATCTCATGATGTTGTAAGTTAGCCAAGCAGTGAATCTAATGCAGAAGCTTCAGTTTTCATGTCAGACACTTCCTCTCACTCCAAACTAAGTGCAATTTTTTAAGAAGTCGCTTCTGTGAAGCATTTTGAGACTTACTTTAGAGCCACTGTATAAATACAAGTTACTGTAGATGGTGTATCAATTTTGGGGCCATTTTCATAAACCATTTGCTTTTAAAATATTTTCCTTTGGAAGGACCACTATTTCAGTGCAGTCTGATTTGGTCCACACAGACAACACTTCATTCAGCCCCCAAATAATAAAACCCATGTAACTTTGTAATGTAGTGAAGAGGTGTCTACAAGATCATTGGAAGTCTACCAAATGGCTTGTAATCTGAGCTGAAGTGAAACTTGGCTCCAGAAAATCTCCTGGCTTGAGCTCAGTTCAATGAGTCTTTTTGTGGCTGCTGGTGGCAACACATTTCAGCAAACGTTTGAACCAAGTGCCTTTTGCCACTTCAAAGTTTAAAATGCTCGGAAACTGCCTCCACGATAACATAGAAAAGATGTTTCCATTTCCTGATGTTGATGGAGTTTGAGGCCAAGCCAACAGGAGAAACACACGTGCTCCTTTTCAAGTAGTTCGTAACGTGTATTCCTTCAGCTCAATTTATTTTTAAAGTTGGAGTAGATAACATTTTAGTTCATGTAAAAAGAATGCTTTCATTTCAGATGGTTTGCTTTGTCAAATTCGTGAACAGAGAGTACTTTATGAAATTAGGTATATTAGCTCTCTGTCATATTACTGAGCTGGTAATTTGCAGACCGGGACTAATGATTAAGAGGCATAAGTTCATGATTTGGGCAATTTAATTAAATCTGGAATAAAAAGCTAGCAATTATAACAATGACCTTAACCCGCAAGATTATCATAAAAACTTAACCTGGTGCACCTATCTCTTCTGGGGAAAGAAATTGGGCTGGCATGTGACTGCAAACATGTGCCTGGCATTATTCATGACTCTTAACGCTCCTTCAGTTAAACCAAGCCAATAGAGTAAAGCATAAGAATTAAAACCTGACAGATGAATGTTTCAACCTAGGCATTGGTACCTGGCCCAGTCTATCGTGCACGGGTCTTCCTCACTAACCTCTGGGGGCTTGTGCCAAAATTGGGAGAATTGTCCCACAAACTGGTCAAGCCACAGCCTGACATGGTCATAATCATTGACTCATTCTTTTCAGTCAGACATCTCCACTGTCCCCTCAGTATATCTAATCGTACCAGAAACACAGGTCTATAAAAGGTAGGCAGGACAGTGATATACAATTGGAACAGAATGGCCCTAGGATCCCTTAACATGGATTGGAACTTGTGACTTCAAAACATTAGGTCAAGTGTTGCAAGGAAACCACCTTCTCATTGCCCTCCCTACCTGCTGAAGCATTGCTCCTATCCACTTTGAAGTACTGAGGACACCAAGTACGCAACATATGCTTTGGATGGGGGGTGGGTGGGGGGGGCTTCAGTGTCCATCACCAAGTGTGGCTCAGCAGCATCACCATTAATTGAGCTGACCAAGTCCTGAAGGAGATAGCGACTAATCTAGACTTGCAGTAGGTAGTGAGAGAATGTACTTGACCTGATCCTCACCAAACTACCTGTCGCAGATGCATCCATCCATGGCAATGTTGATAGGATTGATCATCCCGCAGTCCTCGTGGAGACGACATCCCATCTTCATGTCCTGAGCTTATGGTTCAGTATATTCCTCACTCCTCCATTATTACCAAGACAGGAGATCAACCCTGGTTCGATGAGTAATATAGATGAGCATGTCAGGAACAGCACCAGGTATACCTAAAAATGAGGTGGCAATCTGGTGAAGTAACAACACATGCTGAATAACAGAAGCTAAACTGTCACAACTGATGATTCACATCAAAGCTCTGCTGTCCTGCCACGTCCAGTTATGAATGCTGATAGATAATTAAACAAATGATGGAAGGAAGAGGAAACCTCACAAACATCCCCATCTTTAATGGTGAAGCCCAGCTTCAGTGCAAAACATTAGGCTGAAGCGTTACAGTCATCCTTATTCAGAAGCACTAATGGTTAATCTGTCTCCACCTCACGAGTTCCTCCAAATCACAGATGTCGATATTCTCCCAATTCTCTTCTCACTAAGATCAAGGCACTGGAGACAGCAAAGGCTATTGGGCCCTGACAACATCCCAGCAGTTGTACAGAAGACTTGGTCAACGCAACTAGCTACATCTCTAGCCAGGCTGTTCTGATTCAGCTTTAACACTAACAGCTACCTGATAATGAGAAAACTGTGTCCTGTCCACAAAAATCAGAACAAATCCAATCTGGCCAATATTATCTGTCTACCCTTGATCATTAGTAAACTGATGGACAGTGTAATCTTCGTGCTATCAAGCTGAACATATTCCGCAATGCTTACTGATGCTCAGCTTGGATTCTGTCAGGGCCACTTGGCTTCTGGGTGACATGGTGGTACAGTGGTTAGCACTGTTGCCTCATGGTGCCAGGAACCCAGGTTCAATCTCAACCTTGAGTGACTGACTGTATGGAGTTTGCTTGTTCTCCCTGTATCTGTGTGGGTTTCCTCCCACAGTCCAAGGTAGGGTAGATATGCTGGGTAGGTGGATTGGATGTAGTATACACACAGGGGATATGGAAGGGGAGAGGTCTGTGTAAGTTATTCTGTCAGAGAGTTGGTGCAGACCCAATGGCCTGAATGTCCTCCTTCTCCACTATCAGGATTCTATAATCTTTTAATAGCCTTGGACCAATTGTAGAGAGTAGAGCTGAACTCCAGAAGTGGGAGTGCCTGGATCTCGAGTCAGCATTTGACCAAGTGTGACACCACGGAACCCATGGAAATGGGAATCAGTAGGAAATGTGGAAAACATGCACTGAGTTTAGAATCGTGCCTGGCACAAAGGAAGATGGTTGCAGTTGTTAGAAGCCAGTCATCTCAGGAGTACCTCGCGTTGTGTCCTAAGCCCAGTCATCGTCAGCTGCTTCATCAATGACCATCCCTCCGTCATAAGATCAGAAATGGGGCTTTTGCTGATGTTGCAGTATTCACCACTCCTCAAATACAGAAACTGTCCTTGACTTCACACAGCAATACCTGGCAACACTCTGCCTTGGGCTGATAAGTTACATTCAGTCCCACCACACAAATTCCAATGAGATGAGCATGTGACAGGAAAACTGGAAATATGGTGATTGTTAAGCTGCCTAGAATGTAAGCTTAGAAAGGAGGAGGAACAGATAGAAGTGTAGAGAACGCAGTAGGTGTGCTGCATAGTGCTTTGTCACTGACCACCATTGGTGTGTCTCTTCTCTCGGCCTGTGTTTTTCATCCTCTCGTTTATTATCTTTTGTTTGGCAACCACGTCACTATTGAGGCAGAGCTGCGAATTTAGAGTCAGAGAAGTTTACATCTTGGAAACAGGCCCTTCGGCCCAACTTGTCCATGCTGCCCTTTTTTAACCAACGTGTTAGTCCAAATTGCCTGTGTTTGGCTCATATCCCTCTGTACTCATCTTACCCATGTAACTGCCTAAATGTTTTTTAAAAGACAAAATTGTACCCGCCTCTACTACAACCTCTGGCAGCTTGTTTCAGACACTTACCACCCTTTGTGTGAAAAAATTGCCCCTCTGGATCCTTTTGTATCTCTCCCCCATCATCTTAAACTTATGCCCTCTAATTTTAGACTCGCCCACCTCTGGGAAAATATGTTGGCCGATTTATACCCCTCATTATTTTGTAGACCACTATAAGATAACCCTGAGACTGCGACACTCCAGGGGAAAAAGTCCCAGTCTATCCAGCCTCTCCTTATAACTCAAACCATCAAGTCCCGGTAGCATCCTAGTAAATCTTTCCTGCACTCTTTCTAGTTTAACAATATCCTTTCTATAATAGGGTGACTGAACACAGTATCCCAAGTATGGCCTCTCTAATGCCTTGTACAACTTCAACAAAACGTCCCAACTATTTAATGTTCTGATCAATGAAACCAAACATGCTGAATGCCTTCTTCATCATTCTGTCACGTGTTTCTCCATTTCCAACGAGCTATGAACTTGTATCCCCCCAGATCCCTTGGTTCTATAACTCTCCCAATGCCCTCCTATTAACTGAGTAAGACCTACCCTGGTTCAATCTACCAAAATGTATCACCTCACCTTTACCTAAATTAAACTCCATCTGCCTTTCTTCAGCCCACTGGCTCAGTTGATCAAGATCCTGTTGCAATCCGAGATAACCTCCTTCACAGTCCACTATGCCACCAGTCTTGGGTGTCATCTGCAAACTTACTAACCATGCCTCCTAAATTCTCATCCAAATCATTAATATAAATGACAAGTAATAGTGGATCCAGCACCAATCCCTGAGACACACCGCTGGTTACAGGCCTCCAGTTTGAAAAACAATCCTCGACAACCACCCTCCGTCTTCTGTCATTAAGCCAACTTTATCCATTTGAGAAGCAAATATGTAAGGAGATTACAGATAGCTCTAAGAAAAATAGGGTGGTAATAGGGGATTTTAATTTTCAAAACATTCATTGGCACAACCATACTATTAGAGGTTTAGATGGAGAGAATTCAGGAAGAATTTATCATTCAGTATGTGGATGGCCTGATTAGAGAGGGGGTAAAACTTGACCATGGATCCGGTGAGATTTAACCTTATGCAACAATCTCCCATGTGGTATCTTGTCAAAGGTCTTGCTAAAGTCCACGTAGATAACATCAACTGCATTACTCTCATCTACTTTCTTGGTTACCCCTTCAAAAAACTCAATCAAATTCATGAGACGTGATTTTCCACTCACAAAGCCATGCTATTGCTAATCAGTCGTTGCCTCTCTAAATGCCTGTAGGGACCTCATCCCTTTTCCTACCAATATCATTGGTACCAATATGTACAATGACTTCTGGCTGCTCACCCTCCCCCTTAAGAATATCCTGCAACCACTCAGGGATGCCCTGGACCCCAGCACCATGGAGGCAACACACCATCCTGGAGTCTCCATTGTGGCCACAGAAATGCCTGTCTGTGCCTCTAACTAGTGAGCCCCCCATTATTACTGCTTGCTTGCTCTTTGCCCAACCCTGCTCTACAGCAAAACCAGGTGTGGGTGCCACAGACCTGGCTACTGCTGATATCTTCCCCTGACAGGCTATCCACCCACAACGGTATCCAAAATGATATATCTGTTTAAAAAGGGAATAGTGCAGGAGTCTGCTGTGCCTATCAGCCTGCCTCTTCTGGTGGTCACCTGACTGAACCTGTGGTGTGACAACCTCCCTGTAACTAGCGTCTATCACACACTCTGCCTCCTATATGCTCTGCAGTGTGTCCATCTGCTGCTCCAACTGAACAATGCGATCTGTGAGGAGTTGCAGCTGGACACATTTCCTGCTGTCAAAATTGTCAGGGAGACTAGACTGTTCCCTAATTTCCCACATCTGGCAGGAGGAGCATACCACTATCCTAACTGTCATTCTGTCCTTGTACAGGTTAAAAAAAGAGAATCTCAACTCACTTTTCCCCTGCTTTGTGGCCCTCACTGTGACTTTTTTTTTGGTTAGGGAAGGAGGTAGAGAGGAAAACATTGAGTTAGTGCTTGGAGTTTAACTGTCCCTTTCCAACAGTTCCTCCATAAACCATACACTGGCAACAAGCCAATCACCACTCTGCTGCCCTCTGCTGGATTCTTGCCTTCATTTGAACACAGAGGGTGTCTCCCGGAGGTCCACCTTCTAGAAGCAGTGACTGTGCCTAAGCAATTCTTCCCGCAACAACCAATCAGCGGGGGATACCATTGAACAGAAACTGAACTGAGCAAGTGAAAGCTAGATGTTTGCTTTCACTTGAACACAAATGTGATTTTTTGGATGTTTCTTTGTTTTGTTGTCTATTGGGTGCTTTTTAATCTGACAACCTCATTGGGAGGTTGGTTTGATACACCCAAGTTTTTTGTCTGTTGTTCTGCACCCTTCTCTGTTTTGTTTTACATCTATCAAGTACCAGGATCTGCACCTGAAGTATTGTGAGCTATGGGCCTTGTGCAAGAAGATGGGATTAGAAAGAGCTCCTGGGTGTTGTTGGGTTGGCATGGAGAAGATGGATTGAATAGCCCCCTTCTATGCTGTATAATTTCTATGATTCTATGTTATTTTGTTGTCTTAATCTCCCCAATCTCAAGTTTATTGACTGACTTCCTTTACAAATTCTCCATGCACTGACACTGCGCAGAAGCAGCGGATATTACTGCTCATGTATGTTTTCACAAGTTCTAAAACAATGTGGGTACATCTGTTTTTTTTTGGTTATGGCTATGGGCAATAATAAATTCAGGGTTGTCAGAGAATTTGTTGGAAGTTTTCGGCCATAACACCCGCCAGATAAATCAAACCATTGCTCCTTCACAGTCACTGACATTACCACTTTGGAATTCCCCACAAATAACATCCTGGGGGATACCATTGAACAGAATCTAAGCAAACCAAAGAAATGCTGTAGCAGCAAGAGCAAATGAGATGCCTGGAATTCTGTGGAGAATAACTCACCACCTGTCTCCCCAAAGTCTGTCCACCATCTGGAACGCGCAAGTTAGGAGTGAATACTCTCCACTTGCGGCTCCAACAACACTGAAGAAGCTTGACATCATTATGAACAAATTTGCCCTGTTGATTCGCACCCCATCCACCACCTTGGACATTCACTCCCTCCACCATCAACACAGAGTGGCAGCAGTGCACATGATATACTAGATGCCCTGCACCAGTAGCAATTCTCCAGGTATCATTTGACAGCACCTCCCAAATCTGTGACCTCTACCACTTTGAAAGCAGCACCTGCAAGTTCCCCTTCAAGCTGCACACTTTCCTGACTTGGAACTATAACCATAGTGTGGAGATGCCAGCATTGGACTGGTGTCAGCACAGTAAGTAGTTTCACAACACCAGGTTAAAGTCCAGAACAGGTTTATTTGGTAGCACAAGCTTTTGGAGCGTTCTCCTTCATCAGGATATGCGCAATCTTCTTGAAGATCCTCTCCAAGAAATGCTGCCAAATTTAATCTGGTGCTGTGAGACTATTTACTATACCTACCCCAGTCCAACGTTGGCAGCTCCACGTCATGGCTACCATTGACACTGCAAACTGCCGGCTCCAAGTAGAGAGGATCTCCAAGAAGATCGTACATATCCTGATGAAGGGGCTGCACTCTGAAAGCTTGTACTGCCAAATAAATCTGTAGAACTGTAATGCCATTCCTCCATTGTCGTTGGATCAAAAGTCTGAAATTCTCTGCCTAGAAGCATTAGAGGTATATTTATACCACATACACTAGTGATTAAAAAAGATGGCTCTTCTCAAGAGCACTTGACGATAGGCAACAAATGTTAGCCTTGCCAGAAAACCCCAGGACCAAACCTGGCATTGATGTTTAGAATATAATACACTGCACCATTTTCAGTGGCCAGGCGGTGCAGCGTTATACACCCCTTCACTTGCACTCTGGTAAAGAGAGCCTGTACATCTTCAAACTCAACCTAGTCTCTCATTCAGGGAAAAATACAGATGCAATGTTTTTACAGCTGTAGTGGGGATATGGTTGTGAAACTCAGTATTGACAATGGGAGGACATGTGGTTATCTCTATGCTGTGGAAAGCTACCTTTTATCAGCCTGTTGCATTACCACTACAGATCAAAACCAGCATACGCTAAGATGTGTTACAAATTAAAACAAACCGGTTCTCCCAGTGCCTCATCGGTAGGGCTGGAATATGTCACGTAGACAGGAAGATTGTAAGTTTAAAGCCTAAGTTTTAATTTCAAGCAAGTTGTCCAAATGATACATTGGACTTCAGTATCACTGGGTTGAATGAGGGAAGAGAATCTTCTGGGGTTTTTGTGTCTGTTTGCAATACAGTCTCTCTTGCTGGTGTTAGCGCGAGTGGGCGAAACAACCACTACGGACTCAGGGTGAAGTTCAATAACGGCATAGCTTTATTTTCTTTTATTTCGATGGAGAAGCACAGTCAGGACATATAGTCAGACTGTCCCGAAAGCGCTCTGCCTGTCCCTCGCGGCAGGCTATAGTTAAACCTGAACATCGGTGCAGTACGCGATTCAAACGCTAATACTTTGTTTACAGTATTCAGCCTTAGCCATCCTGTCTCGATGTTTCCAAGTGTTGAGGAAATTGTTTTAGGTGTGTGTTAATTGTTTTGTCTGATTGGTTATTTAAAAGTCTAGAATCTCCGGGGTTTGAACCATAGGTGTGTCATTGATCTCAACAGAGGTTTTGAGGGGCCAGGAATGTTTCCTTAACTATGGTAATTTTAGGTGTCTCCATGGGCTGTTTGACTGTTTTAAAAGTGCTGATTTTGATGGGGTGGAGAGTTAGTTCCTGTAGGTGCCATCCTGCCCAGCTTCCCTTATGTGCTAGCCCTCATTTGCATTCTAAAAGCATGCTCTTGCCTACTGATCGGTGTCTGTTACTTTGTGATTTTTAGTGGAGGGGCTCTGGTGTAACTTCAGTCTGCTTCCATTTTGTGTGCCCAATTTCATAAAATTTGTTGTCCGATAACACTGGGTAAAGATCAGAGGCTATGATGGTCCTGCCTCTGCGTGTACTAAGTTTACAGTGAGAGAATTGCCACTCAGTGTAGTCATGGAAAGAGCCTATTGCCCATGGAGTGGTATTATTTCACATCTTCATTCAAGGGGCAAAGGTGGGAGGAGAAATGAATGTCATCTTTGCCAGTGTCTTTGAGAGAGAAATAGATTGATAACCTGTCATTGTAACAAAGATGCAAGGTTTCGATCTGAAACATTAACTCTATTTCTCTCTATAGATAATGTCTGACCTACTGAGTATTTCCAGCACTTTCTGTTTTTATTTCAGATTTCTGAAATAGGCCATAAGACATAAGAGCAAATGTCGCCCATTGAGTCAGCTCCACCAATCAATGAGAGCATGACTGATCTGCTATGATCCTCAACTCCATTTTTCCACCTTATCTCTATAATCCTTGATTCCCTTACTGATCGAGAATTTTGCTTTTCAATTATTCACTTTTTATTTTGTACAAACCTGGCTATGATGGGAATCACTTTATAGCAGCTTGGACAACGTATGTACTCTACACACCTCCAAGGTCTTCTGCCTGGCTGGAACTGCTTTTACCTAGTTCCATTCTTATTTGTACAATCATAACCAGAGAATCACTGCAATTACTTTTCCACTTCCAAAGTTATCTCAGTTATCCTCCAAGGATCTGTCTTTCGCCTCTTTTTATTTCTCGTCTACGTGCTGCCTACCTCATTGCCGTTTTCCACACTATCCCCATATCCGTTGATGTTTTTATGATCAATACATGTACCAATTCCTGTCATGAACATACTCAATTAATGAGCCTCTACATTCCCCTTGAGTAGGGCATTCCAAAGATTTCCTATCCTCTCAGTGAAGAAATTCCTCCTCATATCAGTCCTAAATGTTCTACCCTTTATTCTGAGAATGTGTCCCCTGGTTTTAGACACCCCAGCCAGAGAAAACATTCTTCCTGCATCTACTTTGTCGGACCCTGGGAGAATTTTGAATGTTTCAATGAGATTGCCTCTCATTCCGTCAAACTCTGGAGGGTACGGGCCCAATCTCCTCACTTTTTCCTCATAGAACAATTTCACCATCCCAGGGATCGGTCTGGCAAACCTTCTCTACACTCCCTCTACGGCAAGTATATCCTCCCTCGGGTAAGACCAAAACTGTACACAATATTCTAGATGCAGTTTCAGCTAGCCTCTGTACAATTGCAGCATGACATCTTTACTCCTGTTTTCAAATCCTCTTGGAATAAAGACCAACATATCATTTGCCTTCAGAATTGTTTGCAACGCCTTCATGTTAATTTACACTAACTTATGAACAAGGACACTCAGGCCTCTTTGGACATCAACACATCCCATCTCATACCGTTTAAAAAAAACTCTGCACCTCTGTTTTTCCTACCAAAGTAGATAACTTCATACTTTTTCACATACTCCACTTGCCATGTTCTTACCCACTCTTTTAGCCTGTTGAAATACTCTTAAAGTACCTTGCACCCTCCTCACAACTCACATTCCTACCTAGTTTTGTGTCATCAGAAATAGTAATTTAGTCTCCATATTCGAATCATTGATACCCCATGAGTCGCTGATGATTGCAAAGTGCTCAGCACATTTCACTATTCCCCAGATACTGAAGCATTTCATATCCAAATGCAACAAGACCTGGACCACATCCAGGCTTGGGCTGACAAGTGGCAAGTGACATTCATGCCACACAGGTACCAGGCAATGACAATCTCCAACAAGGGAGGATTTAACCATCACCCCTAAGCATTCAGTGGCTTTACCATCACTGAATCCAGCCCCCACTATCAGCATTTTGAGGATTACTCTAGACCAGAAACTGAAGTGGACTAGCCATACAAATACTGTGGCTACAAAAGCAGATCAGAGGCTCGGAATTCTGTGGTGAGTAACTAACCTCCCGACTGCTCAAAGTCTATCCACCATCTACAAGAATCAAGCCAGGAGTATGATGGAATACTTTCCACTTGTCTGGATGAATGCAGCTCCAACAACACAAAAAGCTCAACACCATGCAGAGCTAGGCAACCCATTTGATTGGCACCCCAACCATAAATACTCGCTCCACCCTGACGAACAGTGGCAGCAGTGTGTACCATCTTCAGGATGCACTGCAGGAACTCACCAAGGCCCCTTAGACAGAACCTTCCAAATCCATGACCACTACCATCTGTAAGGTCATGGGCAGCTGATACAGCTGGAACACCACCACCTGGAGGTTCCCCTATCCTGATTTGGAAATATATTGTCATTGCTTCACTATCGCTGGGTCAAAATCCTGGATCTCCCTTCCTAATAACACTTTGGTGTACGTATACCTCAGAGTTGCATTGGTTCAAAAAGACAGCTCACCATCACCTTCTCAAGAGTAATTAGGGATGGGCAAGAAATGCCGAGCCAGCGAGCTCACCTCCTGTAAAATTAATTTTAAAATAGTCACAACCCCCTAAACTGAGAATGACCTGTTATCCTTACTCTCTGTTTTCAATTCAATAACCGATTCTCAATCCACGCCAGTATATTACCTCCAATCCCATGTGCTCTCATTTTGTTCACTAACCTTGTGTGGAACTGTATCAAAAACCTTCTGAAAATCCAAAAACACAGTACAGACATTGTTTTGCCCTCATTTATTCTGCTACGTTCTCAAAAAACTCCAGCATGTTTGTCAAACATGTTTTTCCTTTCATAAATCCATGTCAACTCTGCTCAGTCCTCCCATTATTTTCTAAATGCCCATTTGTCACTCACTTTGTAATAGATTCTTGCAGTCTCCCTACTCCTGATGTCAAGCGAACAGGTTTGTTGTTCTCTGTCTGTCCCTCTTAAATAGTGGGGTCACACTTAGTACCTTCCATTTTGCAGGAACCATTCCAGAGTCTGTAGAATTGTGAAAGGTGACCACCAGTGCACTAATGGTAATTAATGATGGACATTTCCAAAATCCCATGAAATATAATTTTTAAAAATGTATTTCATCAGTGGAAATTTCTTTCAATGAAATATTAAGATTGAGCCAATGACTTCAGTCCCCATCACAAACTCCACTTTGTCATGACCGATTCCATCCCTGACAATTGTCTGAAGCTGATCCAGGCTCATTGCAACCTTAACCCCAAGATGAACTTTCATCCGCATATCCACACCATCAGTAAGAATGCCTAAAATAAAGCATCAAATTGCCAGATTCTGCCCATTTGCTGCTGAACTCTCATTCATCTCTCTGCTGCCTCTTGGATTATTCCAATACACTCCTGGCCAGTCTCCCATCTTCTACCCTTCGTGAAAGTCATCCAAAACTCTGCCCGTGTCCTCACTCGCACCAAATTCCATTCACTCACCATCACTGTCTTTGCTGACTTACATCTAAGCAATATCTCATACTTGTTTCATAATTACTCCATGTTTTCAACACCCCTCCCCTCTCTAACCCTATCTGGATGGTCAGCTCCAGTTGCCAACCCCCAAAATATCTGCACTCCTCCAATTATAGCACCTGAGCATCTCTGTATGGATAAGCTATAACTGAAACTTGAGGGAGGTGGGCAACTGCACTTGTAAACTTATAGGAATACTAAGAACAGAATTAGGCTACTTAGCCCCTCAAGCCTGTTCCTCCATTCAGTGAAGTCAGACTGATCTGCAGCTTATCTCCATATACCTGCCTTTCCTTCACATACCTTAATATCAATTTCAGTTTTAGAAGAGAGTTCCAAACACCAACTGCCTGCTTGTGTGTAAATTTCCTCATCTTACGCCTACAGGTTTGGCCCTAACCTAGATTTTGTTTGCGCCATGAAATTCTTTTAAGCTTTCAGTGTGATAACAAGTTCAGACATAAGTGGCAACAGGTATTGCTGCTGTACAACCACAGAATGTAAGATTACAAAGAGCATTCAGGCTGTATGCATACTGGATAGGGCAGCAGTAAATGCCCAATTGCTTATTTGGAAATGTTCTGAAATATGAATGCTCGACTAATCGCCTGGTGGATTGTTGCCCGCTTTAATTTCAGACTTAAGGGTCTGAATGGGGGGTTATCCACAAGCCTTCCTACGCCACATTTAATTGGAGCAGAGGTGGAAAGGTAACTGGATCCCCATTTCTGCCTGATTAACTGTCTCCCCATTTCCAAAGTCATCTTAGGGCCCAACTCTAATTCTGGAGTCTCCTTTCCAATCCTTGTTTTTATTCATGGGACATCGCTGGCTGGCCAGCATTTATTGCTCATCCCTAGTTGCCCTTGGAGGGCAATTGAGAATCAACCACGTTGCTGTAGCTCTAGAGTCACATGTAGGCCAGACCAGGCAAGGACAGCAGATTTCCTTCCCTAAAGGACATTAGTGAACTAGATGGGTTTTTCCAACAATCGACAATGGTTTCGTGGTCATTAGTAGAGTCATAAAGGTTTACAACATGGAAACAGGCCCTTTAGCCTAACTTGTCCATGCCACCCTTTTTTTTTCAAACACTGAAGCTAGTCCAATTGCTCCACTTGGCCCACATCCCTCTATATCCGTCTTACCCTTGTAACTGTTTAAATGCTTTTTAAAAGACAAAATTGTACCCGCCTCTACTATTACCTCTGGCAGCTTGTTCCAGATGCTCACCACCCTCTGTGTGAAAACATTGTCCCTCTGGATACTTTTGTTATCTCTCCCCTCGCATCTTAAACCTATGCCCTCTAGTTTTAGACTCCCCTACCTTTGGGAAAAGATATTAACTATCTAGCTAATCTATGCCCCTCATTATTTTATAGATGTCTATAAGATCACCCATCAGCCTTCTGCGCCCCAGAGAAAAAAATCTCAGTCTATCCAGCCTCTATATACAGGAGGTAAATGGCAGAACCCTTAAGAGTATTGACAGGCAAAAGGATTTGGGTGTACAGGTGCACAGGTCACTGAAAGTGGCAATGCAGGTGGAGAAGGTAGTCAAGAAGGCATACGGCATGCTTGCCTTCATCAGCTGGGGTATTGAGTTTAAAAATTGGCAAGTCATGTTGCAACTTTATAGAACCTTAGTTAGACTGCGTTTGGAATATAGTGTTCAATTCTGGTCACCACACTACCAGAAGGATGTGGAGGCTTTGGACAGGGTACAGAAAAGATTTACCAGGACGTTGCCTGGTATGGAGAGCATTAGCTGTGAGGAGAGGTTGGAGAAACTTGGTTTGTTCTCACTGGAGTGACAGAGATTGAGGGGAGACTTGATAGAAGTCTACAAGATTATGAGAGGCATGGACAGAGTGGATTGTCAGAAGCTTTTTCCCAGGGTGTAAGAGTCAATTACTAGGGGGCATATGTTTAAGTTGTGAGGGGCAAGGTTTAAAGAAGGTGTAAGAGGCAAATTTTTTACACAGAGAGTAGTGGGTGCCTGGAACTTGTTGCCAGGGGAGGTAGTGGAAGCAGATACGGTAGTGACTTTTAAGGGGCGTCTTGACAAATACATGAATAGGATGGGAATAGAGGGATTATGGACCCGGGAAGGGTAGGGGGTTTTAGTTAAGTTGAGCAGCATGGTCGGTGCAGGCTTGGAGGGCTGAAGGGCTGTTCCTGTGCTGTAATTTTCTTTGTTCTTTGTTCTCTCCTTATAACTCAAACCATCAATGTCCCAGTAATGTCCCAGTAAATCGTTTCTGCACCCTTTCTAATTTAATAATATGATTTTTATAATAGGGTGACCAGAACTGTACACAGTGTTCCAAGTGTGGCCTTACCAATGTCTTGTACAACTTCAACAATACGTCCTATCTGTGTTCACTGTACTGACCAATGAAACCGAGTATGTCAAATGCCTCCTTCATCACTCTGTCCATCTGTGACTCCACTTTCAAGTAGCTATGAACCTGTACTTCTTAATTCCAGATATATTTTGTTGAATTCAAATTCCACCATGCCATGGCAGGATTCAAACCTGGGTCCCCAGAACATTAGGTGAGTTTCTGGATTAGTAGTCTGGCGATAATACCACTTGGCCACTGCCTCCCATTTTAAAAACCTTGATTAGATCGTCTTTCAATCTTTTGTTCTCGAATAGAAGCCAAGTTTATGTGACACTTTATTCAAGTTAAGTTCAAATGTGACACCCGAACATCTTGCCTGTGTTTTCCCAGCAGATTGACAGTTCTAAACTCTTGGGGTTGATTCTAACTTTACCCGATAATTAAAATGGACTATTGTGAATCAGCAGCCTGCTTTACACATCCAGCTCTTCGTATTTCCATTGGCTTGCATGGAAAATGTCAAACCTGTCCCTTTCAATCATGTTACAAATCCAGGATAAGCAGTAGAAACCAGTGGCATCAGTCAGTCCTGTTAGTTGATTCCATATCTACCACATTCCAAAGTTGGATATTGTGCCCCTACATGCAGTGTAGTCAAACGTAACAAATATCAAATTAAAAAGCTGGTTTATTTCGCAGAATACACATAGAACATTACTGCACAGAAACAGGCCTTTTGGCCCTTCTTGGCTGTGCCGAACCATTTTTCTGCCTAGCCCCATTGACCTGCACCTGGACCATATCCCTCCACACCCCTCTCATCCATGTACCTGTCCAAGTTTTTCTTAAACAT
This sequence comes from Carcharhinus amblyrhynchos, assembly GCF_965287045.1. NCBI lineage: Eukaryota > Metazoa > Chordata > Chondrichthyes > Carcharhiniformes > Carcharhinidae > Carcharhinus > Carcharhinus amblyrhynchos. The sequence continues at coordinate 32,745,468 of NC_137351.1, read as the reverse complement.
TAAAAGTGAGCCCGCTTTCACCACTTCATCCGGCAGCTCATTCCACACTCCCAACACTCTCTGTGTGAAGAACCTTCCCCCCAGTATTCTCTTTAAACTTTTCCCCCTTCACCCTTAACCCATGTCCCCTAGATTTTTCTCCCCTAGCCTCAGTGGAAAAAGCCTGCTTGCATTCGCTCTATCAATACCCATCATAATTTTATACACCTCTATCAAATCTCCCCTCATTCTTCTACGCTCCAGGGAATAAAGTCCTAACCTGTTCAACCTTTCTCTATAACTCAGTTTTTCAAGTCCCGGCAACATCCTTGTAAACCTTCTCTGCACCCTTTCAACCTTATTAATATCCTTCCTGTAATTAGGTGACCAAAACTGCACACACCACTCTAAATTCGGCCTCACCAATGTCTGATACAACCTCACCATAACACTCCAACTCTTATACTCAATACTTTGATTTATAAAAGCCAATATTCCAAAAGCACTCTTTACAACCCTATCTACCTGTGACGCCACTTTTAGGGAATTATGTACCTGTATTCCCAGATCCCTCTATTCTGCTACACTCTTCAGTGTCCTACCATTTACTTTGTATTATCTACCTTGGTTTGTGCTTCCAAAGTGAAATACCTCACACTTGTCTGCATTAAACTCCATTTGCCATTTTCAGCCCATTTTTCTAGCTGGTCCAAATCCCGTTACAAGCTTTGAAAACCTTCCTCACTGTCCACTACACCTCCAATCTTTGTATCATCAGCAAATTTGCTGATCCAATTTACCACATTATATACCAGATCATTGGTATAGATGACAAGCAACAATGGACCCAACACCGATCCCTGTGGCACACCACTAGTCACAGGCCTCCACTCAGAGAAGCAATCCTCCACTACAATTTTGTCTTTTAAAAAGCATTTGGACAGTTACATGGGTAAGATGGGTATAGAGGGATGTAGGCCACATGTTAGCAACTGGGATTAGCTTAGGGGTTTAAAAAAATAGAGCGGCATGGACAAGTTGGGCCAAAGGGCCTGTTTCCATGCTGTAAAACCTCTGTGACTCTATGACACTGTAATCCTACCCAATGTTGAGCAATTATCTGAGCTTTTTACTGTCTATAAGTGGTTTTGAGCAAATAGAATGGATGTAAGTAAAGCCACCCACTGCAATTTCTGTTTGTGTCAGTGAAGAGTTATTGCAGACTGGAACTACGTCAATTTTCAGTGGGAAACCCTGTTGTTCTACTTGCTACATATGTTGACATTTAGCACTGTGTATTGTGTTTGGTTGATTCCTACGCAAGGAAAGTGTGGTTAAAATGTACTTAGCAAAGCATTAGAGAAAAATTTCACAATTACTTTCCAAACATCTGCTTTTCTAGTGTACACTTACCATATGGTTTGCATTTGCTCATCTTGAAAGCCTGTCCTTGCACAGAAGCAAACATCTGTCAAAGCATAAACATATACAAATATTTTGTGGGTATGGAGGTTCTGCTCCAGCGTCTGAACAAGGATTCATTGGCTTGAAGACATGTTTAAGAATACGCGGCTACATGATTTAAGGAGCAAATAATTATCCTATGATAAAGTAAGGTGCCAGCTTCTTTCTTCAGTAATCGTTAAAGATCAATAGGTGCAATGCCAGTTTGATGTAAAGAAAAGCTATGTGCTAAATATTAACACATGTAGCAAGTAGAACAACAGGTTTTCCCATTGAAAATTGACGTAGTTCCAGTCTGCAATAACTCTTCACTGACACAAACAGAAACTGCAGTGGGTGGCTTTATTTACATCCATTCTATTTGCTCAAAACCACTTATAGACAGTAAAACCCTCAACATTGGGTAAGATTACAATGTCATAGAGGTGAGGTTGGTGTGCAGTTTAGTATGTGATGGTGTTGACTGTGTGTCAGTGTCACTAGCACAACCTGGCTTTGCTCCTTAACCAGATATTCAGGAAAGATGGGTGAGGTGAAAGCGGCAGAGTGTCTGGTGAAGGGATTTAACGACTGAATTCATCTTCAAATATTCCTTCAGATGATGTTTTAACTCTAATACTGTGTTCAAGTCTTTCAGTGAATACTTTGTCAAGATTGTCCTTAACACAGTGGATACAGCCTTGTTATCAGTTTGATATCCATAATAAAGTGGGAACAGTTAGTGTTTGGGCATTCTACATTAGACAGTCTCAGTAACGTCTGTTATGCCAGTGCAATTAGTTTTAACAAATGTGTCCTCTGAGAAATCCATAACCTGAGTCAGTGTTAAGTAAAAGTCATGGGGACAATTCTCCCAGCTCACTGCGCTGCCCTAGTAGCGGAGGCCGTGTAGTGGGCATCCTGCTGGGTAACATAATGTCCGTGCATCTCTGGCTACTGGATTTCCGGTGTCATCTGCCAGGAATCGGAGCTGATTTAAATCATTATTTCAATCTCATTATGCCGGCCCGAAGGGGGCTGAAGTCTTGCCCCCTTCCCCCCTGCCAGGAGTGTTTCACTCCAAGTCAGAAATTCCTGCCTGACTCAACAGACCTTGGCGTGGTCTTCCCTCACCCGATACAATTCCCGTGGCGGGAGGGATGGGAAAATTCTACCCGTTAGGTTTTAATCAGGGGGCCTCATTGGCCGAATAGCTCCAACCAAAACCACGCTGTCACATGACCAAGACTTGAGCTGTTTGAATTCCTGAAATGATGCAGCTTTTGCATTCTACAGTCAGTTGCATCTTAACCTCTGAAGAGACAGCCTAGCTCCTGCCTTTGACCCCCATCTCTCTCCAAAGTCTGATCTTCAAAAAGTGAACTACAGAGTGAACTGATTTCCAGAATACAAGAATACTTGCTGCATCTTCAACAGCCTGCAGCCGAGCTGCTTGGATCAAGGCCAGGAATCCTGCCACACGCAACCACTTGAAAGAAGCTGCATTGGACATTGACTGACTGGACTTTGGATGCACATGGAAACATTTGCATTTTTATTGTGATCTTTTCTCTGAACCCCTTTCTTTTCGTTATTCCTCTTTTATTGTAAGAATGCAAAAGTGGGGGAAGTTGTGAATGCAGTTCCCACGTTTTTGAGTGTGTCTAAAATAAGCTAACCCTCTATAACTTTACCCCCTCTTGAGTTTGCTGTGGGGTTATTAAAGAGAAGTGAAGGGTTTCACCACTTGTAAAGTGGAAAACAAAAACACTTTTCTATTGACGGATAGTGCGAGGCGAAATCAGGGCTGTTTAAATTAATCCCCTCATGTCCATAACAGATAGGTAGAATAGAAAACAAAAATATGATTTAAATGGAGACAAACTACAGAATTTTATGGTTAACGGGGAATAGCATTCCTCATCCATAAACCACAAGAAGTTAGCATCTCACTACAGCAAGTATTATGGAAAGTAGGTGGAATTATGACCTTCATTGCAAAGAAATGGAGTATAAGAAATCTTTCTACAACCCTACATGATGTTGATGAGAACATACCTAGAGTACTGCATACAGATTTGATCTCCTTATTTTGATTCATGGGATGAGAAAAGGTTGAGCAGGTCGGGTTTATACTTTTAGAAGAATGAGAGGTTGTCTTCTTGAAAGATGTACAGTTCTGAGGAGACTTGACATGGTAGATGCTAAGAGGATGTTTCCCCTATTGGGGAAATCTAGGACTTGAAGTCACAGCTTCAAAATAAGGAGTCTTCCATTTAAGATGGAGATGAGGAGGTAGTTCTTCTCTAGGCATTAAATGTTAGAATCCGTCATTAAGGAGGAAATTGCGAGGCATCTTGAAGGCAATTGCTTGATAGAGCAGACGCAGCACGGTTTCATTAAAGGGAAGTCGTGTCTGACAAATTTACTGGAGTTCTATGAGGATGTGTCTAGGGTGGTCGATAGAGGAGAGCCGGTGGATGTGGTCTTTCTGGATTTTCAGAAGGCGTTTGACAAAGTACCTCATAAGAGGTTATTGCAGAAGGTCAGGGGACTTGGAGTTGGGGGTAGGGTGTTAGCGTGGATAGAGGATTGGTTGTCAAATAGGAGGCAGAGAGTGGGGGTCAACGGGTGCTATTCGGATTGGCGGATGGTGACTAGTGGAGTGCCCCAGGGGTCGGTGCTGGGGCCTCAGCTTTTTACCATTTATATAGATGATCTGGAGGAGGGAACTGAGTGTAGGGTGTCGAAATTTGCGGATGACACCAAGATTGGGGGAACGGCAAATTGTGTGGAGAGTCTGCAGAAGGATCTAGATAGGCTGGGCGAATGGGCCAGGAAATGGCAAATGGAATTTAATGTTGGCAAGTGTGAGGTGGTCCACTTTGGTAGGAAGAATGGTAGGAAGGACTATTACTTACGGGGCGAAAAACTGCAGCAGGCGACGGTGCAGAGGGACCTCGGGGTCCTTGTGCATGAGTCGCAAAAACCCAGCTTGCAGGTGCAGCAGGTGGTCAGGAAGGCGAATGGGATGCTGGCCTTCATAGCGAAGGGGATTGAATATAAAAGTAGGGAGGTCTTGCTGCAGCTGTATAGGGCATTGGTGAGGCCGCAGCTGGAGTACTGTGTGCAGTTTTGGGCGCCGCACCTGCGCAAAGATATTTTGGCCTTGGAGGGAGTGCAGAGGAGGTTTACTAGGCTGATACCGGAGTTGAGGGGGTTGAACTATGAGGAGAGGCTGAATAAACTAGGCTTGTACTCGTTGGAGTTTAGAAGAATGAGGGGAGATCTCATTGAGACGTATAAGATGATGAATGGGATGGATAGGATAGAGGTGGAGAGACTCTTCCCACTGAAAAAAGACAGTAGGACTAGGGGGCACAGCCTCAAGATAAAGGGGGGGGCGTTTTAGAACGGAGTTGAGGAGGAACTTCTTCACTCAAAGGGTGGTGAATCTCTGGAATTTTCTACCCATTGAAGTGGTGGAGGCTGCCTCGCTAAATATTTTCAAGAAGCGGGTTGATGGGTTTTTGATAAGAGAGGGGATTAAGGGTTATGGGGAGAGGGCCGGAAAGTGGAACTGAGCCACGACAGATCAGCCATGATCTTATTGAATGGCGGGGCAGGCTCGAAGGGCCAGATGGCCTACTCCTGCTCCTATTTCTTATGTTCTTATGTTCTTATGAATCTCTACCCTTTCAAAGAACAGTGGAGCTGGGTCATTGAATTTAATCAAGGTTATGTTAGATGTATTTTGAACTACAAGGGATGCAAGGGTTGAAAGTTTATTTATTAGTCACAAGTAAGACTTATTAACACTGCAAAGAAGTTACTGTGAACTTCTCCTAATCACCACATTCCAACGCCTGTTTGGGTCAATGCAGCTAACCAGTGCATCTCTCAGACTGTGAGAGAAAACCGGAGCACCCGGAGGAAACCCACGCAGATGTGGGGAGAATGTGCTAACTCCACACAGACAGTGACCCAAGCTGGGAACCGAACCTGAGTCCCTGATGCTGTGAGGCAGCAGTGCTAACCAGTGTGCCAGTATGGCCGCCCATCTTGTTAGTGTTATGGGTGACAGGGAGGAAAAAGGAACTAAGGTCATGATCAGATCAGCTGTGATCCTGCAAAACGGTGGAGCAAACTCAAAGGGGCCAATGACATTCTCCTGCTCCAATTTGTTATGCTCTTAATTCATTACCTGTGGGCTCGAGAGAGATACAAAGACAATTGAATTATTTAATATTGAAAGGAACATAGAACTGAAATAATGGCACTCACTGATTCTCTATTAATAAAATAACTAAACCTAAAGTGGTTTGTGCAGCAAGGATGTTGCAATGTTAAGAAAAGCGTGACCTGTTACATTATGCGATTGAAATTCTTGTGTACTTGTATGAGCAGCTTTAATCAAAATGTTGAAGATTTTTATTTTAAAAGTAGAACATGAGAATTCATTGGAATGTGAGGATTCAATCCTCAGCAATATTGCATGTGGTTATCTGCTGCTCCTGTTCTTTCGATCTTAATGAACTGCACTCTAATATGTTTAGTTAGCACTTTTTCAGCTTATTAGTATTACACTTGCAGCTTGAGTAACCTTTCAAAGCAGCATTCAACTAAAATTTGATATATTTGCACGTTGAGAGCATGGTTTGAATTAACCAAATAAAGTCGTACGGATCTTTTATTTGGACTTCAGATAATTGAACTTTTAAAAAAATATAATTGTCTCTTGCAGCAAGTCACATCTCAATCTGGTAAGGCTCAGTCGCCACCTTTCGCCATGGGATCCAGCCACACGTTCCCAGCTGACCCCTCTACTTTCAGCCCCCTTTCCAGTCCCGTGTCCACGTCGTCACCAGGAGGACCTTCTTATACCAGTCTGGCAAATCGATCCACTGGTTTTGGTGAGTGTGAATCTAAACTAGTCGTGACCAGAGTGATTTTTCAACTGACATCCTTCCCAGACCAATAGATATAACTGTAGATGGGTTCAAAATTGGGATAGAGACTAAGGAAAATGTCAGCTTGTTCTAATATAATGCCATTGCCTGCATGGTCAGAAAGCCCAAAACGTTGGTTTCCCTGTGCCACAACTCCCACCCAATAAGGGATACAGCTTGCCTTCATAATACCTTCTTGCAAATTTTGAGATTTGTTTTTTCACTGAAGTAATATACTTCTTGATCACTGAAATTCTACCATTTCAGCACCAACCAGAGGATATTGCACTGCATGGCCAGCGTCATAGTCTCTGAGTCAAAAGCTCTCTATTCAAACATATATGCATAAGAACATACAAATTTGGATCAGGAGTAGGCCATTCGGCCCCTCAAGCCTACTCTGCCATTCTGTAAGATCATGGTTAATCAATGGCATGCCTACCTTCACTGCCTCTGATTCCCTCGTTAGTTAAGAAATCTAACCATCACAGCTTTAAAAATATTCAATGATCCTGCTTCCACCACACTTTGGGGAAGATTGTTCCACAGATTCATGACATTTTGACAAACAAATTTTCCTCATCCCATCTTAAATGGGAGACTTTTTTTTTCCCAAAAGGGAAAACATCCTTTCAGCATGCACTCTAATAAGCCCCCTTAGGATCTTGTATATTTCAATAAGAAAATCTTATTATTATGATCAAAGGTTGAGTTTATTTATTAGTCACAAGTGAAATTCCCCTAGTCACCACACTCTGGAGCCTGCTTGGGTACACTGAGGGAGAATCTAGCATGGCCAGTGCATCTAACCAGATTGTGGGAGGAAACCGGAGCACTCAGAGATAAACCCACGCAGACAAAGAACAAAGAAAATTACAGCACAGGAACAGGCCCTTCGGCCCTCCAAATATGCACCAACCATGCTGCCCGACTGAACTAAAGCCCCCTATCCTTCCAGGGACCATATTCCTCTCTACCCACCCTATTCATGATTTTGTCAAGTTACCCCTTAAAAGTCACCATCATATCCACTTCCACTACCTCCCCCAGTAGCGAATTCCAGGCACCAACATCCTCTGTAAAAAATCTGCCCCGTATATCTCCTTTAAACCTTGCCCCTCGCACCTTGAACTTATGCCCCCGAGTAATTGACTCTTCCACCTGGAGAAAAAGTTTCTGCCTATCCACTCTTTTCATGCCCCTCATAATCTTGTAGACTTCTATCAGGTCACCCCTCAACCGCCGTTGTTCCAGAGAGAACAAACCAAGTTTCTCCATCCTTTCCTCATAGCTAATGCCCTCCATACCAGGCAACGTCCTGGTAAATCTTTTCTGTATTGTTGCCAAAGCCTCCACTTTCTTCTGGTTGTGTGGCGACCAGAATTGAACACTATATTCCAAGTGTGGCCTAACTAAGGTTCTATAAAGCTGCAACATGACTTGCCAGTTTTTAGACTCAATGCCCCTTCTCCACCTATGTTGCCACGTTCAGTGACCTGTGTACCTGTACATCGGGAACATTGGGAAACTCCGCACAAACAATGACCCAAGCTGGGAATTGAACCCAGTTACTTGGCGCTGTGAGGCAGCAGTGCTAACTACTGTGCCACTGTGCAGGTGCCACTTCAGGACTTGACAGCCACGGAAGGTGCATTCACAACATGGCCCAGCCCACAAATTCTTCCTTCGCACCTACGGCAGGCAATAAGAGTGGGAGTGTTTCCTGCGCAGCCATACTTGACGTGGAGTGGCACTCCTCAAGCTACAGCCTCTGGCTGCAAGCAAGCGACCTGTTCCAGGGAAAAACAAGCTAGGAAGCAAACATAAACGTGTGCTGCATCTAAGTGGCCTTTTGATTAAGTCATTACGAGTTAGCATCTGTGGGGATGGTGAGTAAAAGCAGCTAATGTGTTTAAATGTTATGTAGAACATCCTCAAGCATTTACTGTTCTTTCATATCAATAAATCTGGCTGAAGTCCCAGCCCATATAACTTAGAGCTGATGCCGTTGTTTAGGGAAAGCATTTTCTGAAAGGATGATGAAAGTACATCCAATTGTAACTTTCAAAAGGAAATTACATATACTTGAAAAAGAAAACAAAAATGTAGGACTATGGTGAACAGCAAGAGAGTAGGTCTCGTTAAGAACTTAATTTCGAAGCACAAACACAATGGGCTAAGTGGCATCCTTCTGTGTTGTCAGATTCTATGCAGGTCCCCCAGTATGGAATTAAAAAGCCATTATAGTGGAAAATGCCTCTTCACAATGGCACCAATCAATGGCATGAATAATGTAGAAACTCCCCCATTTCCTTGCATTAGTTCTATTTTGGTACCAGCCAGTACAGTGTGCTGCAGACTGTGTGCCAGCCTCTTTATAAAGAGCTCCTTCATCCTTCTGTAATTTGATTCAATTTACTATTGTCACATGTTTTGGGGTGCAGTTAAAAGTATTGTTTTTTTGCACACTATATAAACAAAGCCTACAATTCATAGAATACATAAGGAAGAAAGAAAGGAGAGGATGCAGTATATAGTGTCATGGTTATCACTAGGGTGTACAGAAAGATCAACTTAATATGGGGTAGGTCCATTCAAAAGTCTAGCGGCAACAGGGAAGAAACTGTTCTTCAGTTAGTTGGTACATGACCTCAGACTTTTGTACCTTTTTCCCAACATACGAAAGTGTTTTGGTTCATCTTAATTATTATATGGGGAACATATCAAATAAAAAAGTAAAAAATTGTCAGCTTCTCTTTATTCTTGAAATCCACTTTCCCTCCCTACACCTGTGGTTGCTCAGTAGCGCTACCACCTTCATTTTCTTTCTCAGGGATTGATTCAACACTTCAGTGGTTCTCTGTGGGCTGGACTTGTTGCCTCAACTTCTGAAAGTGGGTGGAAGAAATGTCTTTGCCCACATTAGTGTTGGTCTATAAACAATACGCATCAAAAAGTAATGGTTATATTTCAACAAAACTCGGTGCACAGATAAGGTTTGGTCCAAGGAAGAACTCCGTTTTTGGCAAAGATATAAATCCAGAAACCAATCCCAATCCTGGAATTTTATAACCTTCTCCGTTAAATTGAGAAGTTGGACAAATTGATTTTTCTTTTGAATGTTGTGGGTTATTTTATTCAAAATATTGTCAATGGTTTTAGAATGTTGTGGATTGTCTCAACTGTTATTTGTCACAGCTGCCAAAATGTGAGCAGAGTTTTCAGAGCAGGTTATTCAGTGTGGATTAGCCTGAAACCACCTCAGTGAGGAGGAAGCTCTTCATAAAATGATTTATTTTTTCAGCTTTCTAATTACAGAGCAATAGGGAGAAGACTCAAGGAAGAGCTGCAATATTGTAATAATATTGGGTGATACAATATGGCAGAGATATGTACTTTACTGAGTGTTCTGTTCACTTGCTTGTTTGGAGGCAATGAAAAATTCTTGAAGTCATCAATGTAAAGAAAATCACTTCATTTTTCTTTTTTGGGAACTTTGCGTGCCTTGATTATGAAAATTAATATGGTTTTTATTGTTGATTTTCCAAAAAAATCAGTACTACGATAATTAGGAAATCTATACACAGCTATCAATTGTCAAATGACGTATATTCTGAGGCACAAATTATAATAAATCAAATGTCAGTTTGTTTTCTTTTTCTGCACTATTAATTTGTCTGCCAAAAATTCCCTTGGTCTCTTCACATCACTCTCTATTGCCAAACACAGTTTTAACAGTTCTGCTCTGAGATTAGCTGCTTAGATGCATTCACCCCAGGTATAAGAGCAGCCTAACATAAGTTGCCAATAATTCAGTTGTCCCTCCCGGTTTGGATACGCATGGCTGTTACTTGGTGCGGATGTGCCTGACAACTGGAATCTGCTGCCCTGGGCATTGTGTGTTGATAGATCATTGTGTTGCGTCAGTGTTTTGCTTAAGCTTATGATTGCCAAATCATGCATTTAATATCAGCAGTCAAATTGCAGTTCTATTCCAATGCAAATATGTTTGTGTCCTTGGTGTCTTGAGGGAGACATTGAATTTGCTATTAGTAAGAAGGCCTGGAACATTCTGTTTCTATCAGTCACTACAGATGAATAATAGATTGTGCTATATATTTTCATATGCTGGGATTGACCCCTGTCTTCTGTTTTAGTCAGTTAACCTGCAGCTTGGTAATGGTTTTACCAAAAGCTCTTTCTCTTCATTGCTCTTCTGAACACACCCTTGTCATAAGCTTAGGCTGTTTTAGATGTTAAAATTACCCTGTATAGATTATAGACATGATGTGGAGATGCCGGCGTTGGACTGGGGTAAACACAGTAAGAAGTCTGACAATGCCAGGTTTAAGTCCAACCGATTTATTTGATAGTAAACTCACAAGCTTTCGAGGTTAAACTCTTCGTCAGGTGAATGGAGAGTTCTGGCCTCAGACAGTCTCAACGGGGATCTTGGGTTCATGTCGCACTATCTGTAACCCCCATGACTTGCCTGGGTTTGCAAAACCTCACTTACTGTACTGTTTGGAGACAATACACATCTCTTTAACCTGTGATCAGTGCCCCTTCCACTCACATTGTCAGCCACTTTAAGACTTGAACAGCAGGTTAGGTGTAAAGTTTCGCATTCTAATCAGTAATCTGTGAACTGTCTGTGCTTTATATGCTCTGCCTGAGGCCAGAACTCTCCATTCACCTGACGAAGAGGGAAACCTTGAAAGCTTGTGAGTTTACTATCAAATAAATCGGTTGGACTTAAACCTGACATAGATTATAGACACCATTGTTGCTAATGAAACACAATTAATTTAGTAAGACATCTCACAACACCAGGTTAGAGTCCTGTAGATTTATTTGGAATCACGAGCTTTCAGAGCACTGTTCCTTCATCAGGTGAGTGGATTCATGGACCTTAACCTGGTGTTGGGAGACTTCTTACTGTGCCCACCCCAGTCCAACACCGGCATCTCCACATCACAATTAGTTTAGAACTAGCTGATTTCCTTTGAGTCAGAGAACATACAAAAATAGCAACTTATATAGCACCTTTAACATAATAGGCAGAATCCTCTCATGGTGGGTGCAATGGTGGGAGGGGGGTGGGGGAAGGGCAGAATTCAGAGGAGCCCAAACGTCGGCTTCTCTTTGATGTGCTTCTGTGCAAGGCAGGAGCTCGTGGTGTTGGAGGTAATATTTTGGCATGGGTGGAGGATTGGCTAACTAGTAGGAATTAGCGATAAGAGAGTCTTTTTCAGGTTACAAGGCAGTAACCAGTGGATTGCCACAGGGACCGGTTCTGGGACTGCAGTTCTTCACAGTATATATTCGTGATTTAGAAGAAGGAACTGAGTGAACTGTGGCCACATTTGAAAGTGATAAAAAGGTGGAAGGGAAGACAGGTTGTCAGGAGGAAATAAATAGTTCAGAGAGAGATATTGACAGGTCAAGTGAGTGGGCAAAAAATTGGCAAATGGAATTCAATGTGGGGACATGTGAGATTGTTCATTTTGGAAGAAGAATGGGAAGGTGGATTATTATTTAAATGGAGAGAGACTGCAGAAAGCTGTAACACAAAGGGACTCGGTGGGGGGGGGGGGGGGGGTTGTCCTTATTCATTAAACCCAGAAAGTTAGCATACATGTGCAGAAGGTAATAAGAAAGGCAAATGGAATGCTGGCTTTTATTTCAAGGGGGCTGGAGTATAAAAATAAAGATGTGCTGCAGCAACTGTACAAGATACTAGTGAGGTCACATTTTGAATGCTGCGTACAATTTTGGTGCCCTTATTTAAGGAAGGATAAGCTAAGATCAAGCATCAGATCAAGCCCAAGATGGGACGCATTGCCTCATTTTGTCAGCTTAGATCGTGTTTGCCCCTCTTGTGGACACCATGAATTGGATTCAATTAGATTTTGAATTTGGTTTTAAGTAAGAAATGGATATGGGTTTGCCCAGTCCATTCTGAGCATTGGCTTTGTAACTTTAAGAAAGGAGGGAGTACAGAGGAAATATACTGGGATGATCATAGAACCATAGAATTCCTACAGTGCAGAAGGAGGCCATTCAGCCCATCGAGTCTGCACTGACTCTCTGATCCAGGCCTACCCTCTGCCATATCTCTGTAACTTCATGCATTTACCTCACTGATCTCCATAAACCTGCACACCTTTGCACACGAAGAGGCAATTTAGCATGGCCAATCCACCTAACCTACACACCTTTGGATTGTGGGAGGAAACCCATTCAGACACGGGGAGAACATGCAAACTCCACACATTCATCCAAGACTAGAACCCAGGTTCCTGGTGCTGTGAGGCAGCAGTGCTAACCACTGTGCTACCATGAGGTCCAGGTATGGTCCCATGTCTGGAAGGGGTATGAGAAAAGATTAAACAGATTGGGTCTGTACTCCTTTGAGTTAAAAAGGGTGAGAAGTGATACGATTGAAGCATGTAAGATTCTTAGGGGGTTAGATAGGGTAAATGTTGGGAGGATGTTTCCACTCATGGGAGAGTGTAGGACCAGAGGGCATTGCTGCAGAACTAGAGTGTTCATTTAAGATGGCTTTGAGGAAAGATTTCTTCTCTCGAAGTGTGGTTAATCTTTGGAATTCTTTACCCCAGAAAGCTGTGGAGGTTGACTCCTTGAACATTGTCAAGGCTGAGATCGATAGGTTTTTAATCAGTCGGGGAATTAAGGGTAATGGAGAGAAGGCAGGAAAGTGGATTTAAGCGCTAGATCAGTTATGATCTTTTAAATGGTGAAACGTACTGATTGGCTTACTCCACTTTCTATTTCTTGCGAGATTTTCTGCTGGTGCCTGCCATGGTGGATCACTAAACCTGCTGGAGGCAGGAATAAAACTGATTTGCATTTTGCTAATGGGATGTGGATGAATGCTGAACCAGAATCTTCCACGCATGCCTGATTCTCTGCAATACCAGCAGGAAAACACGCCAGTCCAGCCCAGCATGTCAGGACTCACCTGAATAATACCTGGGGCTGCCTCCAGAGTTCGGAATAGAAGCCACCAGCAATCTTGGACCCTGGAACACCACAACAGTGGGTGAGGGAACATCGAGCATGTGGGTCTTCCAACTTCAGTGTCATTGAGGAAGCCCATCTCCCAGCCTCAGTGTGTTCCTGGAGATTCATCTCCTTTCTTCAGGAGGTCTACAGTGGTGGGTCGGCAGTGGTGGGAGCATTTTTAATATGACCCCTGCTCTCTGAACAAGGCAAATCCATTGCCTCTGCCAGGTTTTCAAAAAGTCATGGTTCACAGCACGTATCATGAACTGTAATCTGCTTGAGGAACCTTTTGAAAGATAAGTTTCAAAAGGTCCAAATATCCTGATCTCAACCAGTCTACCTGCCAACCCATTCCTGGGATTTATTGCTCTGTCTTATGAGATATTTCTTGCCCTCATGTCCCTGAAACTGAGTCCTGTTATTCTTTTGTACTGGTTAAACATAGAACCCCTACAGTACAGAAGGTGGCCATTCAGCCCAACAATCCCACCCAGGCCCTATCCCTGCAATTCCATCTATTTACCCCGCTAATTCCTCCAACCTATGCATCCCAAGGCAATTTATCAGGTCAATCAACCTAACCACTGATCTTTGGATTGTGGAAAGGAACCAGAACACTCAGAGGGAACTCAGGCATACATGGGGAGAATGTGCTAACTCCACATAGACAGTGATTTGAACCCAGGTCCCTGGAGCTGTGAGGTAGCAGTGCTAACCACCAAGCTGCCTGGTGTATCTGAAAGTCTCATGTCAGTCTTACTTTCCCTCTTGTGAAATCTTGAAGACCACTGCAAAGTCCCTTCAAAGACATCCCATTTAGTGTGAAAAGCCTTTGTCAAATCCTCCCTGTGACCCTGACAATCAGACTTGTTGTTTTGTCCTACATGTCTTTATTGTCTCTACATCCAAAAATTATAACAAACGATTTCATGGTAACTACAATATGGTTCAGTGTGAGATTCACTTAGGATCTAAGATGAGGATAGATCAGAATATATTAGGAGTAGTAGGGGTAATGTTGCCAGACTACTAATCTGAGTTTGACTCCTGACAACAATGTCAAGTGGCTATCCCTGTTTAATTTTGAAAACATGACTTTTCAACTGTCAATTGACGGAAAGTTCATCTGCAAATGAGATAGGAAGATGGTGGACTTAACATTTGACAACTGGAAGATATTTAACAATGGCTGTGACCCCTGGATACAGACTTTTTGGAAGGGGATTAGAAGAAGTGAGCAGAAACAGAAAGGTTAGCAAACCTAGAAGAAGGCCCAGTGAAAATACAGACCAGCAACTCCTGAGCCCCCTCAGCAGAGACTCTGTGCCGGAATTGGGCTCCTGAGTGGGACGAGGTGATGCTTAACGCACAGTGACCACTACAGTGCAAAATATCACGTCACAAGATTTGATTTTTGATTTGATTTATTAATGTCACATATATTAATATACAGTGAAAAGTAAGGTTTCTTGCATGCTATACAGACAAAGCATACTGCTCATAGAGAAGAAAAGGAAAGAGTGCAGAATGTAGTGTTACAGTCATAGCTAGTGTGTAGAAAACGATCAAACTAATGCAAGGTAAGTCCATTCAAAAGTCTGACAGCAGCAGGGAAGAAGCTATTCTTCATCCAGTTGGTATGTGACCTCAGACTTTTGTATTCTTTTTGCCGAAGGAAGAAGATGGAAGAGAGAATAGGCAGCGAGAAGTGTAGACAGTGTCAAAGGATGGTAGGCTGGCTTGCATGATGGATGGATTGGGCTACATTCATGATCTTTTGTGGTTTCTTGTGATCTTGGGCAGAGCAGGAGCCCATACCAAGCTGTGATACAACCAAAAAGAATGCTTCCTATGGTACATATATAAAAGTTGGTGAAAGTCGTAGCTGACATGCCAAATCTCCTTTGTCTTCTGAGAAAGTAGAGGCATTGGTGGGTTTTTTTAACTATAGTGTCAGCATAGGGGGACCAGGACAGGGTGTTGGTGATCTGGACACAACTGTGATACAACCAAAAAGAATGCTTCCTATGGTACATATATAAAAGTTGGTGAAAGTCGTAGCTGACATGCCAAATTTCCTTTGTCTTCTGAGAAAGTAGAGGCATTGGTGGGTTTTTTTAACTATAGTGTCAGCATAGGGGGACCAGGACAGGGTGTTGGTGATCTGGACACCTAAAAACTTGAAGCTCTGACCCTTTCTACTTCATCCCCATTGATGTAGACAGGGGCATGTTCCCCTTTACACTTTCTGAAGTCGATGACAATCTCCTTTGTTTTGTTGACATTGAGGGAGAAATTATTGTTGCCGCACAAGTTCACCAAATTCTCTATCTCTTTCCTGTACTCTGTCTCATCATTGTCTGAGATCCGACCCACTACAATGGGAAGATGGAAAGCTGCCAAGAATACATCTAAAGTAGAATTCCGACTCTGGTCAGATGTATTCTTGAAGGTATATCCCTATCTTCAGTGATGGTGGAACCAGCAAATCACAAAAGGTAAGGCTGAAGCATTTGGAATCATTTGCAGCCAGAAGTGGATAATTCATCTCAATCTTCTCCTGAAGTCCCCAGCATCAGATATCAATCTTCAGCCAATTCAGTTCAATCCACACGATATCAGGAAATGAGTGAAGGCACTGCAAAGTCTATGGGTGCTGATAACATTGCAGCAATAGTACTGAAGACTTGTGGTCCAGAACATGCCCCATCCCTAGCCAAACTGTTCCAGTACAGCTACAACACTGGCCAAGTATAACCCAACAATGTGAAAAACTGCCCAGGTGTGTCCTGTACACAAAAAAAAGGACAAGTCCAACCCAGCCAATTACAAACCCATAAGCCTACTCTCAATCATCAGCAAAATGGTGGAATAGGTGTGTCAGCAATACGTCATGCAGTACTTACTCAATAACCTGCTTATTGACACTCAGTTTGGGTTTTGCAAAGCCACTCAGCTCCTGACCTCATTACAGTCTTGGTTCAAACATGGGCAAAAGAGCTGAAGTTAAGAGGTGAGATGAGAGTGAGACAAAGATTTGCTCTTGGAAGTTCCTTCGAGAGTTGCCTAGTGCTTCACGTCGTTGGTGTACACTTAAACTGGACCACCTGACGGGCGACACGACAGCTCAGTGACTATCACTGTTTGATGTGCAGATACATGGATTTGGGCCGGTGGCTGTGGGAGTTTGAACATTCTCCCCTTGATTGCGTGGGTTTTCTCCGGGTGCTCCAGTTTCCTCCCGCACCCCAAAGATATGCTCTTAGGCTGATTGGTGTAACAAATTGTCCCTAAATTAGTCTTCCCTCAATCTTCCCCAATAGGCATTGACAAAGGTCATAGGTAGAGGAGAGCAATCGTAATGTTAAAATGGCGGCGCGGGCTTGTTGGGCCAAAAGGCTTGTTTCCTGTGCTGTGTTGTTCTTTGAGAGTGATTGCCCTTGAAACCAAGGCTACAATTTGCCAAGTGTGACATCAAGAAGCCCTGGCAAAACCAGTCAGTGGGAGTGGTGAGGTGGGGCAGTGTGGGGGGGCAAAGTTGGAGTCATACCTGGCACAAAGGAAGGTGAGTTCTGGTTGTTGGTAGTCAATCATTGCAATTCCATGACATCACTGCAGGAGTTCCTTAGGATAGTGTCTTAGACCCAACCATCTTCAGCTGCTTCAACAATGACCTTCCATCCATCATAAGGTCAGAATTGGGGATGACTCAGAAACCGAAACAATCAGTGCTGAAATACAGAAAGGCCAGGGTAACATTTGGATTTGGGCTGATAATTGGAAAGTAACATTTGTGCCACACAAGTGCCAAGCAAAGAATCCAGCCATGTCCCCTTGATATTCAAAGCATTATTTTGCTGAATTCACCATTTTCAACATCTTGGGGATTACCATTTATCAGAAACTGATCTAGACCAGAAAATCAGAGGCTGGGAGTCTTTATGAGTAACTCATTTCCTGGACCCCAACACATGTCCACCATCACACATCAGGAGTGTGGTGGAATATTCTCCACTTACCTGGACGGGTGCAGCTCCAAAAACATCTCGACACCATCCAGGACGAAGCAACCAGTTCGATTGGCACCCCATCAACCACAACAGACATTCACTCCCTTCACCACTGACAAGATGCACTGCAGGAAATCACCAAGGCTCATTTGACAAACCTGTGACCTCTACCAGCTAGAAGGACAAGGGCAGCAGAAGCAAGGGAATATCACCACCTGCAAGTTTCTCTCCAAGCCACATACCATCCTGACTCGTAATTATTGCAGTTCTTTCATTGTCACTGGGTCAAAGTCCTGGACTTCCCTCCCGAACAGCACTGTGGGTGTACCTGATCCACATGGACTGCAGCGGCTCAAGGACATGGCTACCGAGCAGTTAAAGATGGTCAGTAAATGTTGGCCCAGCCAGTGACGCCCACATCCCATGATCTGATGAACAAATATTATCCCATAACGCCAGTTAACTATTACTTCTGATTGCACAGACTTACTACCTTGAGTTAAGTTTAAGGGTTTTTCTCTGACAATTATTGATGAATTTAGGATTTATCTATTAATAGCAGTGCAGAATATATTTTCAGACTTAGGAAGGGCAGGCATAAGTCACCAGTACAAGTACTTTTATTTCTTTTGAGCTGCTAGCAGTTCCTGAGAGGTTGACCCTTGACTTCAGGTGATTCCAAACATTTCCAGGAAATTTAGCAATTCGATTGTAGAGTTTTTGACTTTTGAGTTCAAGTTATTCTAACACTTGCTCACTGAAAAGGCCACACTTAAAACATTGTGCATATCTAAAAAAAATTAGCAATGTGTATTTATCCAGCATCATGACCTCCTGATGCCCTGAATTGTTTTATAGCTAATTAATAGCTAATTGTAACGTAGGAACCAAAGCAGTCAATTTACACGTAGCAAGCTGCAACAAGAGCAATATGGGTTTACAAAATACTCTGCTTTGATGTTCATTGAGAGAGAGATACTTTTTAAACTTTCTCTCAGTATTGTACTGGGGAAGTGTTGGCCAAGATTAAGTTCCCAAATCCTTAGAATGAAGATTTTGACTCAGAAACAAGAATGTGACTCCTCAACAGAAAAATGTCTCAGCATACTTCTCAAAGGTCAAATAAAAACTAAAAGCTGAGCCAAAGGAAGGAGGTATTAGCAGTTGGCAAGATTTGGGGAGTGAGTTTCATAGTGCCTGGAATGGGTAGCTAATGTTTACAGCTATCACTCAGTGATTAGAAGGAAAAAGGAATTCAGAAAAGGCCAGAGGGATGTCTATTGAGTTGCAGTGTACGAGGAAATTATAGAACTAGGGAGAGGTGAGGCCCATGACAGGATAGGTCAGTACATGGTTTGTAAAAGAAACAAACTTGAGTGGCCTAATGATCTTTCTCATTTTCGACTTGATCTCTCTCAACAGGTTGAAAAAATGTTTTGTTTTTAAGAATGATTCAATGAGTAATTTAAGGAGAAGGTACACCATCAGTCTTATTTCTTCAACCAGTGTTTGTGTCCAGAATATCATCACTTTATAGTGAAGAGTGAGTTAAATGTCAGATTGACTGGGCATTGTTGATTAACTTCATGAAATGTCTTGAAAAACAAGTGATAAGTTCTTGATTCATTTTCAGTGGATGGATTCAAAAAGCTATAAATCCCAAAGTGCAAGCTGTCAGTTCAGGAATGTAAAAGCCCGATGTTAATAGAAAGATGATACAATGCTGTTATATCAGAAATAAGTTATAAGATTGTCATTCCCAGTTCTGATGGATCTGCCCTAAATATTCCTGTTTTCACCGTAGAGTTTTAATCAGTTCTCTGCCTGATATGTGGCGCAATCGGTTGGTGCATTCGGCTGTTAACCAAAAGGATGGTGGTTCGATCCCACCCAATGACGAAGTGCATTCGTCTCTGGGCACACAGTGGCACAGTGGGTTAGCACTGCTGCCTGACAGCGCCAGGGACCCAGGTTTGATTCCTGGCTTGGGTCACTGTCTGTGTGGAGTTTGCATGCTGTCACCGTGTCTGTGTGGGTTTCCTCCTGATGCTCCGGTTTCCTCCCACAGTCCGAAAAACATACAGGTCAGGTGTATTGCCCTTGCTAAATTCTCCCTCAGTATACCCGAACAGGTGCCTGAGTGTGGCGACCAGGGGAGTTTCAGTTATTTTATTGCAGTGTTAATGTAAGCCTATGTGTGACACTAATAAATAAACTTTAACTTTGCGAAAACTTACAGCGATGTTTTCTTATAACATAACTCCACAGTTCTTTTATTCCCTGCCCCACCTTTATTTCCCCTGTAAAAGAAATCTCAATCGTGTGGAAGAAACATGTTTCAATCAGTTGTGTGCTTGTGTAGTTTTATCTCCAGTAGTTGTGCAGAATGCAGTGATCCTAGATGTCCATCTTTTCCAATTGTACCAATTTGCCAAACTTTTCTCCCTGCTGGGTCAGGGTTGCTATTTCAGTATCTGCCCAACTCTCACATAGTGAGTGAAATGCAAGAATCAGAAGAATGTAAATGCACTGCGGGTACATAATACAGGAGCATTTTAGTCAATGTTTAATATGACTACAGTACATCAAAAACGTACCAACTGTCAGTTCAACGAGGGAAACACTGACAGTAAATTAATGACTTTGATTCGCTAAAGGTTTACTCCAAGTATTTTTGACCAGCAGCCAGAAGAACCTCTTCAGTTTTATAGTTCACAAAGAGTTCTACAAAAACAAGTTGTCAAATCGTGTTTTATTTTCTAATTTACTTGAAGCTTGCTCATGCAGTGTTTATGGATTGGGTTTTTCAAACATACAGCCTGATGAGAAAATGATGGCTTGCAGTTAAAACCTCACATTTCTCAAGGATAAGTGCCAATTACTTCAGGTCAACCATGGATATTTCTGTTCCCCTCCATCCCAGAGGATCCGGTAAATAATGTTGGGAGTGTGTCCAAAGCACATTCCCTGCAAGCGAAACTTTCCAGGCCTGACTGCAGAATCACCACTGGCATCTTTTCAGACTTTTTGGTGTTCATATTTTGGTGTGGAAAGGATGTGCTATAAGAGCAAGGTAAAACAAGTCAACAGTTAGGAACCCTCAATTTTGAACACTTCATAATGGGCCCAGTATTGGGCCAAGGGATCATACTTTGAACTATTTCTATTCTATTATTGCACTGTACTTCATTGTGTACATATGCATTTTCCCATCATGCCTGTGCCAGCTCTTTGAAAGAAATATCCAATTAGTTCCACTCTGCATTGCGCTGCAATGTTTTCATTTTCAGGTATATATCTGACTCCTGTGTGAGTTGATATTGTTAGTGATGCTGTTTTCAGATGATGTCCACCTCTCCTCCAAATCTACCACCAGCAGCCCTCTCCAGAGAAACCAATCTTTGACCCCGCTACCCCAGCAAGCTATTCTCCATCTCCGATCTCCCTTTTACTCTTCAACATGGTACCCACCCCCACCCCCCAAAATTATTTTGTGGGATGCAGGCACTGCTAGTGAGACCAGCATTTGTTGCCCATTCCTAATTGCCCTTGAGAAGGTGGTGATGAGCCGCCTTCTTGAACCATTGCAGGCTATGTGGTGTAGGTACATCCACACTGCTGTTAGGGAGGGAGGGAGTTTCTCCAGAACTTAATTCCTCCAACCAGGTTTCTGCTTATGTAACTGTACCAAAATTGCTCTTTTCAAAGTTCAAAATAACAGCTTGCATCACTGGCAATAGACTATCCCTCCTTTCTACCTTCCTGCAGCTTATTACACAGTTGACCATACACTATCCTCCTCTACCTTCTCTGCGCTATCATCTACCTGTTCAATTTTAATCTACCTAACCATAGAAATTTACCTGCAATGGCATCTCGTTCTTCCACATCATTACCTCTTGCGTCCCCACTTTCTCCCCCTCCTTCCTTCCCATTCCTTATCTGCATAATCAACTTAGTGGCAACAAAACCAAAGTGTGATCGCGCCCTACATTAGGAGATTTTCCAGCTGTGCTCAGCCCCAAGGCCAGAAATTCCTGCCTGAGGTCAACAGACCGTTGCATGGTCACCCCCCACCCCCAGCCTGCCACAATTCCCATGGCAGGCGGGATGGGAAAAATTCCACCTAAGGTGTCAGATTTCACGTTTACACCAAAGACACCCTGCTTGGCCTCACCGCTATCTCTCTTCACAGCTCCACTGCCACTAAATCCACAGGATGTTTGTCTGTCATCCAGTACAGGATGAGCTACAAAATCCCTCCCATCCCAGGAGACTGTCAAAGGCTGAATCATATTGTTTATAGCCTTGGTATTGTATTTGCTGCAGTGATGAGTTTCCACCCACATACCTGTACCAGAACTAAAACAGAAAATGCTGGGAAATCTCAGCAGTTCTGGCAGCATCTGTGGAGGGAGACAGAGCTAATGTTTCAAGTCTGGATGATTCTTTGTCTTTAACGTATTTGTACCACCTGTTTCCACTTGATAACACTGCCTACTGTTAACCATCCCTGCTTGAAAAGACCCTTATGCATGTATTTGCTGCCTTTAAATTTGACTATTCCAATAGGTAATCTAAATTTTAATCTCTGACCGTTGTTGACCACACCTTCAGCTACCTTGGATCTAAGCTCGAGAATTCCCTCTCTAAGACGTAGGAGCAGAAGTAAACTATTTAGCCCATTGAATCTGTTCCACTATTCACGAGATTATGATCAATGAGATCATGAGGAAGATATAATCCTCAACTCCACTTCCCTGTCTTATCCCCATAACCCTTGATTCCCTTACTGATTAAAAATCTGTCTATCTCAACCTTGAATGTATTTAGCAACATAGCCTCTACAGCCCTCTGCGGTAAAGAATTCCACAGATTCACTATCCACTGAGAGAAGAAATTCTTCCTCATTTATGTCTTAAATGGACAACTCCTTACTCTGAGATGATGCCTTAAGCCTCTCCCTAATTCTCCTCCCTATTTTAAAACAGTCCTTGAAAACTCCCCCTTGACCAACCTTTTGACCACTTTACCCTAATATCTCCTAAGGTAAGGAGCTATCACGTTTTGATTTGTAATGCTCCTAGGAAGCTGCTTCGGAATTCATTGTGTTCAAAGTGTCAAACAAATCCAACTTGATTATGTTTTGTTCCCTTTTGAGCGTTACGATTGAATTTGCCTCTCCTGCCTCAGGAAAACAAAAATACAGATCACAGTATTCTGTAAATGGCAATAAGCTAGTAACTGTGATGGTACACAGGAATTTAAGATTCCAAGTGCAAACATCGTAAATGAAAGTGGGCAGATAGATTAAAAAAAAAGTTAATGGAATGTTGGCCTTGATCTTTACCCAACTTGAACACATTCTGTGCTGTAACAAGTCTGCCATTCTGTCTGGAAGTTGTGTTGTAGCGGTACAGGGTTATGGTTCACCTGCATCTGCATTGTGGGCACTACACCTCAGGAAGTATACACTGCCATGGAAGGGTTTGCAGGGCAGATGCACCAACCCCAAAAGGATTCAGTTATAAGGACCAAAGAATTAGGAGAGACTTGTGTTCTCTTTAGTTTAGAAAACAAAGGGGTGATCTGATTGAAGTGTTTAAGATGATGAAATACAGTTGGGGAGTCCACTACAAGAGGACATGAGCTGAAAATTAGAGCAAGTGCCATCCATAGATAAGGCCAGGGTGTACATCTTCACAGAAAAGAGTGGAGGAGATGTGGAACTCTCACCCCGCCTCCCTCCCCCTTCCCCGGACTGAGGGCAGTGATCTGCGTGAAAGTTGAGAGTCCATACAGAAAGTGAGTTATAGATTGATCAATCTATCCCTTTGTCTACTGCCTGGTTAAAACTGATTTCAATCTGCATCAGTGCAATAGTTTTTAATTGTGTTGTCCCTGGAGGGATGTAATTAGTTAGGTTCAATGCTGTTATCAATAGCTGAGTTCTGAGGAACTACGTTAGTTACTACTGTAGGGCAATTAGTCATGGTTGTATTTCAAGGTTAGTAATTCACTTTCTAGCTATTGCACTAGTCATTCTTCAAGTGAAAATATTGTGTCCCACACCTCTTGAATTCATCTTTAAGCCTTCAGTGGTATATGCATTTAATTGTTAACTTCTATTTATGTATATAGTTTATCTGAAAATAGTGATTGATGCCTATTCTGCACACTAAAAAGGCATATCCTTCTGCTGAGGAAATAATTCTTCATATTTTCCTCTGTAAATGTCATATTAAATCAGCCCTGAGCAATCTGTCTCCTTAACCTTACACAGATTCCCTCTCTGGAAATAGAGGCGCTCTGAGGGAGAAGGAAATTAAAGGTTCGTGCTGAAATGTCGAGATACCCATCTCTGAGGAAGGCCAGTAGAAGCAATTCATCCTTACTATTATAAACAGACAGTGTTGGAATAAACTGAGCAGGTCTGGCAGCATTTGTTCACAGCAAGATGGATTAAAGGGCCAGATGTTTGAGCCCGATGGGATTGGGACCAAGGATGCGATCAGGCTCCTGTGTATGCCACCTCAACAACACGGTTCCAACCTGGAGCCATTTTGAAATAGGCTGGACCAAGGCGGAACAGGTGCCCTGCACGCACGTAGCTAACATTAATTAAGGAGCCTACCGTGGTTACTCACCCGTGCTGAGTGGAATTTCCAGATAACAAGCTGGCTGCCTCTGCAATGGCTGAAATATAACCAGTGAAAGGTGACAACCTCCCAGCAGCAGGGGTGGGGGGTGGTGGCAGGGGATTAGCGCTCCAGTGTCTGCCTTAAACCTTGACCACTTGGCCATTCGGACCTCCTTCAGACCCATCTTTTATTCCTTTACTTTTGCCTTGTGCCATTAATCCTTTAGTTACTTAAATCTAACCTTCCCTGACTTCCACCATGTTGCAGACTTTAACCCACCAATCCACCCCTTTCCCTGTCTCTGTTGCTTCCCACACTTCTCCAGTTCTGATGTAAAGTCACTGGCCTGGCGTGCAAGCTCTGTCTTATTCTCCACAGATGCTGCAAGGCCGACTGAGTATTTCCAGCATTTTCTATTTTTTATTTCAAATTTCCAGCCTGTGCAGCGTTTGGCTTCTGCTAACCTATCCTGATATCCACATCAGGAATGCTGATGCTCAGGAGCGGAACACAAGCATAGCGAGGTAACCCCCCCATGTGTTTGAGAGCGTTTATATCAGTTTCCAGGCATAGCAGTTAAGCAGCATTGTTTTGAAGAGTATAATGAATATCACTTTTGAATTCCTTGCCAGGCAACTTAACTTGATTTCGGGACATGATAGTACTTAACATCCTTTTGGTAAATTGGGTTTTCCAATTTCACAGATTACTTACTCATCAGAATTGGCTGGATGGATTTTTATAAAGCTTGATTTGTGACAACGTGCCCAGAAAGTGAGTGTGTTGAATCCTGTCGTGCATTGGGATAGTAAATACATTGTGTTGAAACAAACTGGTATTTGTCAGATCATGCATCTCAATAAATTCTCAAGTGATGCCTTGAGAGATAAATCAGTAAGTTACACGTCTTTGTTTTTTAGGTTTTTTATCGGTTGGTAGCATGCTGAGTAAATAAATATAAAACAAGTAAATCTATGCACCAGTGGTTATTGGTTTTAATATTTAGCAATCTTACTTCATCTTAATTCCTCAGAAAAAAGCATTAATTTGTCAGGGAATGAGGGTGTGTGTGACTGCTTTACACCCTGTCTCAGCATTCACGTTCATTTCCAAAATCACACAACACTAATTCACACTCACATGGTATGTGGCACTCTTATTTAGGACTTTGTTGAAAGCCTTTTCAAAGTCCAAATAAACCACATCCACTGGCTCACCCTCATCGATTCGATGAGTTGCATCTCCAAAGAATTCCAGTAGATTTGTCCTTTTGTAAATCCATGCTGACTTCTGTCCAATCCTGCCAATGCTTAAAGTTGTGCCAAACCTTATCTTTCCGAAACTTGCTCTTTTGAGTGAGAAAAAAATTAAAACGTGCTTCCCGGCCCATGTGAAAAAGTTGGAAACGCCTGAATGATCCCATTAGTACCA
Organism: Carcharhinus amblyrhynchos; assembly: GCF_965287045.1. Taxonomy (NCBI): domain Eukaryota; kingdom Metazoa; phylum Chordata; class Chondrichthyes; order Carcharhiniformes; family Carcharhinidae; genus Carcharhinus; species Carcharhinus amblyrhynchos. Next base: position 32,719,986 of record NC_137351.1, on the reverse strand, counting down.
CTCCCTTGGCCTATCCCAGTTCCTGTGTTCTTTTTCCTGTCAAGTACTTATTGTTTCCTTTTGAAAGTCACTATTGAATCTGCCTCCCTCACCCTTTTGGAGAGAGTGTATTCTGTACCACCCTAACTCACTCCACCAAACAAAAACTCCCCATCATACCCCTGGTTCATCTGTGTTACCAACTTCTCCTGCCAGTGGAAATAGTTTGTTCCTCTGTACACTTATTGAAGTTTTAAGTTTGACTCCCTTTATTAAATTTTTCTTTGGCCTACATTGTTCTGAAGAGAACAATCCCAGATTTTCTCATTCCTCCACATAACCAGTGTCCCTAATTCCTGGTACCATAAACTGTCCTGCTCTCTCTCCAAGACCTTAATCTCCTTCTGAAACTGAGATATTTAGAATTGAATACAATGAGGCGAATTTTCCCTTCCATCCGCCACAGGAATCAGAGCAGTGGACCACGGGAAGGTCCGTTGACCTCAAGTGGGATTTTCTGGTTTCAGGGTGGGTAGGCCAGAAAATCCTGCCCAATATTCCAGCTGTTTGATTTGATTTATTATTGTCACATGTATCAGTATACAATGAAAAGTGTTGTTTCTTGCTCGCTATACAGACAAAGCATACCATTCATAGAGAAGGAAAGGAGAGAGTGCAGAATGTAGCGTTGCAGTCAAAGCTAGGATTTAGAAAAAGATCAACTTAGTGTGAGATAGGTCCATTCAAAAGTCTGATGGCAGCCGGGAAGAAGCTGTTCTTAAGACAGTTGGTACGTAACTTAAGACTTCTGCATCTTTTTCCCGAGAGCAGAAGGTGGAAGAGAGAATGTCTGGGGTGGGTGGGGTTCTTAATTATGCAAGCTTCTTTTCTGAGGATGTGAGAAGTGTAGACAGAGTCAATGGATGGCAGGCTGGTTTTCATGATGGACTGACCTTCATTCATGATCCTTTGTAGTTTCTTGCAGATCTTGGGCAGAGCAGGAGTCATACCAAGCTGTGATACAACCAGAAAGAATGCTTTCTATGGTGCATCTGTCAGAGTTGGTGAGAGTCGTAGTTGATATGCCAAATTTCCCTAGTCTTCTGAGAAAGTAGAGGCGTTGGTGGGGCTGTCTTAACTACAGTGTCAGCCCTGGGGGGGGACCAGGACAGGTTGTTGGTGATCTGGACACCTAAAAACCTGAAGCTCACGACCATTTCTACTTCATCCACATTAATGTAGACAGGGGCATGTTCTCCTCTACGCTTCCTGAAGTCGATGACCACCTCCTTCATTTTGTTGACATTGAGGGAAAGATTATTGTCATTGCACCAGTTCACCAGATTCTCTATCGCATTCCTGTACTCTGTCTCGTCACCGTTTGACATCCAACCCACTACAATGGTGTCGTCAGCAAACTTGAAAATCAAGTTGGAGGAGAATTTGGCCACACAATCATAGGTCTATAAGGAATATAGTAAGGAGCTGCGGACAGCCTTGTGAGACACCAGTGTTGGGGATGATCATGAAAGAGATGTTGTTGACTATCATTACTAATTACGATCAGTGGGTTAGGAAGTTCAGGATCCAGTTGCAAAAGGAGGATCCCAGGCCCTGGAATTTGGAGATATTTCATGGGAATAATGGCGTTGGAGACTGAACAGTAATCAATAAATAGAAGTCTGATATAGGTGTCGTTGTTATCTAGGCATTCCAGGATTGAGTGCAGGGCCAGGGAGATGGTGTCTGCTGTGGACCTGTTACAAACTGTAGTGGATTCAGGCAATGTGGGAGGCCTGAATTGATTCATGCCATGACTAACCTTTTGAACAGTAGGACGTCTCACAACACCAGGTTAAAGTCCAGCAGGTTTGTCTGGTATCATGAACTTTCGGAGCACTGCTCCTTCATCAGGTGAGTGAAGGAGCAGCGCTCTGAAAGCCCATGATACCAAATAAACCTGTTGTGAGACTTCTTATTGTGTCCAACCCAGTCCAACGCTGGCATCTCCATCTCATGGCTGCAACCTTTTGAGGCACTTCATAATGATGGATGTCAGAGCCACCGGACAAAAGTCATTAAGGCATGCTGCTTGGCTTTTCTTTGTTACAGGATGATGGCCATCGTCTTAAGAAGATCATTAATTTGTGGCTTAACTAATGATCTTGTTAAGATACATCTTGTGTACTCTATACCCTATTTGTAAAGCCAAGGATCCCATATGTTCTTTTTGTCAACCTTCTCAAATTATCCTGATTTCTTCAAACACTTGTGTATATTAATCCTTAGGCTTCTGTTGCTGCATCCCTTTTAACATTTTACAAGTGTTCCATGAACGCTGTCTGAATTTTTATTGTGTAAAAGTTGCCAGTATTTGGACTTGATACTTAATTTCTGAAAGCACAGCAAACAAATTGGAATTCCTGAAGAGAAAGCAGTCATTGGTTTGCTATCCCTCTTAATAATTTCAATTGGCGATTCCCATTTTGATCAGAAGACATTTCCCTGTTTTGTTGGAAATTCAATACATTGAATCTCCAATTCAAGCTAAAAATTGTCTGTTATTTGTCAACAGCAGACAGGTTTTTTTTTCCATCACGCATTGTTCTTTTTCCTCACTAAATCCATTTCGTGTTTAAACTGTTTTAAAACTGTAACACAGCCAAAACATTTTCCATTTCTCAGTGCACTTTCTTTCTTTACTCAATGCTCAGTTTAGGTTTTGCAAGGACCCTCAGTTTGGGTTTTGCCAGGAACACTCAGTTCCTGACGTCATTACAGCCTTGGTTCTAATACGGACAAAAGAGCTGAACTCCAGAAGTGAGGTGAGAGTGACTGCCCTTGACGTCAAAGCAGCATTTGACTGAGTGTGGCACCAACAAGCCCTAGCAAAGCTGGAATCTGGAAATCACAGAGGAAAACTCTTCGCTGGCTGGAGTCAGACCTGGCACAAAGGAAGGTGGCTGTAGCTGCTGGAGGCCAATCAGCTCAGTCCCCTGACCTAGCCACAGGAGGTCCTCAGTTCAGTGCGGTAGACATTTGTACTACACAAGTACCAGGCAACCATAATCTCCAACAAGAGAGAATTTAACCATCGCTCCTCGACATTCAACTATATTATCATTGCTGAATCCCCCAGTATCGATATCGTGGGGGCTGCCATTGACCAGAATCTGAACTGGACTATCCAATGTAAATACTGTGGCTACAAGAGCAGGTTAGAAGTTGGAAATCCTGTGGTGAGTAACTCACCTTCTGTTTCCCAAAGCCTATCCACAATCTACAAGGCACAAATCAGAAGTGTAATGGAATACTCTCCACTTGTCTCAATAAATGCAGCTCCAACAACACTCAAGAAGCTTGATATCATTCAGGACAAAGTTGCCTGCTTGAATTTCACCCCATCACAAACATCACTCCTTCCATGACCAACACACATTGGCAGCAGATGCACTGCAGGAACTCATCAGACTCCTTGGAATAGCAGCTTTCAAACCCACAACTGTGACCGACCAAGGGAACACCACCACCTGCAAGTTCCCTCCAAGTCACTTACCATCCTGATTTGGAAATATGCTTTAACTTTCAATGGCATCATCACATCTTCAATCCCGACGATACCAGTGCCCAAAGGTTTAACCGGACAAGCAACATAGTAACAATGGCTACAAGACCAGAAGCTGGAATGTCTGTTGAAGGACTCATCCCCTGGCTGCGTCAAAACCCGAAGTTCAACTCCATCCAAGACAAAGCAGACCCACTTGTACTGTACCTACGCACCACACCACTCACTCTGCCATTAATTCAGCATGGCTGCAGTGTTACCATCTTCGACAACACCTTCCAAGTACACAACCTCTATCACCTTGAAGGACAAAAGCAGCAAGCACGTTACCATCACCATCACAAGGTCATATTCAGACCGCAGTGTTTCAAGAAGGTGGTTCATCCCCAACTTCTTGAAAGTAATTATAGATAGCCAATCAATGATATCTTTTGTCAGCAATGGACACATCACAGGAATGAATAAAAAAAGATAGTACTCGACTGTTTTACTTTGATATTTGCCACACCTTCTTGAAAGCTACATCAGGAAATGTGATTTGCATTGATTTCCCTTTGGGCCATTCCCCCGGCCCAAATGACCTATCAATCATTCTTCCCCCCCAACAATTCCAAAAGGTCATAAATTCCAGGAGAGTGCATTAGGTCCAAATTAAAAATAGACAGAAAGGCCTATTAAATCATTTAAGCAGCAATAAAAAGACATCTAGCCGGGCAGCTCGGTGCACTAATGAAAGAAAAGAGCTGCGTATAGCTGCAGAGAACATAACTAAAATACCTTTCTTAAAGGCACGGTAGCATCACATATGTACTTCCCCCAACCAGTAACATTTTCCTTTTGTTTGCTATTTCTTAGCACCACTGAAACTAATTTCAGTTTATTTGCATTAGTTTGCTGTTCAGTAACTTCCAAGCAGGTTAAAAAAAAACTGTTGCTCACCATAAACAACTTGTCTTCTTTAAAACCTTGATATTCAAATCTGTTTCACAAAGCAAATGTGTGTTAGAGCATCAGGGTGCCATTAAAGAGTTTCATCTCTTTTGCAAATTGACGATAGTTCAAATGTTCATGCCTTGAGCTTTGAAATTCTCATCCTGCATCCTCTGCTTCTCATAGAAATCAAAATCCCTAAAGTGCAGAAGGAGGCCATACTGCCCATCGAGCCTGAACCGACCACAACAATGGTGCCTGACGTGGGGCTCGATAGATTAAGAGTCTCATGCTCTACCAACTGAGCTAGCCAGGCAGATAAAAAAACCTTCTCATGGCCTTTTATATACTGCTTAAAACCTATCCTCTTAACCAAGCTTTTAGCTCGATCTTAATATTTCCTACGTCTCCAAATTGGTTTTAATCTAAGTCCCCTCTTATGAGGTATTTCACCATGCTAAAGGTTCTATATAAATGTACACTGCTGTTGTAGAATGCATGGGAAAGATTGAAGAAGGTAAGAGTGTTTACCTTGCAGTTCTCGAAACCCTTTCAACTTATTCAGCCTCTGTGTAATGAAGCTTTCTTACTTCCTCCCCACTGTGTTCTTAGTAATTTAACATAGCTTTCCTCTAACTGAGAAGGAAATGTAGAACAAGGCTGCATTTCCATTATCAAAGAAGGAAAATCATGTGAGATGAATACAAAATGAAAACTCTAAGAGAATTTTCTTCATTTGGATGATTGTCTAATTCATTGTTAGGGAATATCTAACAATCAAACGAAGAGGAGCACTGAGTATATCATCAAAGATTGATTGAGTTTCCCTTCCCAGGCACTCTCAATATAGGTTTGATTAAGTCTTTTCATAAAAACCCCACATATGTCAAGGGTTTTTGTACCAAGATTTTGGAAAATGAGAAACTTGTTGAAAACAAAGTTGTCAATAGCCTTGGAGCAAAACTACTCCATCAAAATGCAGCAAGTACAAAGTCTGACCCCTGCAACATCTTTCTGATACAATGCTTCTGTGTGATGTACTTAACTGAATTCAGGGGCTTTAACACGCTTAGTTTTGTTCTTATTGATCGAACTGAGCTGGGCCGAGGAATTTATTCGTGAGACTGGTCTCTTTGTCATGTTAGGTCAAGTTGGAATCATGGGGAAAGAAGTGCTTGGATTATTTGTCGTATGTCATCAAAACACAATTCAGTTAGTTATTTTTGGATTACGATGCCAATGGAGGAACAACGGTTACTGATTTATTATTGTGATCATTACAAATAAAAATTGTATAATTAAATGAGCCTGTTAACAAAGGGGTTTCTGAAGCCACTGAGTTCCATTTTAGCATTGTCCCATGTTAGCATTGTCCCAATCACAGGCTGATTTTCACAAACATGTTTCTTGAAATATGTATACCAATGCTACTGTACCACCAGAGAACAGTGAGAATTCAAATTTTGCAATTTGAAAGTTTGCTTTGAGCACATGTTCACTATTATGTCTAAATCAAATTAACCTAAACACATTCTGTTTATGTTAGTGATGTAGTGACAGATAGTAAGTCATTACTGGATAGTAAGGGATGCTAAATAATATCCATAGATTTTAGCAAGAGTTGTATCTGGCTGCTGTCTTTAGAACAGGGTCCAGTTGCTCAGTTTCAAACGAGGGACAAAAGAACAGAAACAGGAACCCTTGTCGCTGCACATCATTCTAAATTCTTCACCTTCCTTGTGATGGCCCTGATATGCTCCCGTTCCTGTACTCCAGTCTTTGTTGGAACAGTTAGTGACCAGAGAAGACTCATTCCCCACCAAAGAAAATAATTGCATTAATGTAGTGTTATTCCTGTCCTCACACTGTTCCAAACCCATATAAAATAATGTTAATGTTTAGTTGCTGTGGGCAAATACTGCAGCTAATCAATATATAGCAAGTAATGAGATAGGAAGAGGAATAGGCAATTCAGCCCCTTGAGTCATTCTGTAACTCCCTGAGATCGTGCTGACGTAAAAGGTGCTGCACTCTGCTGAAATGTTGATCTTGGTCAAGTAGTTGAGTTCTCAGTTCAGAATCTTCTGACGCCAGTTAAAATGCCATCGACTGAGCAAAACTCTTGCTTGCCAGCTTTCTTATTTAATCTGTCTACTGAACTCCGATATTTTTTTGCTATCATCAGGTTCACATCCTCCCATCCTCAATGAATTGTGTGTGAGAACATTTTCTCCACCCTTAATTACTTTAGTGTCTCTTGCACCTTAAAGCCAGACAAACAAAATTTATGAGAAATTTGCCTCACCCGAATATCATACTCATAAAACAGCAACGAAACATATCTGAACAGGCAAGGACTTGCCACTGACCAAAGTAACAAACATTTACAAAGACTACAGGTCGGGAATCAGCTACCAGTGAACAACTTGCATTTACATAGCACCGTAGTAAAACCTCCTCGGGCGCTTTGCCTTCATAAAGACGTTATCAAGGTAACATTGCTACTAAATCACATAAGGAGATGATTGGACATCTGGCCAAAGAAGTGGGCTTTAAGGGGTGGTTTACAAGAGGAGAGAGAGAAGCAGAGGTTTAGAAAGAGAATCCCAGAGAGTAGATTCTCAGAGCTGAAGATAATGTGATGGAACAATAAAAGATGAGGATATATGAGAAGCCAGCCTTGGACACTGTGCCACATTGGGGTGGGACAGTGGTTAGCACTGCTGCCTCACAGTGCCAGGGACCCAGGTTTGATTCTGCTCCGGTCACTACGTGTATGGAGTTCACACGTTCTCCCCGTGTCTGCGTGGGTTTCCTCCGGATGCTCCAGTTTCCTCCCACAGTCCAAAGATGTGCCGCTTAGGTTGATTGACCATGGTAAATTGCCCCTTAGTGTTGGGGGACGAGCTAGGATAAATGCATGGGGTTATGGGGTTAGGGCCTGACTAGGATTGCGGTTGGTGCAGACTTGATGGGCCAAATGGCCTCCTTCTGCGTTGCAAGATTCTGTGACATGGGCTGAAATTTCTGAGAGCTATAAGGGCGGAAAAGGTTACAAAGATAGGGAGTTCCAAAGCCAAAGAGGAATTTTAAATAGTAGTGAGAAAGAAACCAATAAATCATTCAAAATATATTTTGTAAGTACTTTCAGACATCATGTTGTCTTTAGCCAATTTCACACAGATGAACCAGAATTTTAAATTTCTTTAATTCTTGCAAAGTTAAGTTTAGCTCATTATTTTAATGTTAAGTTGGCTGATAGCCTTGGTGATTTAAAGTCTGTAAGAAGTCTCACAACACCAGGTTAGAGTCCAACCAGTTTATTTGATAGTAAACTCACAAACCTGGTGTTGTGAGACTTCTTACTGTGTTTACCCCAGTCTAACGCCAGCATCTCCACATCATGATTGCCATCGATTTAAAGTTACCCAGAGAGGGAGTCTCAGCTGACTTATATTAGTTTGCTATAGCAGCCAGTATGGTTCACAGCCTAGGATGCTAAACATGGAAAGGATTGCTTTCAGTCATTGTAAATCGACCCTTACTCTGGTTTATTTAAATAATGAGCAATGTCTTGTTTCTATTTTTAAAGGATGGGCCAATCTAGAGCCCTTGGTGATTAATAGCTCAGCAAGTAATCATGTGGACTTAAGGCAGAGGTCATAGAATTCCGTGCTGTCCCTTTCTCTCTCTCTCGTGCTTTCTCCTCCCCTTTCTCTGTGTCACACATAAGATCAACTAATGAGTCCTGGCATCCTGATTGGAGAGTGAGATAACGCTAATGTGTCAGTAACATTTTCTGCCTTTTTTATTTTTTTTATTTTCCAAGGAACACCGGGAATTATCTGACACACGGTGAAAGTGGTACTCTGTTCATTCGTATATTTGTAAAATAAGTCAACTGCAGTTTGCAGTTATGTCTTTTCTTGAAGGGGTATTTTAAAGCCTGTCCTTTCCATAAAGAAAGTAGAATATGCATGTGTGATACTACATTAACCACAGCAGCAAATACCATATTATGGTCCTTTTGTCATTTGACCATTTAATGTGATTTGGGCAGCAAAGGTTGTTTTCCAGAGTGTAAGGAACATGAGGCTACAGGTCACAGAACCTGAAGGAATGTCTCACCGAAGAAAAAAATTGGAACAACATGAATATATATAAAAGGTTTAAGAAAAATTGGAAAAGAAAATTTAAACTCACTCGTAAAGTTATCCAAATCCAGTTGGGATTGTGGTTATGCCTGAAGCTTAACTTTTTTTTTCAGGTCCTGGGTTGAGTTTTGGTCTTTTCATTAAGTTTCCAGTGATCAGGTCTGTAATTTCTAACCTCTGTGTGGCAGCTGCTTTTCTCCCAAGCAAACCCTTTGATGTTATTGATGCCTATCACTGGTGTCCACTACCTGCACCCGTTTCTCCCACCTCCCCTCCAGTATTATCGTCAACATACTGTGAACAATGTTATAGTGGATGCATTTCTTTCTTTTAAAAAAATCAATAAAGAAATTAACATTTAATTTATTCAGTATGATTTCTTGTTTTGTTCATATAGTGTTTATGTCCTTTTTGGAATTTGTAACGTGCTGCGTATTAATCGATATCTGCAGGTTTTCTGGCTATCACTATATTTCCTAATATTAACTAATGTCTTGGATTTACATTGAAATCTCTCCCACAGCCGAGAGTGGACAGAGTAGTGGACAATTCCAGGGCAGATCATCTGAAGGCTCGGCTGTATGGTCTCAGTGGCAAGGCCAGCATCACAATCAACAGGGAAATGAGCAGCATACACACCAACAGCAAGGACAACCTGAGGTCTTCCAGGTGAGGGTCTGCTCAAATATTAATCTGTTTCTGAATCTAATGACCGTACAGCTCCTCAGATGTGCTGCTTACTCGGTGCATTCAGCCAGAACTTCACACGTTTGCGATTCAATCAATGGACCACATTAAAATCGGCACCATCCATGCAACACAACTACAATTGTTTTTCACATCATGGCTGCGCGTTTCCTATTTTAGATCAAATGGAACTTCCCTGACGCATATGAATTGGAAAAGGTAAACTCATTCTTAAATCCATGTGAATGGTTGAATTTAAGAAATGTTGTACTATTCATTTGATAACCATCACAACATTAAGAGTAAAATTTACACAGTAGATCCTGAAAAAGCACTACACGAGTTCAAAACCCACCAGGACACTCCGAGAATTTGAATGCAGTTCTTTCTTTTCAATCTGGAAATAAAGAAGCTGTAAAAATTGTTAAAGTGAGAATGTAGCTGAGGAATTGTTATAAAAACCCAAATAATTTCCTTTAGAAAATAACTCTAGTGAGCTTATCCAGTCTGGACTTTTAGTCCCACACCAGTTGGCTGCCCCTAATTACCTTCTGAGGAGATCCAGGAAGCTTTAATTGCATCTAACCACAAGCAATTAGGGATGGGCAATAAATACCAGCCTTCTCAGTGGTACCCACATCCAGAACTGAATTAAGGAACTGTCTTGGTGACCCTGTGTAATCCTGAGCAGTCAGGTAACAATCAAAACAGGCAGCAACAAGCAGTGCTATTAGGATACAAGACTTGGGCACATATTGGAAGGTTACATTCCTTACGTAATGTTTCCCAGTCATCCTGTGGTGACTTGTGCCGATTGCTATTTACCTATGAAATATATAGCACGTTTCCAAAAGAATCCAAGTTGAAACCTCAATGACACAAGTTGGTGCAGAGGAAATTAACACACAATGTTACCAAGAACTCTGAGACCTCAGTCAACTGCCTTGTCCACATTGGTCGCAGATTGAAAAACAAGTACTAGATAGATCAGTGTAATTCCTTTCGAATGCTGACAGAGGTCACTAGGACTTAGCCTGATCTTTTCTACAGATCATTTCTTAGGTTCATTTAGGGTAGGAATTTATAGAATTGTTATATTTTCTGCCAGAACACAGGTAGAACAATGTGTCTGTTGCTGAAGACACTTTCAGAGCTTGTGTTTAGAGTCATAGATGGTTACAGCATGGAAACAGGCCCTTTGGCCCAACTTGTCCATGTCACCCTTTTTTAACCACTAAGCTAATCCCAATTGCCCGACTTCAGTCCATATCCCTCTATATCCATGTTACCCATGTAACTGTTTTTTAAAAGACAAAACTGTACCCATCTCTACCACTGCCTCTGGCAGCTCGTTCCAGAACTCAGCACCCACTGTATGAAAAAATTGCCCCTCTGGACCTTTTTGTATCTCTCGCCTCTCACCTTAAACCTATGCCGACTAGTTTTACACTCCCCTACCATTGGGAAAAGATGTTGACTATCTTATCTATGCCCCGCATTATTTCTCTGGCCCTTACATGGAGCAGTCAGTTTTGGCAGTTCTTATAGGGCAAGGGCCAAGGAAAAGTAATTTGAAAGCAGAAGATTGTTAAATGAGTGCCGGTAATATCTGATGTGGCTACTAGTTGCCTCTCAGAGCCATTTTATTCTGTAATATCTACATACCAAAATATCCCCATCCTCAGTGTTAGAGAGCCTAGTACATCAGTGCAAAACAATCTTCAGTGTGAGGTGAATGAACTCCTGTGGGGGCAATCCCAATTCCTGCAAAGGATGATCCATATTTTTCTGGGGCCAAGTATCAAAGTAGAGTTGTCATTTTGGGCACAATTAGTGATTTCAGTACAAATTGCAACTAGTTTGAAAAATGTTTTGTTGACCCATGTACGTAGAATTGAATGGAGAACCTGCCTTTTATTAAGTTATTTATTAGTGTCACAAGTAGGCCTACATTAATATTGCAATGAAGTTACTGAGAAAATGTCCTTGTCACCACACACCTATGCCTGTTCAGTTGCCCTAAGGGAGAATTTAGCATTGCCAGTGCACCTACCCAACACATCTTTTGGACTGTGGGAGGAAACCAGAGCACTCGGAGAAGACCCACGCAGACATGGGGAGAGCGTGCAAACTCCACACAGAGACCCACACCAGGAATCGAACCTGAGTTCCTGGCGCTGTGTGGCAGCAGTGCTAACCGCTTTGTCATCATGCCTTAATCTAGAGTGACGTGTATTTGAGACCATAATTGTAAAGAGAAATAAAGTTTCTCCAAAAATACTTTTGGTTTATTTAAGAGTAGAAAATTGCCAGCTTGATTAATAAAGCTAAAAATGGGTTTATCATTGGAAGTAATCTATAATTCAGTGTCAGTCCACCACCTGTGACTTTAGTTGACTGAAATTGACTTAAAAAACACAATTCAATTTTCTAGTTGGATTGTGTTAAAGTGTGCCAGTCCCTCAAACTTGTAAAACAATCAAAACCTTTTAATTGATCAGTTAGTGTCGTTGTGCCCAGATTCTCCAACTTAATTTTTGGAGTTTTCTTGAAAAGCTGGAAATGAACGCAATGAGGGGATTCTCCCATGATGATAAATTCACTCTGGCTGTCACTGGTTTAGTGAGTGGGGCTTGCTTCTAGCGCAGTTTTAAAACTAGCACAGAAGGTAATGAAAAATGTGAGTTATCCCAAATATAACTTGTGCTTAAACTTCCATGATCTTTTATACCAGCCATGTGAATTTTGGCCAATTGCGCCAAGAGAAGTTAGTGCAACTGAGCAGAAAAGCCCGGTCAGAGTGGTTGTTGTATCTTTCACAGTCATGTGACAGTTTTCAATCTATACAAATTGTGTGTGTGTACATTAACTCATTTTTTGCGGTATGTTTTAAGTTGTAAGCTTTAATCCTGGGTGTTTCCTGTGGTGATATTTTCATATTACCACAGGAAAGGTAATTATAGGCCAGTTAGTCTTTCTTTGTTGGTTGGTAAGTTAATGGAAAAAGTCCTGAGAGATAGGATTTATGACCATTTGGAAAGATGCAGCTTAATCCGGGATAGTCGGCACTGATTCATGAGGGTTAAGTCTTGCCTCACAAATTTGATTGAATTCTTTGAGGAGGTAACTAAGTGTGTAGATGAAGGTAGAACAGTTGATGCTGTATACATGGATTTTAGTAAGGCGTTTGATAAGGTTCCCCATGGTAGGCTCATGAGGAAAGTAAGGAAATTTGGCCGATTGGATAAGTAACTGGCTATCTCATAGGAGACAGAGGGTGGTGGTGGAGGGAAAATTTTCAGACTGGAGGCCAGTTACCAGCGGTGTACCACAAGAATCTGTGCTGGGTCGTCTGCTATTTGTGATTTTTATCAATGACTTGGAAGAGGGGGCTGAAGTGTAGGTTTGTAAATTTGCTGATGACACCAAGATTGGTGGAGTAGTGGATGAGGTGGAGGGCTCTTGTCGGCTGCAGAGCGGGGCCAAAAAGTGGCAGATGGAGTTTAACCCTGATAACTGCAAGGTAATTCATTTTGGTAAGCCAAACTTGAATGCGGATTACAGGGTCAACGACAGGTTCTGAGGAATGTGGAGGAACAGAGAGATCTTGGCGTTCATATCCACAGATCTCTGAAGGTTGCCACTCAAGTGGATGGAGCCGTGAAGAAGGCTTATAGTGTGTTAGCGTTTATTAACAGGGGTTTGAGTTTGAGTCGTGGGGTTATGCTGCAACTATACAGGATCTTGGTGAGACCACGTTTGGAATATTGTGTGCAGTTCTGGTCACCTCGCTATAAGAAGGATGTGGAAGTATTGGAGAGAGTGCAGAGGAGCTTTACCAGGACGTTGCCTGATTTGGAGGGTAGGTCTTATGAGGAAAGGTTGAGGGAGCTGGGGCTTTTTTTAGAGCGGAGGAGGATGAGAGGCGACTTAATAGAAGATTTTAAGATGATGAAGGGGATAGATAGAGTGGACATTCACAGACTATTTCCTCGGGTGGATGTAGCTATTACTGGGGGCATAACTATAAGGTTCACGGTGGGAAATATAGGAGGGATGTCCGAGGTAGATTCTTTACTCAGATAGTGGTTGGGGTGTGGAATGCACTGCCTGCTGTGATAGTGGAGTCAGTCACTTTAGGAACTTTCAAGTGGTTATTGGATAGACAATTGGAGCACACCAGAATGATAGGGAGTGGTATAGCTTGATCTTGGGTTTGGACATAGCTCAGCACAACATTAAGGGCCTGTACTGTGCTGTACTGTTCTACGTTCTATAAGATTTCTATGTGAAGACCTAACTCTTTCAAAGCTCTGATTGTTTTTTGCTTACAGGATATGTTGTCTATGCTTGGAGATCCAACTCAAGGCACTGGCAATTACAACAATGAGGATTTTGCTGATCTAAGCATGTTCCCATCATTTTCTGAATAACTAGCTACTAAACCAATGTTTGCTCAGTGACAAGGTGAGCATATAATGGCAGCAAAGGTCTGTGGCTAAAGGAACTCTTTTAAGCAAACTTAAACCATTTAAATAAAGCCAAATGGATTTAATTCTGTAACATTAGCAAACCATGTCATACATTCCGAGCAGGGAAACTGGGGACAAATGCATGCAGGTAATGAATATCTGAATGTAACCAAACTTTGTAAGATCATCCCCTTATCCTGTGAGGAAAATGAGTATCATACCCCAGCTGTTGGCCATTAGAACAGAACATGTATGTCTTGAAATCTAACCATTCTAACAGCAATTCTATATTGCTGTAGAACCAGATAACATTGCATAAAAAGTACAGACCTAAGTGAGACAACAAAAGAAAAATTATAATCTGACTTCTTTCAGTCTTGTTGGATAATCAAATACTTTAAAATTAAATTTAAAATGAAATATTTCACTAATCATGGACAGGTGACATCTCTGACCTGCAGAAAAATTCAAGATGATGAATGTTTTTACTTTATACTGTAGCTGTTTGATGACCATTTCCATTCTTCCTGCATCTGATACAGCTGCTCAGACATACAGTGTTCATTACTTTCATCACTGGGTTATGAAACTGGCAAGTTTCAGCACAGTCCGGACCTTTTCAAAACTGACACCAGTGAAATAGCAACACTGGGAATTATTTTTTATCTGTTTAAAAGAAGGAAGTGCCATTATCTCGATTCCAGAGAGGAAGGGAAGAGCCAACAAAACCCTTCCCTTCCCTTCCTTTCACCCTACCAGGCAGATCAGTGTGAGAATGCCATTCTCTAACATCCCAAGCCTCACCCGGACGGTGCGTCTCACTAAAATAGCAAAACACTGCAGATGTTGGAATGTGAAACAAAGAAACTTGCTGGCAAAGCTCAACAGGTCTGGCAGCATCCGTAGGGAGAGAAACAGAGTTAAAGTTTCAAGTCCACACGGCTCTTCTTCAGAACTAATGGGGGTTGGATTATGTGTGAGAGAGGGTGGAATAATGATTAGTGGGAGCTGGGGGGAGATTGCAAATAAAATGTAGCAAAACTTAAGAACAAGTGATAGATAACCTGGTGGGGGAGTGAGAGAGGGTTTTTTTTGCATTGGAACAAAAAAGGTTTGGGATATTAAAAAAAACGTAACGATGGAGGAGAAAGGTCATGATCTAAAGTTTTTGAACTCAGTGTGAGTTCTGAGATCTGTAACATGTCTAATTGGAAAATAAGGTGCTGTCCTCCAGGTTTGCTCTGAGCTTCAATGGAGCATTGCAGCAGGCCAAGGACAGACATGTGGGCATGAGAGCAAGGTGCCTAGATTGTATTAGACTGTTTATAATTTGCATTTTTCAAGTGCTCATTTTTATATTCATTATTAAAATTGTAAATGTTACCGTGCGATGTTCAGATTCATGCCTTAATGTCAGTGTCTTGCAGACAGTATTGCATGTGGTATGTATTACATGTGGCTGTAGTCTGGCCAAGGCCTCAGTGGTGCTTTTTCAGTCATATGTAGGATGGGCTATTCTCGTGTTATGTTCATTAGTGCCAATAGAACCAAGAAAACAAGCATTATATGAAAGAATGGATTAAGTTAGGTCAGGTGTTGTGTCCTGTAATGCCAAAGTTTCACAAAAATGGCATCAGATGTTGGAGCCTCTTAACTCACACTATTTACTCCCAAGATTGAAATGTGTATCAGTCAAAAATATGACTTAAAACCTGGATCTTAACCCAAATATGTGATGCTGCTTAAGAAGTTCTTTGAAAAGAGCAATAAATCCATTTGTATCCCAAACCCTACCATTCCCTGAAATGTACTTTATCATTGTTTGTGAAGTTTAGTGCTTTGGTCACAATTGCAAGTCCAGTTTGAAGTTAACAAAAATGAATAGTACATTAGATTTCCAATCTTCTTGCATTTTTTAAACATTCAGGCATTTGTAAAAAGAAAATGAAAATTGTGATTGTTTTTAAAACCCTTTTCTTGTTGATATTGTTTAAAAATCACTGCAGATGTAAAATGTACTGGAGTTTGATTGACTAGGGTTTTTCAGAATTATAGAGGGAATGAATTGTAGAAGATAAATATCTCCTTTCATTTAAGATCAGCATCAAGTGACCATAATTTCGCCCCAGTATTTTTTGAAGGGAACTTTCCTTCCCTCATTTGGATTTGGAGTAACATATTGAGGATGAAGATTCAGCCTTTGCCACTCTGCAGAACCAGGCAATATATTCAAAAATCAGCTAACCATGAGGAATAAAAACCCTTAGCAAGTGAAGGAAAAATGTTAACTTTCCAGTTTCCTGAGGTTTCACCTAAGGAAATAATTCACAAATCCAAACAGAATACCCCATTGTTGTTGGCAGTTATCTGGTGAATGCACTGTGCTCGACACGAAGGAATCGGTATAACAGGAGATTTGAAGAATAAACCGAGAGGTTGAGGATGAAATGATTCATTTTCTTTATAAAGCTGAGAGTTCCTGTGTTAATCAGTCTGTAGGATCTAACCCTGCTATTGAATTGTTTCGCTAATTTGTAATTGCATATAAGAGGGTGATGGTGTTCCAACATGACTTCCCTCTGAATCATTTATTTCATATATGACAAAACAAAAGGGAAATAAAGCAGAATAATTTTAGGCGCTCACAGTCTTGATGCAGATTCCTCCCAAAATCAATGAAGTGAAATCTTGCAAAGTATTTCCTTTTGCTAGCCTGTGTCAAAGAACAATAAAAATTATAATCATGTACATTGATATAACTCTAAAAATTTATATTGGATAGTGCAAAATTTGTCCCAGATCTTTTTTTATTTCCTTCATGGGATGTGGGCATCGCTGGCTGGGGCCAGCATTTGGTGCCCATCTGTAATTGCCCCTGAGAGTCAACTGCATTGTTGCGGATCCAGAATCACATGTAGGCCAGAACCAGGTAAGGATGGCAGATTTCCTCCCCTGATGGGACGACAGTGAACCAGATGGATTTTTACAATGGTTTCATGGTCGTCATTAGACATTTAGTTGCAGATTTGCACTGAATTCAAATTTTACCATCTGCCATGGTGGGACTTGAATTTGAGTGCCCAGAGAATTGCTGGGTCTCTGGATTACTAGTCCAGTGACAATGTCAGTCTAAAGATATGCAGATTAGGTGGATTGGCAATGCTAAATTGCCCTTTAGTGTCCAAAGATCTATAGGTTAGGTGGATTAGCTATGGTAAATGCAAGGGGTTATGGGGATAGGGCAGAGGGGAGAGCCTGGGTTGAATGCTCTTTTGAAGAGTCAGTGCAGACTGCATGGGCTTCCTTCTGCACTCTAGGGATTCTGTGGTTCTAATACCACTACACAAGTTGCCATTGGTAGTTTAATTAAAATCAGTTGTGCAATGTACCAGAATTGATAGAAAACCCAGTATAGTCCAGAGGAGGTTATAGAGATAGGGAGGGATCAACCCATGAAAGGATTTGATGGGATCTTCCCATGGTAGTGGCATTGTCATAAGATTAATAATCCAGAGGCCTGAGCTAATGCTCTGGGGAACGTGGGTTCATAACTCGCCATGGCAGCTGCTGAAATTTAAACTAAATTAATTGAAATCCTAGAATCAAAAACTGGAGCCTGTAATGATATAATAATCATCGGTTATGGTAAAAATGCACTGAGTTCACTTAAGTTCTTTAGGGAAGTTCTGGTCACCTTATTACCGGAAGGACGTGGAGACTCTGGAGAAGGTGCAGAGGAGGTTTACCAGGATGTTGCCTGGTATGGAAGTACTGGGTTATGAGGAAGGATTGAACAAATTGGGGCTGTTTTCCCTTGAAAGACGGCGACTGAGGGGGGATCTAATAGAGGTATATAAGATTGTGAAGGGTATAGATAGAGTAAACAGAGGTAAGCTATTTCCTGTGTTAGAGACACACAGTACGAGGGGCCACGGGCTTAAGGTGAGGGGGGAGAGGTATAACACGGATATTAGAGGGAGGTTTTTCACACAGAGGGTCGTGGGGGTATGGAATGCTCTGCTAAGTAAGGTGGTGGAGGCAGGCACACTGGAGTTTTTTAAGAGTAACTTGGACAGGCACATGAGTGGGTTGGAGATGGGAGGATATAGGAGATTGTTTTTAAATAAAGTTCATTAGCATTGGGACGTCCCTGGTAATGTAAAAGGATATGGTATGATAATGTTTTTTCTCTTTTAGTTCACAGGTTTTAAGTCGGTCCGCCTTGTTGTCCAACGAGGGGCATACACGCGATGGGTCGTACTGGGGCTGCTCTTGAATGTTCGAGAGTGACCTAATGCTTCATGTCGTTAGTGTGTGCTTAAACTGGACCAGATGCTGGGCAACACGACAGCTCAGTGACTATCACTGTTTGCTGTGCAGACACATGGATTTGGGCCGGTGTCTGTGGGAGTTTGCACATTCTCCCTGTGCTTGCGTGGGTTTTCTCCGGGTGCTCTGGTTTCCTCCCACACCCCAAAGATGTGCTATTGGGCTGATTGGAAGTAATAAATTGTCCCTCAATGTGGATTGCCATAAAACAATAGATAAGGGTCATGGGTGGAGGGGGGTTACTGGTAATGTTAAAATGGCGGTGCAGGCTCGTTGGGCCGAAGGGCCTGTTTCCCGGGCTGTTTTTGTTCTTTGTTCTTTGAAATCTGCCGTTCTTATCTGCCTTCATATGACTCCAGAGCCACACAAAGTCATAACTGCTGTCAAGGAGAATTAGGGATGGGCAACAACTGTTGGTCTTATCAACGAGGCTGTGAATAAAATCAATAATAGGGCTTCATTGTAAATGAAATATTAATGCAGGCTTTTGTGAGATTGTTTAGATTTAATTTCACAACTGCTCTATACAGGACTGGTTCTTTGTGTTAATCAATTTAACCGTAGCTGTTTCTTATTCTGTCCCAATTGGAGGTGAAGAATCATAAAGAAAGCTCTGACTCTAATATGCAAGACGCAAATGTGGCTTCTCGTCAGTCAATGACAAAACGTAGGCAGTGCAAGCACCACTTTGACTTAGTTTAGAGAACCAATGCCCAGAGAAGGATCTTCACCTTAGAAGTGTCAGTGTAGAATAATTGCTGTTTAAACAGCTTTCAGTATTGGACTAAAGATTCTTCTTGGAGTTAAATGAAGCACTATAGTGATGTTTTCTTTGAGAAATCCATAACGTCTAGCAAATGTTGAGTGTAACATTTTCAAGCTGTCTATTGTTCAAGCTTCTGCTGGTTACTTTAGCTAAAAAGGCTCTAAGTTCAGAGGTAAATAGTAGAAGTGTAAATGTAAATAGTTGTACTAGAAGCGTCAGTGAACTTGCTGTTTTAGGAAATATTCTGTATTTTCAGTATTTTGTAAGTATTTTTGATGTACTTTCAAGTAATGTAGCATTCTAATTTCTGCTAAAGTGCTGTTATTTTTGTATACTGCAGTGCCATTTAACTGAATACATTTCATTTGAGAAGAAATGTAGCTCCACTGTTAGGAGAATATGTTTATCAAGTCGGTATAGTTGTAAATGTAATTTGTGCAGAAAGGTTTTAGCATAGGAACAATTTGAATAACTGTCTTTAAAAGTGTAGAGCTATTTTAATTACACAATTTTGCGCTGGAGTAAATACTAATATTGGCGTAAAATCCAACTTCACTGAGTGTGAACTGACTATTGCCTGTTCTGTGTGATTATCTTTTCCATTGACTTCATTCGGAGGAAAGATTGGGTGGGAACAGGAGTGAATAATAGACATGGGTGGATAATGGGTGAGATACATAAGACAATTCGCTACAGCCTCATTGGATTTGAGTTTTACCCTTATTGTGTTTTAGTTATTTCTAACCATTCAATTAAGACTGTAAAAAAAATGTACAAATTATTTGTTGGCTTATAAGGGCAATTCTTCATACCACACAGGTTGTTTCCATAACATGTCAGGCCAAATGTACAAACCCCCCCCACAAAATATAATTACTGTAATCTTTCTCTCAATTTTCTAGTGTATATGGATTCATAATCCAAATGCATATTATATCTGAAATTATAATCTAGCTATTTTTAACAGTTATATTTATGTATATAGATTTTAACCTGTATTGTTTAGCTTTTAATGCAATTATAATTTGCCTGTTAAAGTGGCACAAATGCATAATTCCTAGATGTATGGTACTAGAGTACGTGAAGACTCGACACAAAGCCTTCCTTACTTTATTTCAGATGTTTACTAATGAATGTCCCTGGATGATTTGTTTCTGTAGCCTATGGTTTTAAAATAGAATTCATTTGAAGGTCATGAGCCCTTATCGAATGTTTTGTGTGTGTGTGTGTCTCTGCAAAAGTTTAATTTGCAGTATTGTGGGCAAAGCGATTTGTACTTCATCTGATATTACAAATAATGCATTTAAGGTGACTTAACAAATCTTTAATCAGTTGCTGTTGTTCATGTATTCTGTCATTCCTGAGTATTGACATTGCACATTGAAGCAGAAGGTACAAGTGTCATTTTTGTGGTGTTTTGTGTAATGCTACTAATAAAGCCAAACCAATAATAATTGTCTGTCTGTTTACTTTTGTCTTCAGAAGTTTGGTCATATTATTGATGTGTTCAGCTGTATGTAATGGTTCCATACAAGACCTTGAAATGTTCCCAGCGTATTTTGAAGAAGCCTGTTTCTCTTTGGACAGTTGCTAAGGAATAAGTTAAGGTAGCAATTAACTACTTGGAATGCAACTCTTGTCAAAACTTGCAATGGTTTGTGTTTATGTATTTGCTTCCAGCAGAGTGAGGTCTTGTTGAAGCTGATTTCTCAGTTATCTGAGGGGTCACGAGGTTGCATACATTGAAGCAGTTCAGAACATCGAGCTGTTAACTGCTGGGGTTTATATCCTGGAGTCAGATTCTTTTCTCCACTAAATGTCCTGCTGCTGAGTGTGCATAAAAGACCTACTTTTCAAGCCACGCTACTCAGAAGATTCACCCTTGAGTACTTAACACTGTGTAAATATTGCATTAAAATTTGATTAATTTCTCTGCACTTCTGTGGTGGTGTTGGTGCTGAAGTGGGTTTTGGGGCAAAGTTGCAATGTGTTTATTCTGTCCTATCCTGGCTGGGTAGTCTCTGCAAAGGGTGCAGTGCAGATTCACCGGAATGATCCTGAGGTAAAATGATGTGGAGATGTCAGCGTTGGACTGGGGTGGGCACAGTAAGAAGTCTCACAACACCAGGTTAAAGTCCAACAGGTTTATTTGGTGTCACGAACTTTCCTTCATCAGGTGAGTGGCTGGGGTAGAAAGAGTTTTATTTTTCAGACAGGCTCCATGGAAGAATACAGAAGATTAAGGGGTGATTTAATAATAGTATCTCAGGTGATCTGTTGGATAGGTAGTGAAAAGCTGTTTCTTGTGATGAGAGAGACCAGAACAAGGTGGCATAACCTTAAAATTAGAGATGGCTCATTCAGGGTGATAAACGGAAACACTTCTTCATACGAAGAGCAGTAGAAATATCAGATTCTTTCTTCCAGCCCCTTCACCCCATTGTCTCTGTTCTACAGATGATATCTCCTAACCAATTTGCTACGCAAGCCAATAGATTACCTCCAATTCCAGGCGTGCTAATTTTTGTTAGAAATGCCTTTTGGAAGTTAATATTATCGCATTAGTTACCTCCTCAAAAAATTCAGCTAAATTCTTTAAACTGACTTGTCCTTTACAAGTCCATGCAGGACCTCTCTCTCTGGTTCATGTTTATCCAAATGCTCAATTACTGTGTCTAATTACAGATTCTGGTAACTTCCCCCTAATAGGCACCAGACAACAAGCCTATAGTTTCTTTGTTTATCTCTCTCACTCTCAAATAATAGTGTCATTGGCAATTTTCCAATCCAAGGAAGCAATTTCTCAATTAAGGGAGTTTTCACCTCCACATTCTGTCCTGACTTTTAAACAGTAAAAAGTCTGACAACACCAGGTTTTAGTCCAACCGATTTATTTGATAGTAAACTCACTAGCTTTTGAGGGGATTCCCTCTTCAAGATAAATTGGTTGGACTAAAACCTGGTGTTGTCAGACTTTTTACTGTGTTTACTCCAGTCTAACGCCAGCATCTCCACATCATGACTGACTTTTAAATACATTATCCTTGCTTCATTGGTGATGGGTGAAAATCCTGGAATACTCCACCTAATAGTACCATGCGGTTCGTTCACAATAAGAACTTCAGTGGTTCAAGAAACTGATTCACCACTAACTGCTCATGTGCAACAAGAGATGGGCGTAAAACTAGTTTAGATAATAATACTGACATCCTGAGTGTGAACACCTACATTTGATTTTGAATTTCAAATAATCTTAGTTTAATTGAAGTCATTATTTAAATACAAGAAATGAAAGAAACATTTTGCTTTGCAAGTTCCTATTATTATCCACACTGTGTTCTAGAGTCTGGTCACTATGAACATTTAAGAAAATCCAATTTAAAGACCCCTGGAGATCAGCAGGAACTGACATTTACAGTTATGAATTAGTTTGGGTTAAGGTGCTGGATATAATGTCTTATCACTGGGGAGTTGGAAGAGAGGAAACCCTATCCATCTGAAGATGACTAAATACTTGGAGTTGGCTGCCTCACGGTGAACTCATGGTTGCTGATTGTAGTTTTTAACTAAACAGATTGAGTGTTCCTGTGCAGCCTTGAAATGCTTCCTGTCCATTTTCCTGTGTTGCCTCATAAATCTTATCATGTTCAAAAAACTTGCTAACATTGACATTTTCCTACTGACCTTATTTCTCTTGCGTTATCTAACCATCTCTTCCTCCATGTGTACCATGCACACCCACACACGCATTATCTGACCATCTCTTCCTCCCTGTGTACCTTGCATGCGCGCGCGCGCACACACACACACATACATATATAATGGTGGCTAGTTCAGTGCGTATTGCTGGTAGCTGAAGTCATGAGTCAATCAAAGAATCAAGTAGCCTCATAAGGAATAAAATTAATAGACAAAGCTGGTAACTTTACAGATTGATAGGACATAAAGGTTAATGAAATTGGAGGCTACGTGGTGAGTCCAGAATGTGAAGGAAGCATTTTGACCTTCTGTGGGCTACATAAAGTACTCCCAATCAGATTGCTGTTTCCACTGCCTGTTAATTGTCTCCCATCCTGACTCGTGAAATTTTTGCCATCTCTAATTAACCAGTGAGGGCTTAAGGAAACATTACGAGGAGCCTGGAATAGAACTGACACCCATTCTGATTTACAAATGCACTCTTTCACCAAGAGTGACAGTGTTGACTAAATAATCACATCCTTTATGAGTTCAAGACATTCCAAACTGCCTTGCATTCAATTATATTACAGAATATTTACAGCACATAAGGAGGCCATTCAGCCCATCAAGTCTCAACCAGTTCTCAAAATGAGCACTGAGCACTTGCTTTTTAGATAACAGTCTCATTCTCTTTTGAAAGCCTCAATTAAACCAGCCTCTACCACACTCTCAGGCAGTGCATTCCTTCTCTAATCGCTCACTGCATGAAAAAAGTTATTCCTCCTGTCACTTTTGCATCTCCTGTTAATTATTTTAAATCTCCGCCGTCTCGTTCTCTATCCTTCTAAGTCTTCTTGAGACTGCGATCTGTCCCTCTCCCTGGTTGAGGACCTTTTTATGTTCTTTAGTTTGAGATCTCGTCTCTGCAGACTCCCTACATTTCTCTTTTCCCACAGTTTACATTCTTTCAGCTGAACTCAAAACTGCTTTTGCTGCAACTGTGGGGCCCTTGGTTGTTAGTCAGTAGCCCAGTTTTTTACACCCTTTGTTTGTTTTAGAGTCATAAAAATAACCAAATAAAAAGAGTTATTAAAATGCAGACATCTTTTAAAGTGAAACTAAAACTGAAATGCTTTTAATACACAGGTACAGGAGTATAAATTAAACTTGAAGGTAGAGTTTATGTCCAATATAAATACAAACATAAATTACCTAAATTTTATCAATTTTTAACAAGTACCACAGGGGGTCAGTGCTGGAGTCTAAACTATTTACAATTTATATCAATGTTTGGGATAAAGGGACTAAATGTATGGGGGCTAAATTTGCCAATGACAGCACGATAAGTTGGAAAATAAATTATTAAGAGGAAGTCGAAAGGCTGCAAAGGGATATCAATAAGTTAGTGACTGAACAAAAGAATGGCAGATGCAATATAATGTGGCAAAATGTCAACTTGTCCACTTTGGCAAAAGAATAGGAAAATAATATATTACTTAAATGGAGAAAGATTGCAGAACCTGGTAATAGAGAGGGATCTGGATGTCCTGGTACAGGAATGACAAATAGTATGCAGGTACAGTAAGTGAATGGGCAGGCAAATGGAATGTTATTGTTTGTTGCATGGGGAGTGGAACATAAAAGTAGGGTAGCTTTACTGGGTTCATGAATAGGGAGGGAATAGAGGGATATGGTCCGAGTAAGGGCAGGTTTTTTTATTTTAGTTAAGGCATCATGAGCAGCACAGGCTTGGAGGGCCAAAGGGCCTGTTTCTGTGCTGTATTTTTTTTTGTTCTTTAGTTGTACATGGTGAGACCACTTCTGGAATAGTTTTGGATGTCTCTTTATTTGAAAAAAAAGTACAATTGTGTTTGAAGCAATGCAGAGAAGGCTCACTTAACTCATTCCTGGGATGAGAAGCTCACCCTATGAGGAAAGGTTGAAGAGCCAATATCCATTGGAGTTTAGAAGAACAAGAGATGCTGTTATTGAAACATACCAGAATCTGAGGATTTGGTAAAGTGGATACCCAGAGGATAGTTCCACTTGTTGGGGAGACTACAATCAAGGGATACAGTTTAAAACTAAAAGGTCTATATTTTAAGAGAAGAGTAATATTTTTTCTCTCTGAGGGTAGTTAGTATGTAGAATACTCTTCTCCAGAAAGCAGCAGAGGCTGGGTTATTGAACTTATTCAGACGGAGTTAGATTTTTGGTAGGCAAAGGAGTGGAGGGTTATAAGGGGCAGACAGGGAAGTGGAGTTGAGACCTTACTGAGTGGCAGAGCAGGTTCGGTGAACTGAATGATCCAGTCCTGCTCCAAAGTCCAATGTTCCTTTGTTGGAATGTGAATATGAAATGTGAAAGGTGTTGCTGCAGGAGGCGATGAAAGAGAGAGGCTAAATTTAGAGAAGATGTTTTCACTTGAGGGGGAACCCAACACCAGGAGTTGTAAAAACATAAATCATCTAAATTGTATCAATGTAGTGACAAATAATGTAAATTCACAAGAGAAAGCTTTACCAGATAGTGGTGAGAATGCAGATTCTGCTACCTCTGGACTACTTCAATCACCATGGATGCATTTCAGAGCAGGTTAAATGAAAAGAGAAAGCAGGATGTGCTGATAGAGCATGAAAAAAATCACAGACTTCTACAGTGCAGAAAGAGGCCATTCAGCCCATCGAGTCTGCACCAAGCACAATCCCACCCAGCCCTTATCCCCAACTATTTACCGTGCTAGTCCCCCTGACTCTGAGGAGCAATTTAACATAGCCAATCCACTTAACACAAATATGTCTGGAGTGTAGGAGGAAACCAGAGCACCCGGAGGAAACCTACGCAGACATGGGGAGAACGTGCAAACTCCACACACTGATCCCAGCTGGGAATCGAACCTGGGTCCCTGGCACTGAGAGGCAGCTGTGCTAACGACTGCACTACCATGCTGGGGATGTGAAACATAAAAATCAGCATCAAATTGCTGGCTTAATGATCTATTTCTGTGCTACAAATACTACAAATATAGCTAAACAAATGTCTGAAAGTAACTTTGATACTGATCTAACTGTACAACAAAATGTAAGTGTAATGTAAATGCTCCATTTTGATTGACAATATTTTTGTGATTGAATTTGTGCATGGTTTAATTCTCTTTATTAGCTCCATACCTGAAATCAATGCTGAATCTTGCCAAATGACTTCCGTTATACAATGGCTTTGGCAAGTGAGAGATGTCAGTGAGTTGTGCAGTGACCGTGATCACTTGGTTATGTTACAGCCACTCCATCTTCATCCGTTTCCTGCCTTATTGCGTTCAGGATCTGCTTCGATGACTTAAAAGGAAGAAGAGGGTGGATAAACCTAACCAGAGGGGTCAGGTTCCTCCGAACATTGCAACAGGACAGACACTGAGAAAGTACAGCACTGATGTCAACTGAATGACTGAGTTAGCAGTTCTGAACACAGCCTGTTCCTGTGGGACTGAAGGATATATCCTGCACTGACAAAAGGAGTTGATTTTTTTTTCAAATTGCAGTCAGGAAAGAATATGTTTAATGAATAGATCACATCGTGGGCATTATCATCACCTCATTTGTAACTAACCAGTCCAGATCCAAAATCATACAAATTAGAAACAGAAAGAGGCCACTCAGCCCCTCAAACCTGCTGCACCATCCAATAAGACCATGGCTGTAACCACAAACCCACATTCCTGCCACCTCCCCCCCCCCCCCACTCACTTTTCACCCCCTTGTTAATCAAGAATCTATCTCACTCTGTCTTTAAAATATTCAAAGCCTCTGCTTCCATTGCCTTTTGAGGAAGAGAGTTCCAGAGACTCTCAGCCCTCTGAGAAAGATGCTCTCCTCGTCCCCGTGTTAAATGACCCCTTATTTTTAAACAGTGATCTTTAACTCTAGATTCTCCCACAAGAGGAACTATCCTCTTCACACTCACCCTGTCAATACCCCTCAATCTTAAAGATTTTGATCAAATTACCTCTTCTAAACTCCAGCAGATACAAACCTAACCTCTCTGACCTTTCCTCATAAGACAACCCAGCCATTCCTAGTATTAATCTGGTAAAGCTTCTCCAAACTGCTGCTAACGCATTTATATTTTCCTTACATAGGGAGACCAGTAGTGAACACAATTCTCCAGATGTGGTCTTGCTAATGCCCTGCACAACTGAGGCATAATCTCCTCACTTTTGTAATCAATTATACTCGCAATAAATGATAACATTCCATTAGCTTTCCTAATTACTTTCTGTACCTGTATACGAACCTTTTGTGATTCATAGCTGCTGTTTTTTTCTGGTTTAGACTGAGGCAGCGATTTTAACCTCTTAATCCTGTTCCGTCATTCACTGAGATCACAGTTAACCCATGAGCTAATTCTACATACCTGCATTTTCCCCCTTCCCCCAAACAATAATCTATCACTTACTCTCTGGAGAAGAGAGTTCCAAACTTCTACCACCCTTTCTGTGTACAAGTGTCTCCTAATTTCACTGAAAAAGCTGTAATTGTTAAACTGCATCCTCCAGTCTTAGAATCCCCAACCTGCAGAAAATTTCTCCCTGTCTCCCTGTTTAGTAAACCAAAGAGCCCTGCTCTGCCCAAGACGGTGAGGAACTACAAAGGGTCATGAATGTAGCCCAATCCATCACGCAAACAGCCAATTTAGGTGGATAAGGAGCCTGGCTACAGGTGATTAAAGAAGGCTGTCTGGCTTTTTCCAGTTGGCCTCCAGTATCTCGATGTGACAGGAGGCAGTTTAACTGCCTGAAGACGGACACTTAATGACAGCCCTGGGATCCAGTTTTCCAGGCAGATCATTGCTACCTTCCAGGATGAGGGTGTAGCCAAAGACTACCCTGCAAAGGGATCTCAAGCCCCACCCTGCGCGGTGGCCCGGCTGCTTTATCTATGTTTGCATTTACATTTTTGTAAAAAAGTAGCAGGTTCATGTTGAAGCCTCTCAGCTCCTTACCCTTGACTGCAGCCGCTGCACCTCCCAAGGGGAAAGCCTCTGATTTGTCCTCCAGTTTCAAGAGTCTGCCCTTGTGCTGGCACAGTGATTAGCAATGCTGCCTCATGGAGCCAAAGACGTGGGGTAGCACAGTGGTTAACACCACTGCCTCACAGCGCCAGGGACCTGGGTTCAATTCTAGCCTTGGGTGATTGGCTGTGGAGTTTGCACATTCTCTCCGTATCTGCGTGGGTTTCCTCCGGGCGCTCCAGTTTCCTCCAAAGATCTGTAGGTTAGGTGGATTGGCCATGGTAAATGCACAGGGTTAGAGGGATAGGGCCTTGGTAAGATGCTGTTTCAGAGGGTCAGTGCAGACTGAATGAGCCGAATGATCTCTTTCTGCACTGTAGGGATTCCATGGTTAATTGGTTGGGGACCTGACTCCATGCCATTTAAGGGAACACTAAGATCAAGTGTCGTAGGGACATGCTGTGCTTGGTTGAGGTCATTCCTAAATTGGAAACAAATATTACGAGGGGCCACAGGTTTAGGGTGGGGGGGGGAGGCGAGCTTTAATTCAGATGTTAGAGGGAGGTTTTTCACACAGAGGGTAGTGGGGGTATGGAATGCACTGCCAAGCAAGGTGGTGGAGGCAGGCATGCTGGAGTTGTTTAAGGGATACTTAGACAGGCACATGAGCGGGATGGAGATGGAGGGATATAGGAGACTGTTTTAAAAAAGGATTAAGAGCCTTGGGATGTCCCTGGAAATCAATTGATTCCTATGGACCTTCCAACATATTTTCTGACTCATTTGTTTTACTTTTGAGCTTCTGGGGATTCCTTTGAATGTTTGCATAAGATGTGCATGTTATTGATGTTTTTCTCTTTTAATCCACAGGTGATTCAGTCCACCTTGTTGTCTAATGAGGGGCATACACGCGGTGGGTCGTGCGAGGGCTGCTCTTGGATGTTTCGAGAGTTGCCTAGTGCTTCACGTTGTTAGTGTACGCTTAAACTGGACCAGCTGACGGGCACCACAACAGCTCAGTGACCATCACTGCTAGCTGTGCAGATACATGGATTTGGGCCGGTGTCTGTGGGAGTTTGTGCATTCTCCCTGTGGTTGCGTGGGTTTCCTTCCACATCCCAAAGATGTGCTCTTAGGCTGATTGGTGTAACAAATTGTCCCTAAATTAGTCTCCCCTCAAACTGGTTTCCAATGTGGAATGCCATTAGCATAGACATGGGTCATGGGTGGAGAGGGGACTCACAATGTTGAAATGGCAGCGTGGGCTCGTTGGGCCGAAGGGCCTGTTTCCCGTGCTGTGTTGTTCTTTGTTCTTTATTTTAGCTTCATTTGAAGCAATTTTTAAAAGCGGCGTCTCGGCTTTTGGCTAAGATGCAGATGAGATCAAGCCTTGGAGGAGGAGCTATTCCTACTCCAATCAGCTTGGATCATATAGGTCAAGCCCAAGACAGGAAGTGAGAGCCCTGTCTCGTCACTTTGGATCGGGAATGTCCCAACTTGTTGGGACTCTGAATTGGATTTGATTTGATTGAATTGGAATAAAAACAAAAAGAAGGGAATGCCCTGGTCAAAATCCCCAAAAAAGTATCCGTTTCCATCTGGGACAGGTTTAGATTCAGGAACCAGAAACAGTCCCAGCTCCTGTTTCTCGCCTTGAAATGAAAATCCAGCTGTCGGCTTCCCGAGGGCTCTGAAAGTGCTGCCGCTAAATAGGAGAACTGAAGCGGCAAAATCTTCTGGACGCTGATCGGTTGGAGTGGGATTTTCATTCAGACAGACTGCCCCAACTGAAATACACACAGCCTCACCAGCAGACTCGGACATCATGTGAATGGCAGAATATTGGGATAGTGCAGGGAAGTGAGCTTGAAGTCAAAGTTCAGCAACAATCTTGAATGGTGCAGCAGGCTCGATGGGCCGATCGGCCTATCATGCTCCCATTTCTTGTGTTAGATTCTTATTCCTGTTTAAATCACATAGACGTGGAGATGCCGGCGTTGGACTGGGGTAAGAAGTCTCACAACACCAGGTTAAAGTCCAACAGGTATATTTGGTAGCGAAAGCAACTAGCTTTCGGAGCGCTGCTCCTTCGTCAGGTGAGTGGGAGTTCTGTTCACCTCCTAATGAAACCTCTCAGGATGACAGAACGAGCTCCAGGCCTCACAATAATTTTATTACATTCAGTCTACAGTGAGCCTACAGAAGGAGTGAAGGTGTAACAGACGGGGATGGGGATTTCCCTGTGAACGCTGATATCTCAGCACTCGAATGGTATGGTCAGAAAATGCCTTTATAAATAGAGGAAATATTGGAGTAATAAACTCGGTTACTAATAAACAGCTTGGAAAAGGATCAGAGCCAGAGTATCGGCCTCTTGTCTGTTCAAACCCCACCCCAGAGACTGAACAAATAACAGACCAGGGCAGTGCTGAGAGGGTGCTGCACTGTCAGAGGTGCTGTCACAGACAGAGGTAGAAGATGCCAGAGGACTGTGAGGAGAAGAGTAGAATCCTCCTGAACAACATTAATCTCTCAACATATACCTGAAAACAGACTCTGGTCACGATTATGTTTGTTTGATCTCAGTGAATTGCTTCAGGCAGTGAGACCATCGGGGATGCCGTACCGATATAAATTCTCACCTTTAAGGATAGTGGGGAGTGACTCGTTGAAACAAGTTTCAGTTCAGTGAAAGACTTGATTGGAGAACCGAGGCTGAGCCCAGAGAGGGGGGAGCGATGCAGCATCGGTTCATGACAGGTCCTTGCTTCAGTGAATGTTCTCCTTTCACATTGAAGGTTGGGCATTGCACCGGCTGATTATAAAATGATGAGATTCTCAAAAAAGAGCTTTTCACAACGGCCCAACTCATTTTGTAGCCAATTAAGTAATCTTGAAGTTGTAAGGTTGGGAAAAGGGCAATCGATATATGAAAAAAAGTTAAAGTTTGTTTTATTAGTGTCACAAGCAGGCTTACATTAACACTGCAATGAAGTTACTGTGAAATTCCCCTAGTCGCTGCACTCCAGCACCTGTTCAGGTACACCGAGGGAGAATTTAGCATGGCCAATGCACCCTAACTAGCACATCTTTTGGACTGTGGGAGGAAACCAGAGCACCCGGAGGAAACCCACGCAGACACAGGGAGAATATGCAAACTCCACACAAACAATGACCCAAGCCGGGAATCAAACCAGGATCTCTGACACTGTGAGGCAGCAGTGCCAATCACTGTGCCACCCCTTACAGCAACATCGATAAACAGCAGTGCGTTATGAGTGGATCGTCCGTGTTTAATGATTTTGACTGAGGGATAAATATTGGCCGAAACACCACGGATATTTAATTCCCTTGTTCTTTTCCAGAAAGGTGTCACTGCGTCTCCTGTATCCACTGAAAGAACAGACTCTCAGCTTAACATTTCAAAGGCAGTACCTCCAATAGTTCAGTCCTCCTTCAGCATTACTCCAAAGTATCAGCCCAAATTTCTATGTTTAAGTGCTGGAGTAGGTCTGGAACCTGCAATCTTCTGACTCAGAGGGAAGATGGACTGAGAGCTGGCGTTGCACCCGTTCTCCCAGCTCTGCAGATGTCCTCGTGTCTGACTCAAATTGAATGAGGTTTC
This sequence comes from Carcharhinus amblyrhynchos, assembly GCF_965287045.1. Classification (NCBI taxonomy): domain Eukaryota; kingdom Metazoa; phylum Chordata; class Chondrichthyes; order Carcharhiniformes; family Carcharhinidae; genus Carcharhinus; species Carcharhinus amblyrhynchos. The sequence goes on along the minus strand of NC_137351.1, from coordinate 32,688,791 downwards.
ATTGGCAGCTTTACATCACCACAAACGAGGGGATATTGAAACTCACTTGGGGATTTTTGGTGTCATTTCCTTCTTGATTTTATTTTTATTATGAGTTTTTTTCCCCCTCTTTTATATTTCAACCTCTCATTTGAAAGTGTTTAATGTCTGGAGCGCAGAAATGCCTGTTTAAGATGTTAACTGTTGTCTAGGGAGGAATTATTGGATTGAAATTCCTATTAAATGGTACCCTTTATCCAGGAATTGCAATCACAGAAACTCCCACTGGGTGTGAAACTGCACTGATTAAATAAACCTCAAAAAGGACCACACCAAATATAACTGCCGGGTAAGGTCAAAATGTTGGAAATCTGAGATAAAGCCACTACCTCCCCCTACCCTCGCAATCCAGCCCTGGCCAAACTTCAGACCTTTGTTGTGGGAGTCCCACAGCGCAGCGCTGTCAAGATAGACACTGTTATGTGGGTGCTGGGGGGGAGGGAGGGGAGGAGACCCCTGTACACCTCAACTCCAGGCTGATCTGAGCTGGTGACACAGGATTGTCACAGTCTGAGCGAGTGGGCGAGGACCTGGCAGATGGAGTATAACATTAGCAAGTGTGAGGTTATCCACTTTGGGAGAAATAATAGTAGGAGAGATTACTATTTAAAGGGCGAAAAGCTGCAGCATGCTACGGTGCAGAGGGACCTGGGGGTCCTTGTGCATGAACCGCAAAAACCCAGTCTGCAGGTACAGCAGGTGATCAAGAAGGTGAATGGGATGCTGGCCTTTATAGCGAGGGGGATAGAATATAAAAGCAGGGAGGTCTTGCTGCAACTGTACAGGGCACTGGTGAGGCCGCAGCTGGAGTACTGTGTGCAGTTTTGGTCCCCTTGCAAAAGGATATATCGGCCTTGGAGGGAGTACAGAGAAGGTTCACTAGGCTGATACCGGAGATGAGGGGGTTGGACTATGAGGAGAGATTGAATAGACTGGGTCTGTACTTGTTAGAGTTTAGAAGGCTGAGGGGGGATCTTATAGAGACATGTAAGATAATGAAGGGGCTAGATAGGGTGGAGGTAGAGAGATTCTTCCCGCTTAGAAAGGAAAACAGAGCTAGAGGGCACAGCCTCAAAATAAAGGAGGGGGGCAGTTTAGAACGGAGTTGAGGAGGAAATTCTTCACTCAAAGGGTGGTGAATCTCTGGAATTCTCTGCCCATTGAAGTGGTGGAGGCTACCTCGCTGAATATATTTAAGTCACGGGTAGATAGGTTTCTGATAGACAGGGGAATTAAGGGTTACGGGGAGAAAGCGGGAAAGTGGAACTGATCCACTTCAGATCAGCCATGATCTTATTGAATGGCGGGGCAGGCTCGAAGGGCTAGATGGCCTACTCCTGCTCCTACTTCTTATGTTCTTATGATCGCCCATGAATCCGGCAGCATAACGCTGTCCATGAAGATCGGTTGGGTGTGGAGGTGGAGGCAGGAACTGGTCTGCACTGGCAGAGTGGTGATCGGTACATCAGGAGTGGTGCAGCACTGTGGCTGAAAGCTGTTGTACTCATCCCGCAGTCTCTGGCGATCTGAGGACCACCTTGTGCATGCCGTTCTTCAGCAATCGGGTTTGATGCTAATGTGATTCCCCGCTGGCGTGACACTGAGAGATCCAGAGTATCAGCAATTTTAGGCACTCTTAGTCGACTTGAGTACAAACAGCACTCGACATGATGCATCCAATACGAGACCTTTAATGCCTTGAGCACAAGGAGAATCACCGAGCAGCTATCCTACAAGTGGTTCTGATGTTACAGAAAAACAATGTGATAATTATAGTTAATTACAACAAATCAGAAACAAACAATTGCTCTAAACCTTCATTTGCAAACATATTCACCAATTAAATCCTGGCTTTTTGCCCTTTCTCGTTTGATGAAAAACTGACTTCTGCTAATCCCTCATTTGTACAGCGTATCCCCATCTCTTGCCTTTGGTATTTGTTATGGAAAAAATCTGGTCTTGCTCACCCTCTGGTGAAGGCCAAAAGGCAGAATGTTACGGGGTCTACACAGGTTGAGGATTAGCCTGTTTGTGCTGAATAGCAAACACTGACCCCTTAGAAGGCCTATACACTGATAAACATTTTCACTGGCTGTTATAGAGAAGCCATGAAACTTTAATCTGGACATGTTAATTTCTACAATGCAAGATTGGAATGCCTGATGGACAGTGACGGGGCAGCTGTTTTAATGAGTATTCATGACTGCAAATAATATTCACACCACCTACCAGTGAGAAGACTGACCGCCATTAACCCGCTGTCAGGAGAATTGCAATGCAATTTTAAGCCAGTGGGTTTACAACATTTTGACTCTTGCCGGATTCTCCGCACCTGCCCCACGCGCCATCAAACCCGTCGCTGGCAAGACGGGAGAAATCGCCTGAAAATCACCGCAACAGATAATCCAAACCGGCAATACTCATTGTGTAGACAAGGTTCCATCACAATCTCTCTGTGTCTGCGCACGAGTTTCAATTTGTAAATGTGTGTTTGTGAGTTGTAACTGAGAATAATTCCAGTGTTGCAGACTGGCACATTCCAAGGTCCAGGACTACGTGCTGAGGGACGGGCTGAAGCTTGGGGCAGCCGCCGCAAAGGCACAATGGGGAAAGGCCACACTGTAAGGCCTTTTAACAGAGGCAGACCGAGGGCCCGGGAACTGCAGAATACCCTCGACCTGCGTAACTGTGTGCCAATCTGAGCACTAACGGCACACAGTAATTTATTGAGGCATGGATATAGTTTTAATGTTTGAAATGTTATAACTGTAATTTATATAGAACTGTAAAAAAGTTTTAATTCTGCACTGTTTGCAATTCATAGACATGTAGATTTGCAATGGTTTATTTGAGATTTTTTATGAGTGAGGAAATCTTTGGGAAAAAAAACTGAGAATAATTCCAATCCGGAGAAAGGTTATGGTTTGGAAGTGTATTAGAGCTGTAAATTCTAGTGTTTTTATTTGTGGTTTCATGGCCTGGGTACACCCTGCAGACTGAATGGTCCCAGCTTGTAATAATGTCGATGATGTTGAAAGAAATGAAGCTTTTAAAGTTTATGATAAAAGTTGGCTGATCAGAGCTACTGCTGAGTAATGCTTTGGGAGAAGTCGCATTGTCTTTAGAGAGACGTTGCCAAGCTCCCTCCCTCCTCCCCACCCACAGCCTCACTGACTCCTGGCCTGATCTGACTCCACTGCTCCCCATTACTGGCCACACTGAAATTCCTGTCCGTTGCCACCCCTGGGCCTGGGCTAATGACGCACCTTTGTTTCTTTTCATATCAGTGAAGAGGCTGGTGACATTTACATTGTGTTGAGTGAAAGGTTTTGCACAGGCCCTGCTGAGCACAATAATACAGGGCAGTCAGTAAGTATGGAACATGCTGGCAACACTCAGCAAGTCAGGCACCACATCTGTGGGAAGAGACAACAAATTAACATTAAAGGCAGAAAGTCTTCCTTAAAACTATAAGATGTTCCGGGTGACCAGTTCTGTTCTTTTGGAATCTAAGGGCTTTGAGGTGAGATTGGGGCGAGTGGGGAGGTGGGCGGGGGGAGGGGAGGCTGTGGAGGTGGGGGGGGGGGGGGAGCGGGGGGAGGTGGCAGTTTACTGGAAGTTATGGTGCTTATGGAAGTTGACAAAACCAAAATACATTCTTTGTGTTTGTAGATTTTCACCAGTTGAAACTTACCCACAGTTCTGTTTTTCCAAAGCTACAACAGACATTTCGGAAGCACAGAGGATGCTGTGTAATGTTTTGTTGGTCTCTCTATGCCTGCCACCTTCTACCCAGCCTGGGACACTCTGTAGGGAGGTTAAACTTGGAGTGAGGTTCCAGCATGGACCTGCTCCAGCTGCTTGAAGTTCCCACTCTCCAGAGGGAACAGGAAACCTCTGTTGAATTTAATAACAGGGCTACAGTCTGAGGATACGAGGACTGAGATGAGGAGAAATTTCTTCACCCACAGAGTGGTCAGCCTGTGGAATTCTCTGCCACAGAAAGTAGTTGAGTCCAAAATATTGAATGTTTTCAAGAAGAGTTAGTATAGCTCTTGAGGCAAAGCGGATCAAAGGACCAGTGGGAGAAGGTGGGATCAGGCTATTGAGTTGGATGATCGGCCAGGATCAGAATGAACGGGTGGATCAGGCTCGAAGGCCAAATGGTCTATTCCTACTTTTATTTTTTATACTTCTGTTTGTGCTGATTCATTTCCCACCTGGAATGAGTGAGAAAAGGATACAAAGCGATTACTGATCACCTTAGATCAAATGACACTGGACCTCCTACCAGATTCCAGGCAATTAGAATCATAGATTCCCTACAGTGCTGAAGGAGGCCATTTGGCCCATCGAGCCTGCATTGACAACAATCCAACCCAGGCCCTATCCCCCAACCCCCCATACTTACACTGCGAATGCCCCTGACACTAAGTGGCAATTTAGCTTGGCAAATCAACCTAACCCATACACCTTTGGACTGTGGGAGGAAACCGGAGCACGCGGAGGAAACCCACACAGACACGGGAAGAATGTGCAAACTTCACACAAACAGTGACCCAAGGTTGGAACAGAACCTGGGTCCCTGGCGCAGTGAGGCATCAGTGCTAGCCACTGTGCCGCCCATTAATGCATTGGGATGCCTAAGAGGGTCTAATGGGAATTTAGGGGGGTGTCTACAGCTCAGAGAAGGCCACTCCTGCTCCACCTGGCCTCACAAGAAAAATGTCTGCCTCACCCTCACTGAATGCCTCACTGAATGCGATTACTATCACGACAGAGGCAGTGCTTGATAGACTAACGGGACTGATGGTGAACAAGTCCCCAGGACTGGATGGAATGCATCCCAGGGTTCTGAAGGAAATGGCAGAGGTGATAGTAGATGCCTTAGTGATTATTTACCAAAATTCGCTGGATTCCGGGGAAGTGCCGGAAGATTGGAAAATGGCTAATGTTACGCCGCTGTTTAAAAAAGGTAGCAGGCAAAAGGCAGTGAATTATAGGCCAGTTAGTTTAATGTCTGTTGTTGGAAAAGTGCTTAAATCCGTCATCAAAGAAGAAATAGCGAGGCACCTGGAAAGGAATGGTTTGATAGAGCAGACGCAGCACGGATTCGTTAAGGGGAAGTCGTGTTTGACAAACTTATTGGATTTCTATGAGGATGTGACTAGTGCAGTAGACAGAGGGGAACCGGTGGATGTGGTGTTTTTAGATTTCCAAAAGGCGTTTGATAAGGTGCCTCACAAAAGGTTGCTTCAGTAGGTTAGGGGGCATGGAGTTGGGGGTAAGGTGTTAGCGTGGATAGAGGATTGGTTGTCTAATAGGAGGCAGAGAGTTGGTATCAGTGGGTGCTATTCGGATTGGCAGTTGGTGACTAGTGGAGTGCCACAGGGATCGGTGCTGGGGCCTCAGCTATTTACCATTTATATAGATGATCTGGAGGAGGGGGCTGAGTGTAGGGTGACGAAATTTGCTGATGACACGAAGATGTGTGGAAAAACAAATTGCACGGAGGGTGTGGAAAGTCTGCAGAGGGATCTGGATAGGCTGAGCGACTGGGCGAAGACCTGGCAGATGGAGTAAAATGTTAGCAAGTGTGAGGTTATCCACTTTGGCAGAAATAATAGTAGGAGGGATTACTATTTAAAGGGCGAAAAGCTACAGCATGCTACAGTGCAGAGGGACCTGGGGGTCCTTGTGCATGAGTTGCAAAAACCCAGTCTGCAGGTGCAGCAGGTGATCAAGAAGGCGAATGGAATGCTGGCCTTTATAGCGAGGGGGATAGAATATAAAAGCAGGGAGGCCTTGCTGCAACTGTACAGGGCACTGGTGAGGCCACAGCTGGAGTACTGTGTGCAGTTTTGGTCACCGCACTTGCGCAAGGATATTTTGGCCTTGGAGCGAGTGCAGAGGAGGTTCACTAGGCTGATACCAGAGATGAGGGGGTTGGACTATGAAGAGAGACTAAATAGACTGGGTCTGTACTCATTGGAGTTTAGAAGGATGAGGGGAGATCTTATAGAGACGTATAAGAGAATGAAAGGGATGGATAGGGTAGAGGTAGAGAGATTCTTCCCGCTTAGAAAGGATAGCAGGACTAGAGGGCACAGCCTCAAGATAAGGGGTTGGGTGGGGGGCAGTTTAGATCAGAGTTGAGGAGGAAGTTCTTCACTCGAAGGGTGGTGAATCTCTGGAATTCTCTGGTCGTTGAAGTGGTGGAGGCTGCCTCACTAAATATATTTAAGTCACGGGTAGATAGATTTCTGACAGACAAGGGAATTAAGGGTTATGGGGAGAAAGCGGGAAAGTGGAACTGATCCACTTCAGATCAGCCATGATCTTATTGAATGGCGGGGCAGGCTCGAAGGGCTAGATGGCCGACTCCTGCTCCTATTTCTTATGATCTTACCCCTTCCTGAGAATGAAAAAGCACAGAGTAATTCGAGGATAGAATGTTTCATGAACTGAGTGGTAGTTTAGGAATTCTGTAGAGATGGGAACGGAAGTGTTGCTTTTAGTGCCCTTGTTTCAATGCCCTTCCATATCTTGAGTGTTCCTTGGTCTGCAAGCTAAGAGACTGGAACTGATCATTATTCTCAGTGACTACGTTAATAGAATTGATAGTCTGCAGCCTAAAGTCTGAAAAAAAGTTCCTGCCAAGATAGCGGGTGTATTGGTAAGAATCTTCCAATGTTCCCTAGATTCTGGAAAGGTTCCAGTGGAATGGAAAACTGCAGATACAACACCTCCATTAAAGAAAGGAGATAGACAGAATACAGGAAACTGTAGACCAGGTAACCCAACATCTATCATTTGGAAAATGCTAGAATCCATTGTTAATGATATAGCAGCAAGATATTTAGAAAATCATAATACAATCATACTGAAAATAACGATCATTCATGAAACTTATTCAAAAATTTTACATCCCCTCAAGTGGTCAATCTATTATTAAAAAAAATTCTTTCACTAATCACATCAAAGATAGATAATCCTTTAATCATTCCCTAAAACTGTCAAACAAAATATGAACTTAGCCTTTTTCCTTGTTAAACAGTTTTTGGGCTTTAGAAACTCATCCAAGCATTCATAATAAGCTCAGCTATAAATACTACTCTGGGAAAGCACTAAGCACGTCATTAATATTTAAGTTGGTTTTGCACCCTCTGAAGCCAATTTTGCCAGCAAACCGGGGTAGGTGAAGGTGAGAAACTGATTTTACCACCTCGCTTCACCGAAAGTTGGGTGGGACAAGGTGGTAAGATCGTGCCCATGGAGTTTCAGTCAGACTGGTTGGCTCACAGTGTAACAAGTGTCTGGGGAGATTGATCAGAAATCCATTGAAGCTGCTTTGGTAACATCTGTTAATTGTTTGTGGAGTGTGCTGTGTGCAATCACAGTTCATCCATTAGTTTGCATGTGCTGTGTACTTACCATGTGTACTAGAGGACAAGATAGATTTTGTAAATAAGTTTAAAGATAAAACTTATCTTTACAAAGTTGGGTGAATCAGTAAAGTTCAGGTGAAGGAAGGCTGCAATTTCACTCATTTCCTGATGTTTATATTGAAATCTTTCCAATGTTTTTGTCTAATGTAATATGTTTCAGGTTTCTTATTTAATAAATGTTTTATTCTGTGTGTTAAAAACATGCTAGTAAACTCCTGTGAGTGTGTTCAGTAACTGCCCTCTGTGGCTCTAAAAATAAAAGTTAGGATTTCAAGCCAGGTTTCACTCTGAAACATCAACTGGGATCATAACAACGAGGATTTCCAAAAAATACTTGATAAGGTGCCACACAAAAGGCTCATGGAGTTATGCTCAAGATATTAGCCTGGATAGAGAATTGGTTAATGGACAGAAAGTAAAGATTAAGGATGAATGGGGCATTTTCAACTTGCCTGACAATGATTAGTGAAGAGCCGCAGTGATCAGTGCTGAGCCTCAGATATTTACCAGCAATATTAACAACTTAGTTGAAGGGACCAAAAGTGAGGTATTTAAATTTGTTAATGATGTAAAGCTAGGAATGCAAGCTGTGAGGAGGACACAAAGAGGCTACAAAGAGATATAGACAGGTTAAGTGAGAGGGTAACAAAGTGGTAGATAGAGATGGATCCTCCAAATCCGATGGCAAGAAAGGCAGTTGGATGGCAATGTCTTCTAACAGGACAATATGCTGAGAACCACAGAGCTGAACAAATGCTTTGTAAACCTGATACCAGACTCCCAAAGTAACTACTCTACTTGGAACCAGGTTGCAGCAGGAGACACCCAGGAGGAGAGGGAAAATGCTTCAGGCATGATCTCAAAGCATCTACAAAGAGTACAATAACCCCACTGACTCACAGCATTCACTGGCTTGTGACCAATTAAAATAGACAAGGATCGTCCAGGAAAACACTGAGCACAAGAGACTTTTTAAAAAGGAATCAGTGGGATGTGGGCACTGGCAAGGTCAGCATTGGTTTCTCTGCCAGGACACAGACGGGCGTAGTCGAGGATGAGGATGAGTGAATAAACCCTCCCAACACCTCACCTAGCAACCCCCCCAACACCTCACCTAGCAACCTCCCAACACCTCACCTAGCAACCCTCCGCAACACCTCACCTAGCAACCCCCCCAACACCTCACCTAGCAACCCCCCCAACACCTCACCTAGCAACCCCCCCAACACCTCACCTAGCAACCCCCCCAACACCTCACCTAGCAACCCCCCCAACACCTCACCTAGCAACCCCCCCAACACCTCACCTAGCAACCCTCCGCAACACCTCACCTAGCAACCCTCCCAACACCTCACCTAGCAACCCCCCCAACTCCTCACCTAGCAACCCTCCCAACACCTCACCTAGCAACCCCCCCAACACCTCACCTAGCAACCCTCCCAACACCTCACCTAGCAACCCCCGCAACACTTCACCTAGCAACCCTCCCAACACCTCACCTAGCAACCCCCCCAACACTTCACCTAGCAACCCCCCCAACACCTCACCTAGCAACCCTCCCAACACCTCACCTAGCAACCCCCCCAACACCTCACCTAGCAACCCCCCCAACACCTCACCTAGCAACCCTCCCAACACCTCACCTAGCAACCCTCCCAACACCTCACCTAGCAACCCTCCCAACACCTCACCTAGCAACCCCCGCAACACTTCACCTAGCAACCCTCCCAACACCTCACCTAGCAACCCCCCCAACACTTCACCTAGCAACCCCCCCAACACCTCACCTAGCAACCCCCCAACACCTCACCTAGCAACCCTCCCAACACCTCACCTAGCAACCCTCCCAACACCTCACCTAGCAACCCTCCCAACACCTCACCTAGCAACCCCCCCCAACACCTCACCTAGCAACCGTCCCAACACCTCACCTAGCAACCCCCCCCAACACCTCACCTAGCAACCGTCCCAAACACCTCACCTAGCAACCGTCCCAACACCTCACCTAGCAACCCCCCCCAACACCTCACCTAGCAACCCCCCCCAACACCTCACCTAGCAACCGTCCCAACACCTCACCTAGCAACCCCCCCCAACACCTCACCTAGCAACCCTCCGCAACTCCTCACCTAGCAACCCCCCCCAACACCTCACCTAGCAACCCCCCCAACACCTCACCTAGCAACCCCCCCAACACCTCACCTAGCAACCCCCCAACACCTCACCTAGCAACCCCCCCAACACTTCACCTAGCAACCCCCCCAACACCTCACCTAGCAACCCCCCCAACACCTCACCTAGCAACCCCCCCAACACCTCACCTAGCAACCCCCCCAACACCTCACCTAGCAACCCCCCCAACACCTCACCTAGCAACCCCCCCAACACCTCACCTAGCAACCCCCCCAACACCTCACCTAGCAACCCCCCCAACACCTCACCTAGCAACCCCCCCAACACCTCACCTAGCAACCCCCCAACACCTCACCTAGCAACCCCCCCAACACCTCACCTAGCAACCCTCCCAACACCTCACCTAGCAACCCCCCCAACACCTCACCTAGCAACCCTCCAACACCTCACCTAGCAACCCCCCCAACACGTCACCTAGCAACCCCCCCAACACCTCACCTAGCAACCCCCCCAACACCTCACCTAGCAACCCCCCCAACACCTCACCTAGCAACCCCCCCAACACCTCACCTAGCAACCCCCCCAACACCTCACCTAGCAACACTCCCAAACATTGCTTTACGTTGCAGAGAGGGCCACTTACTCCATGGATTTATCAGTCACCAGGAAACCCTTTGAACCAGAGTGGAAACAGGTTTACGACAGAGATAGATAGGTCCCTGATTAATTAGGGGATCGGGGGTTAGGGGAAAAAGGCAAGAAAATGGGGACGAGAAAAATATCAGCCATGATTAAATGGCGGAGCAGATTTAATGTGCCGAGTGGCCTAATTCTGTTCCTGTGTCTTGTGGTCTAAGTGAGTGCTTCAGTCCAACCTTTAGACAACTGCTATTTCCCAATTGCTTGGAATTGGTTCTACAATGGCATTGGGAGGCTGTAAGTTCGATGGAGCAGTGCTGGCAGTCTGCATTACTGACTGATCGTCATCGAAAGGAGGGTTCCAGGTGGTTGCTGTACACTTAGTTGCTGACATTACCCTGACTTTAGAAGGCAGTAGCAGAGAAACACATGGTTTCGATGAATGACCAAGCTGTCTGTGGGTTGGGTTTTGGGCCTTTACACAACACAGTAGCAAAGCCAAGGCGAGACCTCACACAGTCTCCCAGATCCTGAATGTTTCTGATTATCCACAATCGCTGCAAAATATTTCCCCATGAGAAATCAATTTGGGTTCATTGGTGTGACTAACCTTGACCAATAAGAGCTGATTCCTTCACTCTTGGACCTCGGTATTGTGATCAGGGAGGTAAATAGTGACAGGGTCAAGGTTTGGGTCTGAAACTTTGACTGGGCCCTGGTTAACTCCGCCGTGCGTTGAAAGGTACAATTTCAAATCGTGTATTTTTTTTTGCGTCAGTAAAAGACACCACCTTCCTGGTGGGAAAACTGAACTCATTTAGAGCAGGTTTCTCAGAAACTGAACACTGAAATGGAAACAGAAATGGAAGGTTTCTGGCAAACCGAAATTGGTTAAAACCAGAAACATATGAGCATACGAATTAGAAACTGGAAAAGGCCATTCAGCCCCTCGAGCCTGCTCCACCATTCTGTAAGATCTTGGCTGAACTGATTGTGTCTTCATCTCCACATTCCCATCAACCCCGATAACCTTTGACCTCTTTCTTAGTCATGAATTCAATGACCTCCACCCCCGCCCTACCCCGCTGTTCTCTGGGACAAAGTTCCAAAGATTCACGACCCTCTGAGAAAAAAACATTTTTCATTGCCGTCTCAAAAGGATGACCCTCCTTAAACGAAGCCTCCTTGTTGTAGTCACATTCTCTCAGGATCTCACATGTTTCAATAAGGTCGCGTCTCGATGTTCTAAACTGGAATGGATACAGAGCCGGCCTCACTGGATATCCCCCAGACCCGCCTTGAATTCCTTTCAATATAGGAAATTAAATGAGGATCTAATCAACGGCCAGAATTTTCCAGCCCCTCCCACTCTCCGTTTGGCAGGTTTTTCTACAGCAGAGACAGTTCGCCATGAACCTCCAGCGGAACCTTCTAGTCCCGCCAAAGTCTATGTCGTTTTGGATGTCTTACCCATCCCAGCACTGGGGAACCCATGGCATGGGGGCGACTGCAGCGGGACTGGAAGATGCTGCCAGCAGGAAGATTTGGACAATGCTGTCCAAGGGAGGGGAGTTAAGATGAGAGGAAGGTTTGATCGGATTGATAAAGAGAAACTATTTGCTCTGGTGAAGGAACCCAGAACAAAGAAACAGAACCTTCCATTTTGCCTTCCAGAGATGATCATAAAATCCCCGTTGCCCACAGGAGGCCATTCGGCCCATTAAGTCTGCACTGACTCTCAGACAGGGTGGCTTATCTAAGCCCACCTCCTGTCCTATCCCTGTAACCCCCATGCATTTACCCTGCTAATCACCCTAACCTACACATCTTTGAACACCCAGGGGCAATTTAGTGTGGCCAAGCCACCTAAACTGCACTTCTTCGGATGTCAGGAAGCATTTCTTCACACAAAAGCTCGCGGAGAGCTGGAACGTCTCCTTCCAAAACAGCTGTGGAGAGTGGGAGCATTGACTGGGAGCCTGAGTTCCCAGGTCATTGCGTTACACTGGATTCCAGCAGAGTTACACCAGGAGCCATTAATTATTGGGAATCTTTATCAAATTGAACGAATCGAACTGCTGCCAAATAAGATTTTATATCACACCAAGTTAAAGGGGGAAGAAATAAAACCAAACAGGATGCAGATGGGCCTGAATCAATCTCAATTATTGCCACTGTATCCATACAGCTACCTGTCAGTGACGGAGGAACATGTTCAGGCTTCGGCTCAACACAATGTCCTCTGCTTCCAGGGGATCTACAGACACAAAATGTACACTTATACCCAAGGCCTTTGGATGATGGTCAAACTTCCACTGCTGGGCTTAACACTGACTCTGCAAACGGCTCCCATTGCTACCGTGTATAGAACAGAGAAAAACTACAGCACAAACAGGCCCTTCGGCCCACAAGTTGCACCGATCATATCCCTACGTACTAGGCTTACCCATAACCCTCAATCCTATTAAATCCCATGTAGATATGAAAGGCTGCCTTTATTGGGTGACCAGCCATCCTGTTCACTGTGCCCAATGTCATGACCGTTCTCTCCTAATCAGTCAAACCTCCTGGTTTTTAGCTCCCCTCAGTCCCCTCCCCTTTGCCCCTTTTATATTCCAATTATTGTCGGCAAACCCAAAGAAACCCTCTTGTGGTGCACTGCACCCTGGGAATGGGAATGGCGCCCACTTGCTGACCATTCTTTGGCTGTGCTAGGTCACTCTCGCATATTCAGAAATCCTTGTCACCGGCTGGGAGGGAGTCAGCCTCTGGATGATGGAAGGAGTTGACAGCAGTGTTCACCAAGCACAAACTGTGCCCAATGGGGTAGTTAAATCGGTAAACCACCGACCAATGGCAGGCAGGTTTGGTGAGTTCTCATTGGGAGATGGTGTATTTTCCTGTTTGTTTCTCTGAGTGTGAACAAAATCTTCCACACTGAGGTAAGTTTGGCAGTTTTAAAATAAAGCTTTTGGTTGAAAGTGTCTTTTATACAGAACTTAATCTCATTATTCTACACTGCATAGTAAAGTTCATGGAGTTCCAAAGAGCAGAAGGAAGCCATTTGGCCCACCCACTCTGCACTGACTCTCCCAAAGGACACCTCACCCAGGCTCACTGCCCTTCACCCTATCCCTGAAACCCCATCCATTTAGCACGGCCAATCCACGGAACCTGCACATCTTTGGACTGTAGGAGGAAACTGGAGCACCCGGAGGAAACCCACGCAGAGAACATGCAAACTACACAGACAGTGACCCAAGGTTGGGATGGAAGGCAGGTCCCTGGTGCCGTGAGGCAGCAGTGCGAACCACTGTGCCATTGTTACATTGGAATAGAACATTCTAGCAAAGATCATGTGACAATCGAAGCCTTGGTTCAGGTTTTTTTAAAGGAAATGAGACTGAAATATTCTTGATACAGAGTCTGTGGTTTGTTAGCTGTTATCTTCAGTAACTGGTGTCTGAATAGGATTGCTAATTCTGGCTGTACATAGTCCAGGGAATGTGATCACGTGACCATCAATGACCACCCCCCCCCCATAGACTCCTGCTATTGGTCACCCAACATGTCAATCATCACAGAGCCCTACCTTCCCAAGGCTTTGCCATGTTTTGAGATTGTAGCCACTTGCTGCTTTTACTTGTAGGTTGCAGTTTGGTGTTAAACTGTTTGCCAGGGGGAGACGTCAACACTGACTCTGAAATGTGGAAACATGTTCCTTCGTGTTGAAGGTGAGAATGGAGCCCCAAGGAGCAGATCAGGAACCCTGTTCCCAATTTGGGTATTTGAGGTGGCACGGTAGCACAGTGGGTTAGCACTGCTGCTCCACAGCTCCAGGGTCCTGGGTTCGATTCCCGGCTCGGGTCACTGTCTGTGTGGAGTTTGCACATTCTCCTCGTGTCTGCGTGGGTTTCCTCCGGGTGCTCTGGTTTCCTCCCACAGTCACAAAGATGTGTGGGTTAGGTTGATTGGCCATGCTTAAAAAAAATTGCCCCTTAGTGTCCTGGGATGTGTAGGTTAGAGAGATTAGCGGGTAAATGTGTAGAGATATGGGGGGAGGGCCTGGGTGGGATTATGGTTGGTGCAGACTCAATGGGCCGAAGGGCCTTTTTCTGCACTGTAGGGTTCTATGATTCTGTGACGAGTAATTCATCTCCTGACCCCTAAAACTGCCCACCATCTACAAGGAGTGTGGTGGAATACTCTCCACTTGCCTGGAATATGCAGCTCCAACAACACTTAAGAAGCTTGACACCATCCAGGATAAAGAAGCCTTTTTCTTTCGCATCCCATCCACAAATATTCACTCCATCCACCACCAATGAACATTGGCAGCAGTGTGCACCATCTACAAGATGTCCTACAGGGACTCACCAAGGTTCCTTAGGCAGCGCCTTCCAAACCCATGACCACTACCACCTAGAAGAACAAGGGCAGCAGATACTTAGGAACACCATCGCCTGGAGGTTCCCCTCCGACTCCCTCACCATCCTGACTTGGAATTACATTGCCATTCCTTCGCAAGTCCTTGGGTCAAAATCCTGGAACTGCCTTCCTAACAGCACTGTGGGTGTACCTACGCCTCAGGGTCAGTCGTGTTTCAAGAAGCCAATACACTTTCTCAAGGGGCAATTAGGGGATGGGGCAGTAAAATGCCAGTCTCGCCAGCGATGCCCGGATCCTGTAAATGAACTACATACGAGTAACACAGAACAAATCGTAATTGCCTCAAACAAGTGGAAGTGAAACTGAATTAAAGTTCAGAGAATTTTAATCTGTTGAAGTTTTAAATATTGGAGACGAAACAAAGAAAGGAAAAATTGTGTAGGACTACAAATTCCTGCCAGAAACGGCAAATGTTGGTGAAAACATCAATGCAGCATGTGTGGTCGGGGAATTAAACTCCATCACAGAAACTGGCAGAGAAAGAATGGAATAAGTTGTGGATCCACACACAGAAACATGGCTTTCGAGAAGGAGCCAGGATTCAGTAAATATCGAGTGGAAGAACACTCTCTCCCAGCCAGTGACAAGGATTTCTGTACGTGTGAGACTGATCTACACTCAACAGGGAGAGGGGCAGCAAAACTGCACTGAAACTGGAGCAATAACACATTGCAGCCTGACCCTGTGTGAGGGGCTGGGTGAGGGGCTGGGTGAGGGGTTGTGTGAGGGGCTGGGTGAGGGGTTGTGTGAGGGGCTGGGTGAGGGGTTGTGTGAGGGGTTGTGTGAGGGGCTGTGTGAGGGGCTGTGTGAAGGGCTGTGTGAGGGGTTGCGTGAGGGGCTGGGTGAGGGGTTGGGTGAGGGGCTGTGTGAGGGGTTGTGTGAGGGGCTGGGTGAGGGGTTGTGTGAGGGGCTGTGTGAGGGGCTGGGTGAGGGGCTGTGTGAGGGGTTGTGTGAGGAGTTGTGTGAGGGGCTGGGCGAGGGGCTGTGTGAGGGGTTGTGTGAGGGGCTGTGTGAGGGGCTGTGTGAGGGGCTGTGTGAGGGGTTGTGTGAGGGGCTGGGTGAGGGGTTGTGTGAGGGGCTGGGTGAGGGGCTGTGTGAGGGGTTGTGTGAGGGGCTGGGTGAGGGGCTGTGTGAGGGGTTGTGTGAGGGGCTGGGTGAGGGGTTGTGTGAGGGGCTGTGTGAGGGGTTGGGTGAGGGGCTGTGTGAGGGGTTGTGTGAGGAGTTGTGTGAGGGGCTGGGCGAGGGGCTGTGTGAGGGGTTGTGTGAGGGGCTGTGTGAGGGGCTGGGTGAGGGGTTGTGTGAGGGGCTGGGTGAGGGGCTGGGTGAGGGGTTGTGTGAGGGGCTGTGTGAGGGGCTGGGTGAGGGGTTGTGTGAGGGGCTGGGTGAGGGGCTGGGTGAGGGGTTGTGTGAGGGGTTGTGTGAGGGGCTGTGTGAGGGGCTGGGTGACGGGCTGTGTGAGGGGCTGGGTGAGGGGCTGGGTGAGGGGTTGTGTGAGGGGTTGTGTGAGGGGCTGGGTGAGGGGTTGTGTGAGGGGCTGGGTGAGGGGCTGGGTGAGGGGTTGGGTGAGGGGTTGTGTGAGGGGCTGTGTGTGGGGCTGGGCGAGGGGCTGTGTGAGGGGTTGTGTGTGGGGCTGGGCGAGGGGCTGTGTGAGGGGCTGTGTGAAGGGCTGTGTGAGGGGTTGTGTGAGGGGCTGGGTGAGGGGTTGGGTGAGGGGCTGTGTGAGGGGTTGTGTGAGGGGCTGGGTGAGGGGTTGTGTGAGGGGCTGTGTGAGGGGCTGGGTGAGGGGCTGGGTGAGGGGCTGTGTGAGGGGTTGTGTGAGGGGTTGTGTGAGGAGTTGTGTGAGGGGCTGGGTGAGGGGCTGTGTGAGGGGTTGTGTGAGGGGCTGGGTGAGGGGTTGTGTGAGGGGCTGTGTGAGGGGTTGGGTGAGGGGCTGTGTGAGGGGCTGTGTGAGGGATTGTGTGAGGGGCTGGGTGGGGGACTGGGTGAGGGGTTGTGTGTGGGGCTGTGTGAGGGGTTGTGTGAGGGGCTGGGTGAGGGGTTGTGTGAGGGGTTGTGTGAGGGGTTGTGTGAGGGGTTGTGTGAGGGGCTGGGTGAGGGGCTGTGTGAGGTGTTGTGTGAGGGGCTGGGTGAGGGGTTGTGTGAGGGGCTGTGTGAGGGGTTGGGTGAGGGGCTGTGTGAGGGGCTGGGTGAGGGGCTGTGTGAGGGGCTGTGTGAGGGGTTGTGTGAGGTGTTGTGTGAGGGGCTGGGTGAGGGGTTGTGTGAGGGGCTGTGTGAGGGGTTGTGTGAGGGGCTGGGTGAGGGGTTGTGTGAGGGGCTGTGTGAGGGGTTGGGTGAGGGGCTGTGTGAGGGGCTGGGTGGGGGACTGGGTGAGGGGTTGTGTGTGGGGCTGTGTGAGGGGTTGTGTGAGGGGCTGTGTGAGGGGTTGTGTGAGGGGTTGTGTGAGGGGCTGTGTGAGGGGTTGTGTGAGGGGCTGGGTGAGGGGCTGTGTGAGGTGTTGTGTGAGGGGCTGTGTGAGGGGCTGTGTGAGGGTTTGTGTGAGGGGCTGGGTGAGGGGTTGAGTGAGGGGTTGTGTGAGGGGCTGTGTGAGGGGCTGGGTGAGGGGTTGTGTGAGGGGTTGTGTGAGGGGCTGGGTGAGGGGCTGTGTGAGGGGCTGTGTGAGGTGTTGTGTGAGGGGCTGGGTGAGGGGCTGGGTGAGGGGTTGTGTGAGGGGTTGTGTGAGGGGTTGTGTGAGGGGCTGTGTGAGGGGCTGGGTGAGGGGATGTGTGAGGGGCTGGGTGAGGGGTTGTGTGAGGGGCTGGGTGAGGGGTTGTGTGAGGGGCTGTGTGAGGGGCTGTGTGAGGTGTTGTGTGAGGGGCTGTGTGAGGGGCTGGGTGAGGGGCTGTGTGAGGGGCTGGGTGAGGGGTTGTGTGAGGGGCTGGGTGAGGGGCTGTGTGAGGGGTTGTGTGAGGGGCTGGGTGAGGGGCTGTGTGAGGGGCTGGGTGAGGGGTTGTGTGAGGGGCTGTGTGAGGGGCTGTGTGAGGGGCTGGGTGAGGGGCTGTGTGAGGGTTTGTGTGAGGGGCTGGGTGAGGGGTTGTGTGAGGGGCTGTGTGAGGGGCTGTGTGAGGGGCTGGGTGAGGGGCTGTGTGAGGGGCTGTGTGAGGGGTTGTGTGAGGGGCTGGGTGAGGGGCTGTGTGAGGGTTTGTGTGAGGGGTTGAGTGAGGGGTTGGGTGAGGGGCTGTGTGAGGGGCTGGGTGAGGGGCTGGGTGAGGGGTTGTGTGAGGGGCTGGGTGAGGGGTTGTGTGAGGGGTTGTGTGAGGGGCTCTGTGAGGGGCTGGGTGAGGGGCTGTGTGAGGGGTTGTGTGAGGGGCTGGGTGAGGGGCTGGGTGAGGGGCTGTGTGAGGGGTTGTGTGAGGGGTTGTGTGAGGGGCTGGGTGAGGGGTTGTGTGAGGGGCTGTGTGAGGGGTTGTGTGAGGGGCTGGGTGAGGGGTTGTGTGAGGGGTTGTGTGAGGGGCTGGGTGAGGGGTTGTGTGAGGGGCTGTGTGAGGGGTTGTGTGAGGGGTTGTGTGAGGGGCTGGGTGAGGGGTTGTGTGAGGGGTTGTGTGAGGGGCTGGGTGAGGGGTTGTGTGAGGGGTTGTGTGAGGGGCTGGGTGAGGGGTTGTGTGAGGGGCTGGGTGAGGGGCTGGGTGAGATATAGCCCCTCACACACACAGGCCTACACATAGAAATGAAATCAGGAGGCAGTTTTCCACACAAAGGGCAGTGATATCGAATGGAAGACGGGAGCTCAGGCTGAGAACGGGGGTTTCATTCGGCAGGAGCTGAAATCTGGGCCTCCTGAGGTTGGATTGAGTTGTGAGATAAAGTCAGTTACGGTGTCAGTGGCCAATCACATCGTCCTGGTGATGGGAACCATTTTACCGCTCATTTGCATAGTGTGAATGAATTGGGAACAGAATGAAGTCCCACCTTTCAAATTCAGTCAACAACTCATGAAAACTTGTCCTGTTCTAGCCTGCTCTGGTCTCGAGTTGAGTCAGCTGATGGCAGAGGGATGGACATTGACCTGGCACAGCCATGGCACTGTGTATGGGACAGGTGCCCACTGCACACACATACAGTTGTAATCAGGTTCCCTGCAGCTCCCAGGCAGGGGTACAAGTGACACCCACTTCCAGTCCCACCTTCGGTAACTGCACCCTTTCTAAATTCCACATTGGACCCCTCTCTCCCTCTCCCCCTGTAAGCCTGTGCATACTGGGAATGAGCTGAAACTTTAAACATAGGAACATAGGAGATAGGAGCAGGAGGAGGCCATTTGGCCCTTCGAGCCTGCTCCACCATTCAATAAGATCATGGCTGACCATCAACTCAATAGCCTAATCCTGCTTTCTCCCCATAACCTTTGATCCCATTCACCCCAAGTGCCATATCCAGCTGCCTCTTGAATACATTCAATATTTTGGCATCAACTACTTCCTGTGGGAATGAATTCCACAGCCTCACCACTCTCTGAGTGAAGAAATGTCTCCTCATCTCCGTCCTAAATGGTCTACTCTGAATCCTCAGACTGAGACCCCTGGTTCTGGACTCCCCCACCATCAGGAACATCCTCCCGGTATCTACCCTGTCTAGTCCTGTTAGAATTTTATAAGTCTCTGTGAGGTCGCCCCTCATTCATCTGAACTCCAGAAAAAAATCATTCTAACCTCGTCAATCTCTCCTCATACGTCAGGCCTGCCATCCCCAGCTCTGGCTGCCTTCTTTATTTTTCCACTTGCCATCCAGCCAAATCCCATTTTCTTTCCAGCTGCCAGTCTCGGCGCCAAGTCAATCCTTTCTCAACTTAGAGCCAAAACTGTTTGACACAAAAAAACAGTCGTTCAGCCAACAGGAACTGAGCAACAGGAGGAGGCCATTTAGGGGTCCTCAAACTATGACCCCTGGTTCTGGACTCCCCACCATAGGGAATATTCTTTCTGTATCTACCCTGTCTAATCCTGTTAGAATTTTATAAGTTTCTATGAAACATATAAGATGATTAGAGGTTTAGATAGTGTGGACAGTGATAGCCTTTTTCCTCGGATGGAGAAAGCTAGCACGAGGGGGCATGGCTTTAAATTAAGGGGGGGTAGTTATAGGACGGATGTCAGGGGTAGGTTCTTTACCCAGAGGGTGGTGAGGGATTGGAATGCCCTGCCTGCTGCAGTTGTAGATGCGCCTAGTTTGGGGGCGTTTAAGAGATCCGTGGATAGGTTTATGGATGGAAAGGGATTGGTTTAGGTTAGAGGGTCATTGCTTTTTAACTGGTCGGCGCAACATCGTGGGCCGAAGGGCCTGTTCTGCGCTGTAATGTTCTACGTTCTATGAGATCCTCTCTTGCTCTTCTAAACTGCAGTGAGTATAATCCTAACTGATTTAGTCTCTCCTCATCTGACAGACCCACCAATGCTCCTCCCAACTCACCAGCACCTTCTCGATTTGGGTAATAAGGCCAGCTTTGTCCACAACATTCATGTCCCGTAACCAAATAATAAAAGGAGTTATAAGTTCTGAAAAGAACTGCGTCTTATAGATTTATCCACTGCTTGATATTTCTTTGATGCGGAGATGCCGGTGTTGGACTGGGCAGTAAGAAGTCTCACAACACCAGGTTAAAGTCCAACAGGTTGTTACTAAATAAACCTGTTGGACTTTACCCTGGTTTTGTGAGATTTCTTACTGACATTTCCTTGGGTATTAAATACATTGGCAGAAAAGTTTTGGGGTTTGGTTAATGTTGGGAGTCACTGTTAGAGGTGTTTTCGTGTAGTCAATCTCGAAAGAAGTATAAAACAAATTATCAGTAAGGTATCATCCTATCAGAACTTTCAACTTCTAATTATTGCCCAAGTCAATAGCAGAAGGTGGTGGTGAACTACTGCAGTAACGTCTGGGTACATCCATAGTGCTATCAGGGAGGGAGTTCCAGGATTTTGATCCAGTGACAGTGAATGAATGGAGATGTATTTCCAAGTCAGGACATCTGCTGTCCTTCTCAGTGGTAGAGGTTGCAGGTTTGGGAGGTGCTGTTGAAAGAACTTTAGTAAGTTGCTGCAGAGCATCTAGTGTTTGATACACATTGTGTACTTACGGTGGACGGAGTGAATGTTTGTGGAACGGGATAGGAGTCAAACAGGCTGCTTTATCCTGGATGGCATCAAACTTCCCGAATATTGTTAGAGCTGCACCCATCCAGGCAAAGAACCGTACAGCACAGGAACAGGCCCTTCCACCCTCCAAGCCTGCGCTGATGGTGACATCTGCCTAAAACTGTATGCACTTACAGAGACCGTATCCTTCCATTCCCATCCTATTCATGGATTTGTCTAGTTGCCCTTTAAAAGCCGCTATCATACCCGCTGCCACCATCTCCCCAGGCAGCACATTCCAGACATTCACCAACTTCTGTGTAGAAAGCTTCCCCATCACAACTCCTCTAAACTTTTTCCCATGCATCTTAAACCTCTGTCCCCCTAGTACTTGACTTTTCTACCCTAGGAAAGAGCATCTGACAATCCACCCTGTCCGTGCCACTCACCATCTTATAAACTTCTATCAGGTCATCCCTCAACTTCCATTGTTCCAGTGAGAACAAATTGAGTTTATCCAACCTCTCCTCACAGTTACCACCCTCCAGACCAGGCACCTTTTCTGTATCTGCTGCAAAGCATCCATATCCTTCTGTTAGTGTGGTGACCAGAATTGTATACAATATTCTAAATGAGGCCGAACTGAGGTTCTGTACAGCTGCAGCATGACCTGCCAATGTTTATACTCAGTGCTCCGGCTGATGAAGGCGAGCATGCCGTATGCTTTCCTGACTACCTTATCCACCTGCATTGCCACTTTCAGTGATCGGTGAACATGTACACCCAATCTCTCTGCCTGTCAATGCTCCTAAGGGTTCTACCATTTACTGTATAATTCCTACGTGCTTTGAATCTTCCAAAATGCATTACCACACTCTTGTCCAGACTAAACTCCATCTGCCATTTCTCTGCCCAAGTCTCCAACCAGTCTATATCTTGCTGCATCCTCTGACAATCCTCTTTATTATCCAATTTTGTGTCATCTGCGAACTTACTAATCAGGCCAGCAAAGGTGAACAACAAAGATCCCAGAATTGATCCCGGAGCAACACCTCTAGTCACAGCCTTCCATTCAGAAAAGCACCCCTCTATTGCTACCCCCTGTCTTCTTTGGCCAAATCAGTTCTGTATCCATCTTACCAGCTCTCGTCTGATCCCGTGTGACTTCACCTTTTGTACCAGTCTACCATGAAGTACCTTGTCAAAGGCATTACTGAAGTCCATGTATACAGCATCCACCGCCTTTCCCTCATCTATCATCTTCATCACTTCCTCAAAAAATTCAATCAAGCTAGTGAGGCACAACCCTTTCACAAAACCGTGCTGTCTATCACTAATCAGTCAATTTGTTTCTGAATGTGAGTAAATCCCATCCCTAAAAATCTTTTCCAATAATTTCCCTATCACCGATGTCAGGCTCACCGACCTATAATTTCCTGGATTATCTGTGCTGCCCTCCTTAAACAATAGAACGGCACTGGCTATCCTCTGGAACTTCACCTGTAGCCAATGAGGATACAAAGATTTCTGTCAAGGCCCCAGTAATTTTCGCCCTTGCCTCCCTCAGTATTCTGGGGTAGATCTCATCAGGCCCTGGGGACTTATCAACTTTAATGCTTTTTAAGACCTCCAATACCTCCTCCTTTTTGATAATGACATGACCCAGAATATCTACACAGTCTACTGTAGGCTCCTCATCCATCAATTCCCTCTCTTTGGTGAATATTGAGGCAAAATATTAATTTAGTATCTCACCCATTTCATCTGGTTCTATGCATTGATTCCCTTCACTATCCCCGAATGGATCAACCATTTCCCTAATTACCCTCTTGTTCTTTACGTAAGTATAAAATGCCTTAGGATTTTCCTTAATCCTGTTTGCCAAGGACTTTTCATGACTCCTTTTATCCCTCCTAACTCCTTCCTTAAGTTCCCTCCTACGTTCTTTATATTCTTCAAGAACTCCATCTGCCCTGAATCTTTTAGACCTTTCGAATGCTTCCCTTTTTCTTTTTGACAAGGCTCATGATATCCTTCGTTATCCAGGGTTTCCGATGTTTGCCACAATTGGAGAGTATTCCATTACACTTCCTGACCTGGGGAATGGGGGAGTGAGTTAACGAGCACAGGATCCCGTGTCTGACCTGCTCTAGTAGCGATAGAATTGATATGGTTGGTCCAGTTCAGTTTCTGCTCAGTGTAGATGGTGGGGATTCAGCAATAGTAATGCTGTTGAACATCAAGAGGAGATAATTTGATTTAAACCATAGACCATAAGACAGAGGAGCAGAATTAGGCCACTCGGCCCGTCGAGTCTGTTCCACCATTCAACTGTGGCTGATATTTTTCTCATCCCCATTCTCCTGCCTTTTCCCCATGACCCCTGATCCCCTTATTAATCAAGAACCTATCTATCTCTGTCTTAAAGATACTCAATGACCTGGCCTCCACAGTCTTCTGCGGCAAAGAGTTCCACAGATTCTCTGGCTGAAGAAATTCCTCCTCATCTCTGTTTTAAAGGATCGTCCCTTTAGCCTGAGGTTGTGCTTTCTGGTTCTTGTTTTTCCTACTAGTGGAAACATCCTCTCCACGTCCACTCTATCCAAGCATCGCAGTGTCCTGTAAGTTTTAATAAGATCCCCCCCTCATCCTTCTAAACTCCAACGAGTACAGATCCAGAGTCCTCAACCATTCCTCATATGGCAAGCTCTTCATTCCAGGAATCATTCCTGTGAACCTCCTCTGGACCCTTTCCCAGGCCAGCACATCCTTCCTTAGATACGGACCCCAACACTGCTCACAATATTCCAAATGGAGTATTTACCCTTGTTGCAACTGATCACTTTCTGACACTTGTGTTGCAGGTCACATCAGCTCCTCTGTATGTGGACATAGATTGCATCAGTACCTGCGAGGTTGGGAATGGATCCTGGGGCACACTGACTGCAGGCTGAATATTAAGGTCTTTTCCACTCTGGAGAAGGGGCATCCATTTTCTGAGTTAGCTCTTGGATGTTTGGAGAGTAGCCTAGTGCTTCATGTCATTAGTGTGTGCTTAAACTGGACCAGATGCTGGGCAACGCGACAACTCAGTGACTATCACTGATTGCTGTGCAGACACATGGATTTGGGCCGGTGTCTGTGGGAGTTTGCACATTCTCCCCGTGCTTGCGTGGGTTTTCTCCGAGTGCTCTGGTTTCCTCCCACACCCCAAAGATGAGCTCTTAGGCTGATTGGTGGTAATAAATTGTCCCTAAATTAGTCTCCCCTCAATCTGGTTTCCAATGTGGAATGTTTATGGAGTTTTATGGATGGAAAGGGTTTGGTTTAGGTTAGAGGGTCATTGCTTTTTAACTGGTCGGCGCAACATCGTGGGCCGAAGGGCCTGTTCTGCGCTGTAATGTTCTATGTTCTATATAAGCATAGACAAGGGTCACGGGTGGAAGAGAGGACTCACAATGTTAAAATGGCGGCGCGGGCTCGTTGGGCCGAAGGGCCTGTTTCCCGTGCTGTGTTGTTATTTGTTCTTTGTTGGAATACCCACACTCTGGATGGTATCCCTGTTACTTGTTTGCAATTGAGTGGCAGCTTTTGGAGACTTTTGGGAACTTACTTGCCTGAGTTTGTTTTTGCTCTGATGCTTGAGGTCCTTTTGAACCCCTAGAGGAAGTGGGGAGGGAATCCATAACATCTCAAACACAGTAGTCAACATCCGCAGGGAAATCTGAGGAGGAATTCAGACAGGTTCATCTGGGAACAGAACATACAGTATGGTTCTGGGCCATTTCCTTTCCAATCCTCGCGCGATATTTTATTTCCAGGATAAGAAAATAAACCTTTTTGACAAGTTTAGAGGAAGAAGACAGGTTTGAAATGACTGTAGTTGATTTAAGTGGGTTTGTTTGATATTTCTTCCTCTGTTATTTTTGTAAGATGGTGTTAACTCTCTTATTTCAACTTCATCTGTCAAGGTTCATTCCTTTTTGTTTTCCTATTTGAAACATCCCATCAAACCTTTATTTTCCTATTTGAAACATCCCATCAAACAGAAATGAGTTATGATTGTAAAGGCTGCAAAATGTTCCAAATAATCTTCCAGCTGATTGATGGTGGATGGTGCTTTCTGCCTCATTTGCTTAAGTTTTCTAAACTAGTTCCTGTGCAGAAATGGCCAATGGTTCAGCATCTCTTGGAGAGGGGGAGGTGTAGTATAGTGGTATTGCCACTGGATTACTAATCCAGGGACCCAGGGAAACTTTCCGGGGACAAAGAACAAAGAACAAAAACAGCCCGGGAAACAGGCCCTTCGGCCCAACGAGCCCGCGCCGCCATCTCAACACCACCAATGCCCCTCTCCACCCATGACCCTTATCTAATGTTTTATGGCCATCCACATTGAGGCAAACTAATTTAGGGACAATTTATTACCACCAATCAGCCTAACAGCACATCTTTGGGATGTGGGAGGAAACCGGAGCCCCCGGAGAAAACCCACGCAAGCACGGGGAGAATGCGCAAACTCCCACAGACACCGACCCAAATCCATGTGTCTGCACAGCAATCAGTGATAGTCACTGAGCTGTCGTCTTGCCCAGTATCTGGCCCAGTTTAAGCACACACTAACGACATGAAGCACTAGGCCAAGAGCAGCCCAAGTACGACCCATCGTGTGTATGCCCCTCGTTGGACCCAGGTTTGAATCCCACTACAATAAAAATTAGGAATTAAAAGTTAATTGATTACCACAAAACCACTATCGATTGTTGTCAAAAACCATCCGGTTCACGAACATTCTTTAGGGAAGGAAATCTGCCATCTTTACCCAGTCTGGCCTACGTGTGATTCTAGCAGTGTGGTTGACTCTTGATGAGGAAGTCACTCAGACAGTAGATGCTGCCCATATCCAAAATAATTAGTGTTTTGGAGCATTGCAAAGACCGGTAGCACTAACGTGGTTGAGGATTTTTATTATGAGGGAGAATTTGGGGCTGGAGCCGGAGTGTTGGTGGTACTTTGTAAGAACAGGAAGGAGAAGGAGAGGCAGTGGGACTGCCGGTGAGCTGAGGACGTGTCACTGTGTCATGGGGTGGCTCTGAAGGAGGAAGGTAGATCACTTCCTACAATTCTCAGACTGAGCATGAATTAGCATTGGCTAAGGTGTGTCTGAGACACCATCATCAGTCCTTGGAGGGAGTGCAGAGGAGGTTTACTAGGCTGATACCGGAGTTGAGGGGATTGAGCTATGAGGAGAGGCTGAATAAACTAGGCTTGTACTCGTTAGAGTTTAGAAGAATGAGGGGAGATCTCATTGAGACGTATAAGATGATGAATGGGATGGATAGGATAGAGGTGGAGAGACTCTTCCCGCTCAAAAAAGACAGTAGGACTAGGGGGCACAGCCTCAAGATAAAGGGGGAGCGGTTTAGAACGGAGTTGAGGAGGAACTTCTTCACTCAAAGGGTGGTGAATCTCTGGAATTCTCTGCCCGTTGAAGTGGTGGAGGCTGCCCCGCTAAATATTTTTAAGACGCGGGTTGATGGGTTTTTGATAAGAGAGGGGATTAAGGGTTATGGGGAGAGGACGGGAAAGTGGAACTGAGCCACGACAGATCAGCCATGATCTTATTGAATGGTGGGGCAGGCTCGAAGGGCTGGGTGGCCTAGTCCTGCTCCTATTTCTTATGTTCTTATGTCTGGTAAGACCCACTGCTGAATCTTACATGGTCACTGGGGCTGGAGGTTGGCCAGGTTGCTGGAAAAGCGCTGCAGTGGCAAATATACACTCCACCCGAGGCATATCACGGAAGGTTTGATTTAACACACTCACATCGCAAAGTGAAACATGGTTCAAACTCTGTACTGGGTTCCGTCACTGGGGCTGAGTGAGTTGGACCAGTGTGAGCTGATCAAGGAGAATCAGTAAGGATTTGTGAAAGGAAGCTGATGTCTGTTTTATTGTTGGAATTTTTCAGGAGGGCACTCACACAGATGACGAGATTCTGATATTAGGTAAGGTTCCAGATGAGACAAAAGTGAAATCATACAAAATTGGAACCAGCCTTGTGACATAGGTAGATAATTAGTTGGGATGTTGGATTCCAAAGAACAAAGAACAAATCAGCCCAGGAAACAGGCCCTACGGCCCAACGAGCCCACGCCGCCATCTCAACACCATCAGTCCCCCTCCCTGCCCACGACCCCTGTCTAATGTTTTATGGCCATCCAGATTGAGGGAAACTGATTTAGGGACAATTTATTACCACCAATCAGCCTAAGAGCACATCTTTGGGGTGTGGGAGGAAACCGGAGCACCCGGAGAAAACCCACGCAAGCACGGGGAGAATGCGCAAACTCCCACAGACACCGACCCAAATCCATGTGTCTGCACAGCAATCAGTGATAGTCACTGAGCTGTCGTCTTGCCCAGTATCTGGTCCAGTTTAGGCACACACTAACGACATGAAGCACTCGGCCAATCTTGAACAACCAAGAGCAGCCCCAGTGCGACCCATCACGTGTATGCCCCTTGTTGGACACGAGGTGGACCAACTTAAAACCTGTGAATGAAAGAGAAAAAAAAACATTATTATCATACTATACCCATTTACATTACCAGGGACGCCCCAATGCTAATGACCCTTATTTAAAAGGTTCTCCTATATCCACCCATCTCTAACTCAGTCATGTGCCTGTCTAAGTTACTCTTAAAGGACTCTAGCGTGTTTGCCTCCACCACCTTACTTGGCAGAGCATTCCATACCCCCACTACACTCTGTGTGAAAAACCTCCCTCTAATATCTGTGTTGTGTTCCACAAACATCAACTCCCTCCACCACCGATGCTCAGTAGTAGCAGTGTGTTCTATCTACAAGATGCACCGCAGCAATTCACCAAAGATCCTTAGACAGCACCTTCCAATCTCATGACCACTTCCACCTAGAAGGACAAGGCCAGCAGATTCATGGGAACACCCATGTTCCCCTCCAAGCCACTCACCATCCTGATTTGGAAATATATCACCGTTCCTTCGCTGTCACTGGGTCAAAATCCTGGAATTCCCTCCCTAAGGCCAACCCACAGCACACGGACTGCTGCGATTCAAGAAGGCAGCTCACCACCACCTTCTCAACTAGGCGGGCAATAAATACTGGCCCAGCCAGCAACTCCCGTGTCCTATGAATACATTTTTTTAAAATGTAAGAGGCAGAGCACAATAAAGTTGTGCAAGTGATGCTGTCCAGGGCTGTGTACAGCTTTTCACCATATATATGAATGACTTGGAAAAATGAATGGTGAGTTTACACCATTCCAGAGTAAAACTGGGAAAACATTTTCCCACAAAGAATAGTGGAAATCTGGAACTCTGTCGGAGTCAACTGAAAATTACAGGAGAGAACCAGGGATTTGCAATTGGTGCTGAAGGAACAACGTTTCCAATCCATTTCCTTCTTCTGATAGGCAAGGGGATTAAGGGTTATGGGGAGAAAGCGGGAAAGTGGAACTGATCCATTTCAGATCAGCCATGATCTTATTGAATGGCAGGGCAGGCTCGAAGGGCTAGATGGCCTACTCCTGCTCCTATTTCTTATGTTCTTATCACACTGCCCGCAGATTAGTCCCATTCCAACCAGCAGCAATTGATTGTTGATGGAGATTGTTTTCAGCGCAGATTTAGTGTGAGACAAGCCGAGCAGTAGTGTGGATCCCTGAGTCAATCAGATTGAAGAACCCTCACTCAGGCACGTAGGGTGGTTGTTAATGCCCACCCCTGGGGCAGGTTTGGTGATAATGGGCTAGTTAATGGGGCAGGAGGGTGGGGCCTGGGGACCTTGCCACCCTATCACCACTGCCCCAATTAAGTCTGTGGCGGGAAGTCCTGTGGAAGTCCCACACTGCTGCTCACGGACAGATATTGGCCATTTAAGGGCCACCTCCCTCTATCGCTGGTATTTACCCAGCTGGCTGGGGACACTCTATGTGAAAGGCTTGAAAAGTGAACCCTGGCATGATTGCTTGTGAGTTCCGGGGCTCCAGCACTGGGAAGGGGTGGTCCGCTGAGAACCATTCCGTCCCTCCTCCACCCCTATCCCTGTGGAAACCCTTTTCCACCCTCCCCTTGCAACACGACAAACATCACACCTCAGAGTTGGTCTATCAACCATCCCAGGCCTCGGGTGGGTGTTATACCAGCAGCAACCACACCTGCCAGGTGGCACTGCTGAGCTAAAAAGGCCAGCAGCCTCTGATGGGCCAGCAGCTCTCTGTGGGTGGGACTTTTACCTCTGAGGGTAATCTGAAGGACCATAATGTGGAGATGCTGGTGTTGGACTGGGGGGGGGGGACACAGTAAGAGGTTTCACAACAACAGGTTAAAATCCAACATATTTGTTTGGTAGCACGAGCTTTCGGTGCTACACACAACAACGCAGAATCGCCCAGTAAAAACTCGGTGTGAGGGGATTGTGAGGTTAGGACAGAGGAAGAGGAGTAGGCCATTCAGCCCATCACACACTCTCTCCCACTCACTTCCTCTCATTCACACACACACACACTCTCTCTCTCTCCCTCTCTCTCTCACACACACACACACACACACACACACACACACTCTCTCTCTCTCTCTCCCTCTCTCACACACACACACACACAGACACACACACACACACAGAGAGGCCTGGTGGGTGAATAGAGTCCAAGTGGGCTGGGTACTGGCCTGCAGGCCCATATTGGACAAGTCTGGCCCAGACAATGGTTTCCTGACACAAGAACCTCAGTATGTATTGTAACCCTTTCATAAGCTAATGGCTGGGTCACTATCAGTCCTGAAATCAAAGCCTGTCCCAGACAGACAACAGATAAACATCCTTGTATGAGAGAGAGTGTGTGAGAGAGAGTATATGTGTGTGAGAGACAGTGAGTGAGAGAGAATATCTGTGAGAGTGTGTGTGTGAAAGTGAATGAGAGTACGAGAGTGAGTGTGTGTGAGAATGAGTGTGTGCGAGAGTGTGTGAGAGAGTATGTGTGAGAAAGTATGTGCGAGAGAAAGTGAGTGAGGAGAGAGTGTGTGTGTGTGAGAGAATGTGTGTGAGAGAGTGTGTGAGTGTGTGAGAGAGTGTGTGTGAGAGTGTGTGAGTGAGAATGTGTGAGAGAATGTGTGCGCGAGAGTGTGTGAGTGAGAATGTGTGTAAGTGAGAGTGTGTGTGAGAGACAGTGTGTGAGAAAGTGTATGAGAGAGGAAGTGAGTGAGAGAGAGAGTGTGTGTGTGTCTGAGAGAAAGTGAGTGAGTGTTTGTGAGAGACTCTATGTGTGAGTGACTGTGTGTGTGAAAGTATGTGTGTGTGAGAGAGTGTGTCAGACCCACTGTTCCTCTTTTGAAACTGACTAGAAGAATCCTGGGTGAGGGGTGAGTACATGAACAACATTCCAGACTCAATAGCCAGAATTTTCCTGCTGTTCTCACCAACAGGATTTTGCTGTCCCACCGACAATGAACCCTTGCTGTGGTTTCCCAGGGGAGGGAGGGGTGTATAGAACAAGAAACCTCATCGAAAGCAGTGCAGAAAATCCTGCCCAATGACTTCTGATCTGTGAGTCTCCTCGCTCTGAGGTTTTGTGATTATAATGTCCTTACAGCTGGGGGTGAGATTCCACAATGATGATGGAAGGGGTTATTTTGTACCTGTAACTTCTGTTGGCAGTTTCGAGAATAAAGGACCAATCCTATGGTCATGTGACTTGTAACAGCCATCTTTTTGGTTCAGCAAAAAGCCCCTTTTTAAAAACAGCAAAAAACAATAACATTTTGATATCTACAAATTTGGAGTTTTCATATGTCTTAATAACATGACATTTTATTCTAAATTCTCTCAAATGAGGAAATAATATCTCTGTTTCTGCTCTATCAAATCCTTTCAACATTTTAATTCTCCATCAGAGCACCCTTCAATCCCCTATCCTCAAGAGAAAGGCCAAGTTTTTCCAATCTGTCCTCCTGTTAGTCCCATCATCATTCCGATAACTGTGCGTCGGCTAAAGTATCCTCCGTTTCCCAAACTGACAATGGGAAGAACATTGCGATCTTTGTTGAATTAGTCCCATGTGATCTTTGACATGTAGCTGAGGGCAGATTGGGCCTTGACTTAATGTCATATCTGGGTGATGTGCGAATTTTGTAGCCCGCACTTTGTGCTTTTCCTAGGACCCTACATGTGCACCGACCTTTCACTCTTCTTACAGTTGTGTGTTTCATGTCACTCTACACTTAGATTTTAGATTCATAGATGTTTACAGCACAGAAAGAGGCCATTTGGTCTATCATACCCACAGAGATCTGATTACACTAATCCCATTTTCCAGCGCTTGGCCCATGGACCTGGAGATTACAGCAGCAGAAGTGAATATCCAAATACTTATGATAGGAGAGATTCTGACTGCGTGATTAACACTGCCTCACAGCATCAGGGACCCAGGTTCAATTCCGGCCTCAGGTGACTGTCTGTGTGGAGTTTGCACATTCTCCCCGTGTCTGCATGGGTTTCCTCCGGGTGCTCCGGTTTCCTCTCACACTCCAAAGATATACGTGTTAGGTTGATATTGGAGAAAGAGAATGCTAAATTGCCCCTTAGTGTTGGGGGTTAGCAGGGTCAATGCGTGGGGTTACGGGGATAAGGCCTGGGAGGGATTGTTGTTGGTGCAGGCTTGATGGGCCAAATGGCCTCCTTCTGCACTGTAGAGATTCTAAGACCTTCTTTAACCACACTTTCAGACAGTGAGTTCCAAACACCCACTACCCTCTGGGTGCAAAGGTTTCTCCTCAATTTCCCTCCTTATCTTAAATCTGTGTCCCCTGGTTATTGACCCCTCTACTAATGGAACAAGTGCTTTCCTGCCCACTCTGTCTATATCCGTCATAATCTTACACACCAAACCCCGGTTCCCTCTCAACCTTCGCTGCTCCAAGGAAAATATCCAACCTTTCCTCATCGCTCAGACCCTCCAACCAGAAGGTCCTGGTGATTTTCCTCCACATCCTCTCCAGTGCAATCACTTCCTATAATGTGATGACTAATTTCATTGGTATTTGAGATGAGATTTCCACCATGCAATCTAATAGTTATCGTGTGGATTTCCAGAAGCTCGGGGAAGCAAGCGATGTGAAGAGGGTGACAGCTGCCAGTGGATGAAGCTTAGCGTCTGCTCTAGAACTTTCTGTGGTTGAGGAGCTCTCCCTGAGGAAAACCTTCTCCCCAGTCGCAGCCTTGCTCTCTGTCCCTATTCACAATCTTAGCCGACCTCTCCCAAACCCCATCCCAGAACCCTGACCTTCCCCCATTCCCTCCCGTGATCTCTTCTCTGCCCCTCCCCACCCCCAAGCACGGACTCTGACCTTCCTTGTCCCAGATGGTGGGGACCATTCCCGAGGGCCTCCCATTGCCAGCCTGGTTGCTGTTAGACAAGAGCCAGAAGGGGATGTTGGTGTTGTGGTTCTGCCGTTAGAGTGGTGGGGTCTGTGTGCCCCCCGGCTTTGGCTCACCCTCCATCCTCGGTGCCATCACCGGTATTTCACTCTCCCTCGGGCTCTCTCCACCTTGCTGTAAGTATGAGGGCCGGCCTGACAGAAGGCCTGACTGTTTTTGAGCTGTCAGTTTTGTTGGAACAGTTTGTTAAGCTGTCAGTCATCCTTAGCCATAGGGAACGGCTGAGACAGAATCTGTTCTCCATGAATCAGGAGCTGTCACTCCAGGGCTCGACTTAATAAATCTAAGCTGATATAATCACCTCATCCGTTAACTCTGACCCATTCAAATATAGTGTAGCCACTTCCAGCCCAGTCACTGTTCAGGCAATCTCAATCCAGAGGCAGAAGAAGCTTCAGGGCAAGTTAATAAAAACTCTCAAAGCTCTGAAGCTAATTCCAGGAGAGAACAACATCTCAGGGTATCAAAATCCCACATACCATTCCCTTTCTGCACAAGATAATTCCTCTCTCCAGAATGGACCTTCTGAAATTGTGTAGATTTATAACACAAACAATGGGTTTCTGCGCCAATAAATACTTCCCAGCACGAAATCTAATTCTTTATTTTCATATTTTATATTTCAGCTTCTTAATTCCCTGTTTAGTACAATTAACAAAGGAGCAGGTGAGGCCATTCAGCCCCTTGAGCGTATTCTACCATTCTAATAATCATTGGATTTTGGGCGGCGCGGTAGCACAGTGGGTTAGCACTGCTGCTTCACAGCTCCAGTTCGATTCCCGGCTCGGGTCACTGTCTGTGTGGAGTTTGCACATTCTCCTCGTGTCTGCGTGGCTTTCCTCCGGGTGCTCTGGTTTCATCCCACAGTCCAAAGATGTGCGGGTTAGGTTGATTGGCCGTGCTAAAAATTGTCCCTTAGTGTCCAGGGATGTGTAGGTTAGGGGGATTAGTGGGTATAATATGTTGGGATATGGGGGTAGGGCCTGGGTGGGATTGTGTTCAGTGCAGACTCGATGGGCTGAATGGCCTCTTTCTGCACTGTAGGGTTCTATGGATCCATTTGTTCCTAAGTGATCTACACCTCAACTCCATTCAGCATACTTGCTCCATATTCTTTGATACATTAACAGAAATGTGTTGGTCTGGACTTTTCATTAAAAGTAACAGTGAGGCTGACAGACCTTCGGAATATGGAAATGTGTTTCCAAACTCAGGAATCTGATTGATTTTTTTCTGCCACACCAGTCCCTCATCAACAGATTCAGTTTCAAACTGTAAGAAAAGAGACAAGCTCGCTGATCTTACTCATTAGTTCCACACCAAAACAAGCCAGAAAAAACTTCTAGCTGGTGTACTCAAGGACTAATGAATTGTTAATGGTGCATT